>NC_080683.1:5464461-5777823 GCF_030445035.2 Dasypus novemcinctus
TGCTCAGGCTGTGCGCGACAGGCCTGTGAGGGCGGCTGCGCGGGGCGAGCAGAGGGCATGCGCTTGCGGCGAGTGCGGGCGTGCAGGAGAGCGTGAGCGCCAGTGTGCGCGGGTGTGCGTGTGCGTGTGGGTTGGAGGGTGACCGTGCGCGTGGCCCGAGGGCTCTGGCTGTGGGCGTGCGAGCGCCCTGACGGGGAGCGCCGGGCTGGAGGGCGGCCGGGCCCTGGGTGCCCGTGAGGGGCCCTGGAGAGGGCGTGGGCCCCTCTCCTTCCCGCGTGGCTGCGGCGGTCCCGCCTGCGGGGCCGGGGGCCAGGCTTTCTTTCCAGAAGTGCGGGCAGGGCCAGGCGCGGAGGCCGCCCCCGTGGCTGACCTCCCCCTGCGCCGCCAGCTCCCCTGCCCCGGGCTCGGCCCGCGAGGTCCCGTCCAGCCCCGCAGCCGTGCCCGCGGCCCCCAGCCCCCCGGCTCCCGGGGAGCCCAGCCTGTCAGGCCCCCAGCGCCCGAGACCCGGGCGGGGGCCGCCAGCACCGCCCCGCGGGCGTCCTTTGCCCCTTGAACGACCTGCGTGTGTTCATCGGGCCGCCGGGTGGCCACATCCACGGCGTCGAAGGCCACCTGCCGGCGCCCTGCCGGCCGATCCCAAGGACGTCGCCGCCGTTTCGGGGCCGTGGGCTGCTTTCCGCGCGAGAACAGCCTGCTGCTGGCCGGCTTTTTTTTCTTCAAATTTATAAATTTTAAAAAAAGTTATTGTAGTAACGTATACAATATTCGATTTACCATTTCAACCACTTTCAAGTATACGGATCGGTGTGTTAATTAGCTTCACGGTGTTGTGCTACCATCACCACCATCCTTGACCAAAACTTTCCCATGGCCCCGGACAGCAGCTCTGCACCCCTCCTTGCCAGCACTTGTCATTTCTGTTTTTTAAATTATTGCCATGCTAGTGGACGGGGAGGGTTTCCATGGTGGTTTCAGTTTGCATTTCCCTGATGACCAGCGATGCTGAGCCCTTTTCATGTGCTTATGGGCCATTTGTGTATCTTTTTTATTTTAAGATTTATTTATTACACCCCCCCTTGCTGTTTTGTGCTTGCTGTCTGCTCTCTGTGTCCCTTTGCTGTGTGCTCTCTGTGTCTGCTCGTCTTCTCTTTAGGAGGCACTTGGGAACCAAACCTGGGACCTCCCATGCGGAAGAGAGGCGCTCAATCACCTGAGCCACCTCCGCTCCCTGCTTTGTGTGGCTCTCATTGTTTCTCCTCTTTGTGTCTCCTTGTTGCGTCATCTTGTTGTGTCAGCTCTCTGTGCCTGCCATCATGCCAGCTCGCTGTCTTGCTTGTCTTCTTCAAGAGGCACTGAGAACTGAACCTGGGACCTCCCGTGTGGTAGGGCGGGAGCTCAATCGCTTAAGTCCTATATATTCCTCAATCGCTTAAGCCCTATATATCCATGTCCCTATATATTCTTTGGAGAAATGTCTATTCAAATCCTTGGCCCATTTTAAAATTGGGCTGCATCTTTTTGTTGCTGATTTCGGGAGTTTTTTGTATGCTTGGATTAAATGCTTCTCAGGTATCAGTTTCCAAAGTCTTCCTCCCACTCTGCATGCCCCAGCCTTCTGGCGGGGTGGGGGTGGGGTGGGGGCAGGCGCTGGGATGGCCCTGCCCGGAGCACCTCTTCCGCGGGTGCTTGCGAGGCCCCCCATTCCTGTCCCTAGTTCAACAGCTTCTCTGGCTCCGCGGCTCAGAGCCGTGCTTCCCAGAGAGAAGTGAAAATGCCTGAAAATCGGAGCCAGAGGGGCCTGCAGAGGCCGTTGCTTGTCGTCCCCTCACTTCACAGGCGGGGAGTGACAAGGTGAGCCCCCAAAGGCGCGAGAGGAGCTGCCCAGGGCGCCCGGCAGCGAGGGAGCTGCGCCTGAAACCCGGCTTCCCCGGCGGCCGTTCCTTTTGCCGCGCGGCGTCGAGGGCTGGTGGGGAGTGGGGTTTGGATAGGGGCACGCTCGGGTTCAAGCCCCAGCTCTGCCTTTCCCTGCCCACGTAACCTCGGGCAGGTGCCTCCGCCCCCTGAGCCTCAGTGTCCTCATCTGTACAGGGCGGGTGAGTTTTCTCAGGGGTGCTGTGATATTTCCATAACGTAATGCAAGTTAAAAGCATTTAGTGCAGTGTCCGGCAAGATCTCCCACGCGTGGGTTATTGTTCTATTATAATTATAAACGGTGAGCGAGGCTTCGTGTCGCTGCATCTGACACGCCTATGGGGACAGTGGCCCGAAATATTGAACTTGGGGCTGTCCCCCAAATCCAGGACCTGTGGGAACCGAAGAAACAGGTGCAAAGTGCCGTGGGAGCAGAGGGAGGGAGAGGTTAACCTGCTTGCCCGGGGTGGGGTGAGGGCCTCCCAGGGGAGGTGGCATCGGAAGCGGTCCTTGAAGGGTGCATAGGAGTCTGCAGTAGAGGAGCGAGAGAAGGGAACAGCAAGGGGAACAGCAGCCGCAAAGGCCTGGAGAAGAGGCAGAGAAGAGCACAGCTGGAAGCCTTGGTGGCAGCCGAAGTGTGAGGAGTGGGGACAGGTGAAGGAGATGAGGCGTCCACCCTCCCAGGGGGTGTCCACATTTTTTTTTTAAGATTTAATTTTTTTTAATTAATTTTTTCTTTATTTATCCCCCCCTCCCGGAGATGGTTCTCTCTTCTGTCTGCTCATTGTTTGCTCGCCTTCTCCAGGAGGCATCAGGAACTGAACCCAGGACCTCCCGTGTGGTAGGCGGGTACCCAACTGGCTGAGCCCCATCCGCCTCCGGTGTCTGCATTTCGATGGTGAAGCCCCGGGCACTGCCGGGAACGCAGCCCTTCCAGAGGGCGCCTCTCCCGCTCCCACGGGCTTCCGTTTCGCAGATGAGGGAAAGGGGTCTCTCGGAAGGGGCGGCCCCCGAGGCCCCAGCTGGTCAGGGACTAGAGCTGGGGGGGTGGGCCGCGTCTGCCAGCTCTGGCCAGGGCATTGGCCTTTCAGACGTGGGGGGCGGGGGCTGGGGACTGCAGGCACGGGGTGGCGGTCCCTGTGCGGGCTGGGGCCCTGCGAGCGGCGGGCGGGTCGCCCCCGGCCGCTGGCGCCTGTGCCTGCGGTGTCCCCTGCGAGCCCTCAGGGCGGCAAAGGCGATTGAACGAGGAGCGTGAGCCGGCGCGGGCAGTGGTTGAATCGTGGCAGCGGATGAAGTTGGCTGCAGCTGGGGGCGGCCAGCCCCTGTTTCTGCTGAGCCGGGTGGACGGGCCGCGGCGCCACCCGTCCCGGGCCCGCCCCCACCGTCCCCGGCCACCAGCGCGCACCCCGGGGCCTTGGGCTTCCGAGGCGGGTGGTCTGTGCTCAGGGAGGCCCGCTCCCCATGCCGCCCTCTCCACCTTGGCCCAGGAAGAGCCTGGAGCCTGCCGCCGGCAGCAGAGTGGCCCCGGGAGTGAGGGGTCAGGCTTGCGGCCTGGCGTTTGTCACAGCCGCGCCCGCAGGCGCAGATAAAGTCCTGACTGTGTGCCGGACACTTTTCTAACCACTGTGGCGTATCACTCATTTAATCCTCCAGTGAGGGGAGTACTGTATCAGCCCCTGATTTTACAGATGAGGAAACTGAGGCACGGGGGGGAGATGACGGGCCCAGAGCCCGGCCCCTGCGTGCCGCGCCTGGGCTGTCGGGCCGGGGCCTCTGTGGCCGTGCCATGCGGCCTCTTGGGGCCCGGTCATCCAACGTCTCCAGGGGCCTGGCCCCAGCCCCCCTCACCCAGGAGTCGGGCGCAGAGTGGGGAAGGCAGGAGCCCAACTCCTCTCGTTGGGCGCAGAGGCCCTGGTTTCACAGGAAACTCCCGGGGTGGCAAGGCACCCTCAGTCCTTCCTGCCCCACACACTTCCTGCGCAGACCTGCCGCTGGGGGCTGAGCACGGAACGCACCTGACAAAAACCCTTTGCCAGCTGGGAGCCGGACGGTGAACATAGTAAGTAACACAAGTGCAGGGTAGACGGAGAGAAGGGCTCGGAGCAGAATGGAGAAGAAAGGGTAGGGAGCATTGGGAGTTCCCATTTTAATTTTAATTTTTTTTAGGAGGTACCGGAGATTGAACCCAGGACCTTGTGCACGGGAGGCAGGCGCTCAGCCGCTGAGCTATACCTGCTCCGCTCAGTTTTAAATAGGAGGGGGCTTGGGGAGGCCTCCCTGAGAAGGAGGCATTCAGGGGACTTCAAGAAAGTGAGGTCCCTGGTGTGTAGCTCTCGGGGGAAGAGGCTGCCAGGAAGTGCAAAGGCCCTGGGGCGGGGGGGAGCCCAGGGAAAAAGGGGACAGGGTGGGGAAAGCGGTCAGCGGGGGGCTGGGGGCGGGCAGGGCCTTGTGGCCCATCGGGGGCCCTGGATGGGAGCCAGTCCCAGAGCTCCAGACAGGAGGGACGTGGCCCGACTTAGGACTCAACGCGATGGCTCTTGCTGCCGACAGGGCCTCGCTGCTGGGGGGCAGAGCCAGCTACCTAATTTGCGGGGCCCAGTGCAAAATGGAAAGATGGAGCCCCTTGTTAAAAACATTCTCGAGAGTTTCACGCCAGCAGCAGGAGAGCGTCTCGCCAAGGCGGGGCCCTTCGGAGGGCAGGGCTGGAGCGGCCTTGCAGGTTGCCCCTGAGCGGCCCCGCGGTCAAGGGCACAGGTCAAGGCCGCAGGTGACGGGGGAGCAAGCAGCGGACGCGGAGAGACGCGGCCAGATCATCGCCGTTCCACAGGCGGGGAAACGAGCTAGGGGGCTGCGAGCCACCGGCCGAGCCTGGCCGAGATCGCGCAGTGGGCGGGGGGCCCCAGCACCGCGGCCTCCAGGCCCAGCAGCGCCCCCCGGCTGGGGGCCTGCGGTACCTGGAGCTGATGGGCCTGAGACGCACCCGAGGCCCCCCTCCCTGACCGCCCTGGCTTGGCCTTAACAGGCACTGCCGCCACCGGCTGCCAGGCCCTGTGGCCACCGCCTCGTGCCCGTGGCCAGGTCGACGTCTGCACCCCTGCCTCCCTCCCAGGCTGGCTGCACACCTGGCCTCTCCGAGGCACCGCCGCTCTCAGCCCGCCCCGCGGGCGCCACCATCCCTCCTGGCGGCAGGGACGAGTCTGGACTCTCCTGCCTGGCGGGCGAAGCTCTCCACAGGCAGGGCCCCCTTCTGGGTGCCCCCGCCCGCACATGCGGAGCCTCGGGAGGCCCCACTTGCCTGCTCCTTGAACTCTGCCGCCTGAACCTCTTGGCCCAGCCACACTGCCACGCTTCTCTCACCTCCTCTCTGCTTTTCCCTGCTTGTGCCGCTGGTACGCTCATCTTTGCCCCGAATTCCCATGGACTGCCGGCTGCACAGCTGCCTTTGGTATCCATCCCATACTGCAGGTGTTTAGATACTTGCCTTCCCTTCTCTCTGTCCAAGTAGGCCGTGCTTTTTGAGGGTGGAGGATCGAGTAATTTTTCATCCATCCATCCATCCATCCATCCATCCATCCATCCATCCATCCATCCATCCATCCATCAAGCAGCACCTACAATGCACCTGACACTGTGCTGGGATTTATAAAAACAAAGCAGAGGTACTTTTCCAGCCAAACATGGGGACTGAACACTGTATCAGTCAGCCAAAAGGGGTGCTGAAGCAAAGTACCAGAACTCTGATGGCTTTTATAAAAGGTACTTATTGGGATAGAAGTTTATAGTGACAAGACCCTAAAGAGCCCAACTCGAGGTACCATAAAAGGTACTTTCTCACCCAAAGTCTGTTGCCACGTGTTGAATCAAGATAGCGGACATCGTCTTCCTCTCAGGGCTCCGTGGTCCCAGCCTCTTCCCTCTCCGCTGTGGGCTGGCCTAGGCTCGTCTCTCTCCCCGGGGCTCGTTTCTGTCTGGGCTCAGCTGCTCTGGCTCTCTCCACAAGGTCAGCTGCCCACTACCAGGCTTGTCTCTCCTCCCTCGGCCGTGGCTAAGGAGCTGTCTCTCTTCCTCTGTGTTCTTCTTCTCCTGTGAGTCTACTTCCACGTGAGAGTCTGTTTTATCAGCCACCAAGGGTGCAGGGACCCCACCCTGCATGCCCCAACGTCGTGGTTGAATCAAAGCCCCAATCTTGATTTAATAAAGTAAACGTGAAACCTCTGGATTTAATACCATCAAAGGGGCATCACTGCCAGAGGAACAGGCGAGTTTACAACCATAATCAAGTATCCTTTTTCGGAATTCATAAATAATATCAAACTGCCGCAAACACTGTGTCCAAGAACGCCTGTCAAACGATAGCAAGAAATGGAAAGGTGGATGCTCACCGAGGAGAGGACAAGCGAGGGGGGCTGCGGACGAGAGGCGTCGGCTGAACTTTGGGGATGGGAAGCAGGAAGCGAACGGTGACCCACGAGCCCAGCTCTCTCCGGCAAGAAGCGAGGCGGGCGTCTCGGCAGGTGCGGCCACGTGTGCGCCTGGAGGAGGAGGAGGCGCCGGGGGCCCGGCTGCGGGGCCAGGCCTGCGCGCCCGCACAGTTGTTTCTAGACCTGGGTGCTGGCTCCACGGGTGTGCTCTCGTGAAAAACTCATCGGCACGAGCACCCAGGATTTCGGTGCTTTCTGTGTGGGAAGTATATTTCAGTGACACATTTACTTAAAAAAAAAAAAGCCTAATAATTCACTAGAGGTGAGGGAAGAAACCACACTCCTGTAGAAGCAGGAGACATTCCAGGAACGAGGACACGCTTGTGGGAAGTAAGGGCACAATAGCACAAATTACAAATTGAGTACAGAGTTGGTATCTCATAGAGAGTAAAACCAACAAACAGAAGATTTAAAAAATGGAAAAAACAAGTACATTATTATTATAATGATTTTCTTTTATTTTTTAGGTACTGAGGCCAAGGACTGAACCCGGGGCCTCGTGTGTGGGAAGCTGGTGCTCAACCCCTGAGCCGCATCGGCTCCTCTCAGTTGGTTTTTTCTTTTACTTCCTTGTTGCTTGTTTTTCAATTTTTTTAGGAGTCACTGGGGACCGAACCCGGGACCTCCCATGTGGGAAGCAGGCACTCAACCGCTCGAGCCAACTCTGCTCCCAAAACAAGTCAATTAGAAGTCAAATGAGTAAACACAGCTAATAAAATAGTTACAGAGGGGAAGGGTAGAAAAGAATCAAGTAAAATTAAACAGAAAAATGCTACAGAAGTGGAAAATACGTCTTTCCAGGGGATAAGGGCTAATCGAGTGCCCCCGAGAAGAGAACAGCAGCAGCAGTAACACTGGAGATAAAAAGATGTTTGCCAAGAGAAAAAAAAATCTCACAAAGTGCTGGGGATCAGAATGGATTCAGGGCTCTCTATAGCAACATGAGGCCGAAGACAGTGAGGCTGTGCCTTCACCGTTCTTAGAAGAATGATTTGCAGCCCAGAAGTTTTTTTTTTTAAGATTTATTTTTTATTTATTTCTCTCCCCTTCCACCCACCTTGTTTGCTCTGTGTCCATTCTCTGTGTGTTCCTCTGTGCCCCCTTGTATTCTTGTCAGTGACATGGGGATCTGTGTCTCTTTTTGTTGTGTCATCTTGCTGCGTCAGCTCTCCGTGTGTGTGATGCCATTCCTGGGCAGGCTGTGCTTTTCTCCTGTGGGGTGGCTCTCCTTATGGGGTGCACCCCGTATGCATGGAACTCCCTACACAGGGGGACCCCCTGCGTGGCATGGCACTCCTTGTGTGCATCAGCACTACGCATGGGCCAGCTCACGACATGGGTCAGGAGGCCCGGGGCTTGAACCCTGGACCTCCCATATGGTAGGCGGACACTCTATCAGTTGAGTCAAATCTGCTTCCCTGCAACCTAGAATTTTATACCCAGCCAGACCATCAAGCAAGCAAGAGGACAGAATAGCTACTTAATAGATGCAGTGTGGTTCTAGTTAGGGTACAAGTTAAGTTGCTGTGAAGAGAGTGAAAATCCAATGGCTTAAAGAACAAACCTAAGGAAGAGGATGAGGCTCAACCTGTTGGGTGCCTGCCTACCACATGGGAGGTTCCAGGTCCGAGTCCCAGTTCCTCCTAAAAGAAGACACCCTAGATGCCACCTCTGCCACAACAAGTGGATGCCATGAGCCAGCAGATGCCGCAGCCCGCAGGGTGCAGATGTTGCTCAAGCCACGGGGCACTCGCCTCTCAGGTGGGAGGTCCTGGGCTCAGTTCCTGATGCTTCCTGGAGAAGGTGAGCAAACAATGAGCAGATGGATGAGAGAACCATCTCGGGGAGGCAGGGGGTAAATAAAGCAAATAAATAAATCTTTTAAAAAAACTTCAGCTAAGTACTTTGTAAAAATAATTAAAAAAAAAAAAAAAGAACAAACCTGTTGTTTGCCTTCTCATGCAATGGTCCTGGAACGAAAGCATGAGTGAAGGAGCGGGGTGGGGGGAAGACAGCTCTGCTCCGTGATGCACAGACGCGTGTTCCTCCCAGCTGTCCTGCCCGCATCCGTGGGCCCTGCCTCCAGGGTCACGGCTGGGATGCTGTCAAGTCCAGCCTTCAGCTGCAGGCAGAGGAGGAAGAGGGAGGGAAGGAGGCGGGCCGACGAGCGGCAACCACACCTGTTCCACTGACAAGCCCTTGTCCCAAGAGCACTCTTCTCTGCAAAGGAAAGTGAAGAACACTGCTCAGCTGGGCAGCTGGGCTTCAGCGCCGTGGAAGCGGGAGAGCGGACTCCAGACCAGCAGTCCATTACGAGAAGCCTGTCTTGGAAAGTTCTTAAAGAACGACTACCAAAATGAGGCTGAAAACCAAGAAAGAATGGCATGGCACCTAGGAAGTAGGGAATCCAGTGCCTAAGTGAGATGGAGGATGGGGACAGGTGGCCCAGGTCCGAAGGGTTCAGCAGGCTTTGAGAGTCCTCGAGGAGGATGTCAAGATAATAATGACCTGGTCGGGGAAGCAGATGTGGCTCAAGCAGTTGGGTGCCAACCTACCACATTGGAGGTCCTGGTTCGGTTCCCAGTGCCTCCTAAAGAAGACGAGCAAGACAGTGAGCTGATGCAACAAGATGACACAATGAGGAGACACAATGAGGAAACACAATGAGAGACACAACAAGCAGGGAATGCAGGTGGCGCAAGTGATTGGGCACCTCTCTCCCACGTGGGAGGTCATGGGTTTGGTTCCTGGTGCCTCCTGTAAAGAAGATGAGTAGACACAGAGAGCACACAATGAACAATCACAGAGAGAAGACAGTGAGCACAAACAATGGGGCAGGGGTAAGTGGGAGAAATAAATAAATAAAATAAATCTTTTTAAAGAATCAGTTAAAAAAATAATGGACTGGTCAGGTTAGCAGGGGGTGGTTCTGAGAGGAGGTTTAAAGTCTGGTAAAAGATTTTGGGGACAAATGAATTACAAGTACATAGAAATCTCAGAGAACAAACAATGACCCAGAGGAAAATTAATTAACTTCACAGAACAAAAAGTTTTACAGGAAAGGATACATAATGTTGGTGCACAATATAAGTCAGCTAAAACAAAATTTACATGTAAAGTAATGTAAACATGGGGTGCTGCTTTAATAAAAATTGTTATATAAGTATGAGGCAAGATATGTGAGAGGAAGTGGGGTGATGGGGTAGTTAAGCCTAATATTCTATAAGAAGCCAATAGATAAGACTTAAAATAAAAAAAAAATCAAGATTTTTATAGTTGATACATATTATGTAGATATAAGACAGAGAACAGAAGAAAATTGTCAGTGGAGGTGAAAGTGGTCCAGGGGATGGGGCAAGGGACAATTTTGACTTTAAAAATTATATCCATGATTTCCTGTGATACAAATTAAACTTACTTGAAAAGAAGGTGTGTTGGGTTTGGAACTGTATGTACCGCAGAAAATAATGTCCTTAAAGCTAATCCATGCCTATGATGTAAACCTATAGTAAATAGGTTTCCATGAGGTCACTTCAGTTAAGGTGTGACCCAGGGTGGGCCTTAATCTTCTTACTAGAGCCCTTTATAAATGGGATGAATACAGGGAGAGTGAAAAACACAGAAACAAGAAGCTGAAAGAAGAGAAGGGAGAGGGCAAGCTGGTGCTGCTTGTACCTTGCCATGTGGAGTCCAGGATCTCTGACAGCCAGTCTTCAGGAAGAAAGCATTGTCTTGATGATGCCTTGATTTGGACATTTTCATGCCCTCAAAACTGTAAGCTTATAAGCAAATAAATTCCCATTGTTCATACATATAAGGTGTATAAACATGATCAATTGTTCATGGGGCATTGCCACAGTAGGTAGAGATTCACACAACAATGGAAAGCATACTGCATTCCCATCCTGGGTACCTCTGCCACATTCTCTAATGGACCAGCAGCAATCCTCCAAGTACAGGAGCATGACTAGTGAAGAAGGATGGTCTGCTGATGGGCCCTTGATATTGATGACTATGCTTATGAGCATTTTGCTCTTGAAATTGCAACTTAGCCTAGTGTTGTAGGGTACCTAAGATTTACCTCCTGAGGGCCTCCTTGTTGCTCAAATGTGGCCACTCTCTAAGCCAAACTCAGCATATAAATGCATTACCTTCCCCCCAGCATGGGACATGACTCCCAGGGATGAGCCTCCCTGGCTCTGAGGGAATACTATCAAGCACTTCTTGGTGATGCAACTGGAAAAAGACTTCGAATAAAAGGGGAAAATGGTAAACAAATGAGTTTATATGGCTAAGAGACTTCAAAACAGGTCATGAGGTCATCAGAGAGATACATTTATGCACATCTCAGCAGGATCTCATAGACAGCCAAAGTAGATACTACCCTAAATAGTGGGACTCCTGAGGGCTCTGGAGATACCCAGGTCCTACGGTTATGACAGATAGCTCTGGAGTTTGGTGCCTTGCCAGTGGGCCCTACTTTGGAGTTTGTGCTCTTGAGTGTGACAGAGTTGGACGCAGATGTGACTTCTCTACACATGCCTCTTCTATCCTTTGAACCTATAGTTGGTAGGTACATGTCCAAGAGATTTGAATCTCTGGGCTGTCCATGTGCCAGCTGGGCCCTGAGCCTCAGCAGAGTTGCAACACCTACTCTCCAGTTCACTGGACTCAACCAGGACAACAAACAAGGAGGTGAGGATGGACAACCACCACACCAAGGAACTGAGAGAGTCTACAACTGCAAGCAGGAGAGTCTCACCCATCAGTCATATGGGATTGACGCCTCCTCCCAATTAGAGGTGGAGTGGGCATCACCATCCCAGAATTCTCAGGATTGGGGAATAAAATATGGACTAGAGTGGGCTTACTGGTATTCACTATAGACTTATTGTGATTCTAGCAATGGAAAAAATTATATCATTGATGTGGAGACAGTGGCCACTGAAATTGCTGTAGGCAGGGAGAGGGAAAAAGGTATAATATGGGGGCATATGTGGGACTTTGAATTGTCCTGAATGACATTGCAAAGACAGATACAGGCCATTATATATCCTGCCATAACCTACAGAATGGAGTGGGAGAGAGTAAACTACAATCCATGCTGTGTGGCAATGCTCCAAAATGTGTTCATCAAGTACAGTGAATGTACCACACTAATGAAAGAAGTTGTTAATGTGGGAAAAGTGGGAGGTGTGGGGAGTGGGGCATACGGGAATCCCTTACTTTTTTATGTAACATTTTCTGTAATCTAAGTATCTTTTAAAAATAAACAAAAAATATATTTTAGGGAGGTGTATTTGGCTCAGCTAATAGCGCATCCGCCTACCACATAGGAGGTCCACGGTTCAAACACAGGACCTCCTGACCTGAGTGGAGCTGGCCCACGCGCAGTGCTGATGTGCGCAAGGAGTGCCGTGCCATGCTGGGGCGTCACCTGCATAGGGGATCCCCACGTGCAAGGAGTGCGCCCCTCAAGGAGAGCCGCCCTGTGCGAGAAAAGTGCAGCCTGCCCAGGAGTGGTGCGGTACACAAGGAGAGCTGACACAGCAAGACGATGCAACAAAAAAGAGACAAAAGATTCCCAGTGCCACTGACAAGAATGCAAGTGGACACAGAAGAACACATAGTGAATGGACATGGAGAGCAGACAACGGGGGGCGGGGGGGAAGGGGAGAGAAAAAAAAATATATATATATATTTTAAATTCCCTTCGTTAAAAGCCAACCTATTCCACAGTGCATTGCTTCCAGCAGTCTAGCAAATTAAACGAAGGCAAGAGAAGGGGAAAGAAGGGAAGAGAAGGGAAGGAAGGTGCCCCAGTATATGGGCCCAATGCTCTGAAGTGGACCCTCTCTGCCCTGCTATAGTGCACAGAGGAAGAACTGCAATGCAGGTGGGATGGTGCAGGTGCACTGAGGGGGGGGGAAGGGGTACTCAGAGAGGCCCCAAGCATGGGGAGTGTCAGAGGCAGATGTTAACATAAAAAACGAGTCCTGGCTAATGGCTTAGTTGCTACACTTCTCGGCTATCGCAAGGATGCTTCCTGCAGACATTCCATAAATATCCACCGGCCAGGAGGACTGACCTAAATCGGAAAGCAACTCAGGGTGGCATGTAGCTCAAGACAACCACCTTTGGAAAGGTGTCAGGAGGGGACAGTGGAGACTGCTGCCCCCTCGCCACCCCCGTGTACCTGGGCCCAGGGTCCTGTGTTTCCTGGACTCCTTGTCCTGTGCAGGACCTGGGGAGCGAGAGGCGGGAGTGGGGGTGTGTGCCCGCATGTGCAGTTTCGCACACGTGCCATGTGCATGGGAGTGTACCTGCTTACATGTACGGGGGCAAATGGGAACGGATGTCGTTGGTGCAGGCGTGTGAGTCTGCCCTGTCTGGACTCACCTGCTGCTCACAGGAGCAGCCCTGGGAGGCTCAGAGCTTCCTTTCCCCATCGGCGTCTTTTGGGCTGCTCTTGACCAGAGATGCACAATCAGCAAAGTGAACCTGCCTCTCTCTCCCTGGGCCACTGCCCGCGCGTCTTCACCAGGCTGCTACGCATTCTTTCTCTTACCTCCTTTGACAAGCCTGTTAGTAGGCTGCGGAAATGCACTACGCCAGCAGTGGTTTGGCTTCTGCCGTGGGGATTTATTAGCCGACGAGCTTACGGTTCTGGGGCTGTAAAGTGCGTCCACATCACGGCATCATCAGGTGATGCTTCCTCCCTGCAGCCAGCTGCCAGCGGCCCTGGACTCGTCACGCGGCAAGGCACGTGGTGGCGTCCGCTGGTCTCTCCCTTCTCTTCCGGGTTTTGTTGTTTTCCACCACTGGCTTCTGTGGCTTTTTCTCTGTGTCTCTCTCCATATTTACCCTGTTTATAAAGGACTCCAATAAGAAGATTAAGAGCCACCCTGGGCCATGCCCTAACTGAAGAAACCTAATCAAAAGACCCTACTTACAATAGGTTTTACCCACAGGAATGAATTAGCTTTAAGAACATGATTTTTCTGGGGTACATTATAGCTTCAGACTACCACAGTGAGGCTCTGATAGGTTTCCATTTTAAAAAAGGACAAAGTTCAAAGGTAAAGAAATGAATCTCTAATGGTAGAGTTTTAGGTCTCTTCTTAGGAGGGGCTTATTTGTTTTGGCTTTGGTTTGGTTTGGGCAGGGTACCTCCCCTGTGTCCCTGCGGCCACTCTACGGTCCCAGGCTCCCTGCTGGATGCTCCTGGCCGGGTCACTCTCTCCACTGGCTGCCAGAAGCATTTCTTGGGCTGGGGTTTGAGGACATCAGCCTCCTCCAGCTTCAGAATAGGCTGGTCTGGTGAGGACGATGGGAAGAGGGTGGAGGAGGACGCCCCAGGAAGGAGACCCTCCACCAAAACGACTACTGAGGGGCAGGAGCTGTCTTTTGGCCCCTGGCCTCTGGTGGCCAGCGTGCGGCATCCAGGGATGAGCTGGAGGAAGAGGCTGGGAGACGGGGATAAGTGCTGGTGATTTTCACCACGAGTGCAGCAGCTACCCCCTCCTGACCCCTGGCTGCGTGGCAGGCAGCAGTGGGGACTGCAGCCCAGGTTCCCGGGGCCGTTTGCTGGTGCCGGGGTGGCCTATAAGGTCCAGTCCCCCCGAATCTGGGGATGTGTGTTCTAATGGCTGGTCCCTGCTTTCCATCGGTTATTTCAGGTTGCTCGGGGAAGGCTCCTGAGCTGTTGTTCCAACCCTGCCCCCAGACAGAAGTGGGAGAGGAGGTTTTATTCCTTTCTCCAAATCTTAATGTTTATTTAATTTATAAACTCCATAACCTGTGAAGTTGATCTTAAAAAAGAAAAGTATTTTGATAGGAGAGTTTTGAACATAGTTATAGGTAGAGATATGGAAACATAAAACCCAAAGAGTTTCACCACTATAATATGTAATGTTTCAAATTGCAATTCATGTTCTGATTAATCTAGGTTTTGAATCTGTGCATCACAGAATGTCCATATTTCTCTGCTATTTGTGCAATGTGAGCGCCAGTTAGGAAACCGCAGCTTGGAGCTCAACGTGGTGGTTGCTCAATGTTTTCCATCGTCTTGGCTTTCCTGGTCTCTCTTGGGTTGGCTGGAGAATGGGTTGCTTGAATTCACAGCCGGACAGATTCTCAGGGAGACTTTATCACCAATACTCAGTTTTGAAGGACGACAGAAAGGTGCAGAGGCTCAGTGGTTGGAATTTTGGTAAATGTGAAGATGTGGGATCCATCGCTAATGTGCAAAAGGAAATGTTTCCAGTATGCACCTGCAGGGAAACCCCTGCTCGGTGTAAACGGGCACTTACCAGAGGGCGCTGGAGCAGCAGCGCAGGCCCAGGAGTAGGGCCCCTTCTCAACCTCGGTGTCCACAGTCCAAGTTCTTTAGACAGCTGCGTCTCTCTTTTTCAGGGAAGATTCTTTGCAAATGCCCAGAACCCATCCTTTGCTCCACGTCCGCCTCCCGGTCACGGCGGCCAGCTGTGCGCCGAGAGGAGCCCAGGGCGCACTGAGTGGTGGCTCTCTCGGCAGAGCCTTTCAGCTCCTGTCGTCAGCCCCCTTTGGGCACTCCTCAGGTCACAGGAACTCACTGGCCGGGTCAGCGTGCAAGGTCGCGCCCCCTTGGAGCGGCGCCATCCTTGGGGTCTGCAGGGCAGCTCTCGGGGGCTCCAGCGCTGGGGCACCAGCTCCCCCAGCTGCAGCTGGGGCCTGGTGTCGCTCTTAGAGACCGCAGAACAGGAGGGGCACAGTGAACCCTCCCCGCGGCTCCTGCGGCAGGGACTTGGCGCGGCGCCGGCAGCTGGCACACCCACATTTTAGGTACCCGGGATTTTCAAGGGGAGCCAGGTGGACGAGCCGTCTGCTGGCTTCTGAGAGGGCCCATCCCCGGCCCCTCTGCTCCACAGATTCTCCTCCAACCTCCGGGGGTCTCCAAGGCGGCTGAGGTCTGGAGTGACCCTGATGGAGGAGGGGCTTTCGAAGGGTCTTCCTCCCTTGTAATTCACAAGAGACCACCCCTCTTTCATCCCATCAGATTTTGACTTAATATGGCAGAAATAAGATTTTTTTTACTGATGCCATAAACAGGTAACTACAGCATTTTACTCAACGTGGAAATCCAAATTGAATATGAATTTCATTTTCAGATATTTCTCACTCGAGTGTTTATAAATCTCAACAGCATTGCTTGTGGCTAATGTTCATAAATGTTTTTTTAGCTCTTGGCTAGTAGACCTGTATCTATAATTTCACTATTATTACATCATATATATTCATAAATAGTTTTAGTTTAATTGGTAAACAATACAAATGATAGATAGAACTCCCATTTAATTTAACTCAGATTTTTCTTAAGATCTAAAACTTTCATCATTTTTTATTATCTGCTCTTTTAGAAAATCTTTCTTCACATGAATGTGTAATTCATGTTATCATGACATAATTAATTATTTATTTTAATTTTAAAATGGGGTTCAAATAAATATATTAGAAGTTTTGGTCAAATATTTTGTATGGTAAATGTTGACAGAAATAACCCCAAATAAGTTCTTGGGTTCCTACTAATCTGCTCTTCTTCCCTAAATTGGAACTATCAGAGGAAACTTCCTGCCCTCCTCACTATGTCGAATTTTATATACAAAATGAATGAAGAGGGAGCTGAGGTGGCTTAGGTGATTGAGCGCCTCTCTCCCACTTTGGAGGTCCCAGGATCGGTTCCCAGTGCCTCCTAAAGAGAAGGCGGGAAGAGAGGACAAGCAGACACAGAAGAATGTGCAGTGAATGGACACAGAGAGCAGACAGCAAGTGCCAACAAGGGGGAGGAGGGATAAAAAGAAATAAATAAATAAATAAAATGAAGAAAATTGTATCAAATGCAGAATTCTTTTTACATTGTGATGTAATTTATTGAAAAATTTTGTCCCCTTTATTTTGCAAAATCCGTGAAGGAAGAGATCTTTTTTTTTTTTGCTGGCACTTAGGTTTACTATACATGGTAGCACAGATCCTGTCAACATACTAGTGTCTATTAGACATTTTTGCTTCCAGATCAATTTTTAAAGAGAAATGAGGTACTTTCAAAAAATGTGAAGCACCCCAAGGAACCCACACACCAACCCCCCCCCCCCGCCATCCTGCAAGCCGTCTCCCTGTGGGAAATGTCCCCGCCATGGCAGAGGAGCCTTTTTTATTTTTTAGGAGGTACAGGGGATTGAACCCAGAACCTTGTACATGGGAAGCAGGCGCTCAGCCACTGAGCCACGTCCGCTCCCCAGTAGAGCTGGTTTCCTTGTCTCGTTTGTTTTTAGGAAGCACTGGGGACTGAACCCATGACCTCGTACATGGGAAGCAGGCACTCAGCCACTTGAGCTACCTGCTCCCCGACAGGAATCCTAAAGAGGCAGTTCCTACTTATTTTTCCTCTTTTCATTCCCTATTTGGGAGAAAACAATAGTTTAGAAAAGTCACAAATTGATGCTCTACTCCTTAATGAAAACAACAATAAAAACCTAATAATGCCACGGAGTAGGAAAGCTAGATATCTATAGTTCTAACAAGATAGGACTACGTGTCCAGTACTCAACAAAAAAATGACAAAAGATGCAAAGAAACAGGAAATTATCCCCATTCATAGGAAAAAAAAAAAAGAAGTTGCTAGAAACTGTCCCTGAGGAAGCTCATGCATTGGAACAATTAGTCAAAGATTTTAAATAAACTGTCTTTAAATATGTTCAGTGAGCTAAAGGAATCCATATAAAAGAACTAAAGGAAATTAGGAAAATATCTAAACAAAATAAAGAGATGGAAATGATAACCAAACAGAAATATAAAATACAGTAGGGAAGCTGACTTGGCCCAGTGGTTAGCGCGTCCGTCTACCACATGGGAGGTCCGCGGTTCAAACCCCGGGCCTCCCTGACCCGTGTGGAGCTGGCCCATGCGCAGTCCTGATGCGCACAAGGAGTGCCGTGCCACGCAGGGGTGTCCCCGCGTAGGGGAGCCCCACGCGCAAGGAGTGTGCCCCGTAAGGAGAGCTGCCCAGCGCAAAAGAAAGTTCAGCCTGCCCAGGAATGGCGCTGCACACACGGAGAGCTGATGCAACAAGATGACGCAACAAAAAAAAGAAACACAGATTTCTGTGCCGCCAACAAAAGAAGCGGACAAAGAACATGCAGCAAATAAACACAGAGAACAGACAACTGGAGCGGGGGTAGGGGAGGGAGAGAAATAAATAAATAAATAAATCTTTTTAAAAAAGTAAAATACAGTAATTGAAATGAAAAACCCATTAGATGGATTAAACAGCACATTTGATTTTTTAAAAAAATTTCTCTCCCCTCCCCGTCCCCACCCATTGTCTGCTCTGTGTCCATTTGCTGCATGTTCTTTTGTGTCACTTGTATTCTTGTCAGCGGCACCGGGAATCTGTGTCTCTTTTTGTTGCATCATCTTGTTGTGTCAGCTCTCCGTGTGTGTGGCACCACTCCTGGGCAGGCTGTGCTTTTTTTCCACAGGGCGGCTCTCCTTGCAGGGCACGCTCTTTGTGCATGGGGCTCCCCTACGCAGGGGACACCCCTGCATGGCACGGCACTCCTTGTGCACATCATCACTACCTTTGGGCCAGTTCACCACATGGGTCAGAAGGCCCTGGATTTGAACCCTGAACCTCCCACATGGTAGGCGGATGCTCTATCAGTTGAGCCAAATCCACTTCCCTAAACAGCATATTTGAGCAGGCAGAAGGAAGGATCTTGAAGACAAGACAACTGAAGTTTCCAGTATGAGGAGCAGAAAGAAAAAATAATGAAGAAAAAAAGAACTTTGGGACACCATCAGGTACCTAACATATGCATCATTAGAGTCTTGGAAGGACCAGAGAGAAAGAAAGGGGCAGAAAAACTACTTGAAGAAAAAATGGCTGAAAATTTCCCAAATCTGATGAAAGACATGACTGTGCATACGCAGGAAGCTCAACCAACTCCAAGTACAATAGACACTAAGACACATTATAGTGACATTGTCAAAATCCAAAGATCAAGGGAGGATTTTGAAAGCAGCAAGAGAGAAGCAACTTGTCACATACAAAGGACCTCCCCCCCAAATTAACAGCAGATTCCTCATCAGAAACCATGGAGACCAGAAGAGAGGGGGATGATATATTTAAAGTCCTTAAAGAAAAAAGAAAACCAAACAAAACAGTTAACCAAGAATCAAGAATTCTATATCCAGCAAAATTATCCTTCAAAAAATGAAGGAGAAATGAAAACATTTACAGGTAAACAAAAGTTAAAAGAGTTCATCACTAGAAGACCTGCCCAGCAAGAAACGCTAAAGGGAGTCCTTCAGACTCAAATAAGAGGACACTAGACAGTAATTTAAAACAATAATAAGAATTTAAAAAACATTGGTAAGCGTAGCAGTTTGATATGGTTATGAATTCCAAAAATGGATAATGGGTTATGTTTGTAATCTGGTCTGTACCTGGGGGTGATTAAGTTATGATTATGGCTTTGATTGGGCCATGTCATTAGGGCCCCACCAAGGGATGGGGACTCACAGCTAAAAAGGCAAGGCAAAGGACAGAGTTCAGGGTTTTGATGTTGGAGTTTGATGCTGAAGCCTTAAGCTGGAGCCCCAGGAAGTCAGTACACAGAGGAAAGAGAAGTCAGCCCCAGGAAGAGAGGAACCCTGAGCCCAGGAAGAAGCAACACCCTGGAAGGGAGGAACCCAGGAAGCCTGAACCCTCACAGACGTCAGCAGCCATCTTGCTCCAACACGTGGAAATAGACTTTGATGAGGGAAGTAACTTATGTTTTATGACCTGGTACCTGTAAGTTCCTAACCCAAATAAACACATTTTATAACGGCCAGCAGATTTCTGGTATTTTGCATCAGCACCCCTTTGACTGACTAACAAAGTAAGGTACCTACAAAGGTAAATGTAAAATTCCTGTTATTATACTTTTGTTTGTAACTGGCTCCCTCCCTCATGACTGAACAGGCAAATGTGTAACGAAATACTTAAAATCGATGTTAATGGGCATCCAAAGTACAAAGATGTTACTTGAGACAATAAAAACGTAAAGGAAGAGGACAGTGAGATATATAGGAGTAGAGAGTTTGAACACTACTGAACCTAGACTGGTACTAGCCAAACAATGCTGTTATTATCTTAAGATGTTAATGGTAATTACAAATGTAACCACTAAGAAAATAACTAAAAGTAGAGGAAAAGAAAGAAGGGAATCAGAATAATACCCTAAAAAGAACGACTATATACAAAAAAATTTAGTAATGGAGTAATTGAACAAAGAAACTTACAAGACATATAGAAAACAGCTAAATGGTAGAAGTAAAACCTTTCTTCTCAGTTATTATCTTACGTGTCAATGGACTAATTTTCCCTATTAAAAGGCAGAGATTGGCATACTGGATGAAAAAGCACAGTCCATTTATATGCAGTCTACAGGAAACTCACTTTGAGATGCAAAGAGGTTGAAAGTTAAAGTGTGAAAAAGGTATTCCAGGGAGCAGGTGTAGCTCAGGGGCTGAGCGCCTGCTTCCCACGTGCAAGGTCCTGGGTCCGATCCCTGGTACCGCCTAACAACAACAACAAAAATATTCCACGCAGAACGTAATGAGAAGAGAGCCACAGTGGTGTTAGTATTGACGGTCAAAACAGAGTTTAATTGAAAAAGATGATAAGAAATAAAGAAAGTAAAGACATAAAAGGTTCAACCCAGCAAGAAGATACAACAATTATCAACATATGATACACCTCACAGCAGAGCAAAAATGGGCAGAATCGAAGGACATCTACGATCCCGAGGGACTTGACATCGCAGAGGAGACTCTGCACTCTTGCTTCTGGACGTGACCGCGGTGTCGGCATTGCTGCATCAGTCCCTTGCTCTACCACCGACGGGTACCAGCAGGTCCTGGCTTTGCTCTACAGGTACCAGCAGGTCCTGGCTTTGTCTGAGACGGATCGCACCCTCCCCCTTGCTGAGGTCAAGCTCTTCTCGGCTGGTCCACCTGCACTCGGGGCTGCTGCCCTGGTGGCCGCCACCACCGCTGCTGCTCCTGCAGCCCCAGCCAAGGGGGAAGCAGAGGGGCGCTGGAGGAGTTTTTGGGATTTGCTCTCTTTGACTCGTCATCAAAAAACAGCCAACTTATAAGTGCCAGCAGGAGAATCACTTCCATCAGCCGTGTGGGAGCTAAGCCCCTCTCAGTTCAGAGGTGGCGTGGACATCGCCCTTCCAGGTCCTCAGGATGGAGGAACAAAGCGCGGACGAGAGTGGACTTGCTGGTGTTCTGCTATACAACTATTGTGCCTCTAGCAAGGGAGGAAACCGCATCACTGATGTGGAGACAGTGGCCACGGGAGTCGCTGAGGGCAGGGAGAGGGCAGAAGAGGTGTGATGTGGGGGCGTTTTGGGGACTTGGATTGTCCTAAATGATACTGCAGGGACAGAAGCTGGACATTATATACCCTGCCATAACCCACTGAATGGACTGGGGGAAGAGTGTAAACCACAATGTAAACTATATTCAATTTAGCAATGCTCCAAAATGAAATCATCAATTGCACAGAATGTCCCACACTGATGAAAGAGGTTGTCGATGTAGGGAGGTGGGAAGTGGGGTATATGGGAACCTCTTGTATTTTTAAATGTAGCATTTTGTGTGATCTATGTATCTTTAAAAGAAAAAGACAATATAATAAAAAAATATATATATATATATATCCTAAAAAATAAATAAATAAATGGCACAGGATTGAAAAAACAAAACAAAACAAAAAACCCCAGGCAACTCAAGAGCTTTATTTGTGAAATGAGGAAACAAGGGCTTATTTCTCTGAAAACAACAGCAACGACAGGCGGCTGTGCTCGCTGCTGAGCCCGTTGCCCCCTGCCTTGCCCTGTGCTGGCACAGCCCTCCCTAGAAGGAGGTGGGGTGCTCCAGGGCCGCCCCTTCTGGAGGCGCCGGCCACGTCCTGTGTTAATGGCCGTGGCACGATGTCAGCTCTCACCGGGGTTAACCTCCCCAGGCTCGGCCGGTGGGGGCGCCGGCCTCAAAGGGGGCTGCCTCGCGGTGGAACGAGGGAATGAGGCCCTCACGCCCTCAGCCGCAGGCGGGTGCCCCCGGCGGTCCGGCCCCGGGGGCTGCGGACAGCACGGCAGGCTGCGGGGACACACCGGCCCCTCCTGTCCCCGTCAGAGCCGGGTGACCGCCTCCTCGGCCCCCGCGCCTGGCCCCCGCGCCCCGTGCTCTCGCGGGCCGCGTGTGTCATGCGTGGGGATCGGTTTGGCTGTGACCGCTGGGCGGGTCTGGACACGGCTGAGCGCCCCGCGCCCTCGGCCCCGGCTCCTCGTCCTGCCTCCAGGGCAGTGCGGCCGAGGGGGCGCCCAGCGCTGGGCGTGGGGACAGCCCCACGTGGCTGCCAGGGGGCAGACGGCTCCCGCCCCCAGGCTGCGCCCAGCCCTGCCTGGCCCCGGCCGGCCTCCCCTCTGCCCGCAGGCCCTCAGGCCCACCCAGCCCCCCTCCTCACGGACGCCTCCTCCCCACCCCGCCCTGCTGCGGGGTCCCGGGACCGGCCCCTGGGTGACACTGTCGGGACCTCCCGGCCCAGGTGGTTGTCACTGCTGTCCCCAGGGCCGCGGGAAGCTTGCCGGCCACCTCCTTCTCTCCTGCTGTGCTGCTGACCCCTGCTGGCCATCCTTACACCTCGGAAGCCTCCCCTTCCCACACGGGAATCCCTCCACAGGGCCCTGCTGCTTGAATACCTCCGGCGACAGGAGGCTCACCACCTCCTGCACACAGCAGCCTCTTAGAAAGAGGTTCTGCCCCTAAGAAAAGTCCTTTGAAATTAGCTGAAGTCTGAATACTGGTTACCTCCAACCCTTTGTTCTCAGGTATATCCTCCGGAGCCGCCTATGGTAAAAATGATAATAAAATTAGCGACCATGCGGTGGGCGTGCAGCCTGTGTCACTTAATCCTTCCGACAACCATGAGGTCGCCTGGCTCCCAAGGCCGGGGGGCCAGCGTGGCGGGGAGCTGGCCTCGAGCCGCCTGGGGGTCCCCACCCACCAGGACGGCCTGGCGGTGCCGAGGGCTGCCAACCCCGTCCCTGCCGTTCTCAGCGTGGAAGCTGCGCGGTCACCGGTGCAGCCACAGCCCGCCCCCTCCCTGCACCCACGGTGGAGCTCAGCCCCTGCCCCCCCACCCCCGGGCGCAGCCAGCTCTGAGGTCCCACGAGCTGCCCAGGGGGCGGGACACACGTAAATAAATGAGATGAACCAACCATGCTTGCCCTTGTTAAGCTTCATCTCGTTCGATGCGCGCTGTCGCTCCAGCCTGTCAGCTCCGCTCAGGATCCCAGCTCTGTCATCGGCATATTTGCCGTTGTCCCTTCCAGCTGTGTGGCATCTGCAAATTTGATAAAATAGCTGGAGCGTGGTCGTCTCAGAGGAAGCCCCTGCCCGCACGGCCGGCTGCAGGCTGCCCGGGGCACACTCCCTCCCTCCAGCCCCGGCTCTCACCCCGTGCACCTGCCCCCAGAGGGTCCCTGCAGCCAGCAAACCCCACGTGGTGCAGTGGGGTCCCTGGGGAACAGGGCGCTCTGGGGACGTCCACGCCCACCGTGTCTCCGCTGGCCGCGCTGCCTGCCCCTCCGCCCCCTCTCGTGGCTCTCCTGGGCCCGCTGCGCAGCCCTCCGTCCATGCCCGAGCCGCAGGGGCAGCGCCCGCCTGCCGCACCTCCTCCTCTTGGCTGTGCTCTGGCCGCCGGGGGCAGAGCGGGCTCCACCGTGGGGGGCGAGGACCCCTGGTGTGCACACCTGCTGTGCGTTGTTTCTCTGCTCCTTCTCTTCAGGGGACGCAGACCTGGTCTTTGAAGTAATTGCACAGCAGAGAGCCGGTCTGGAAAGATCCAGCTGCCACTCCTCAGTACAGAGCCGGCCAGATACCGCCCTGGCTTCTGCACCAAAGCTCAGCAAAACTAAAGAAACTCAGGGCCCAAATGGACCTTCCAGAGTCTTCTAAGTCCTTCCCCACCCTCCAGGCACCAGACGTTGTCCTGTAGAGCACTCACACGTGTTCCAAGCCTCTTCTATTGTAAGAGGAGCTGTTTGTTCTCAGCTGGTTACCTGTATCAGTCAGCATGGGCTAGCTGATGCTGCTGTAACAGACAACTCCAGATTCTTGGTGGCTTATCACAACCGATGTTGATCTCTTGTTCACACCACTACACATCCATCTGGGTCAGCTGGGGGTTCTTCTCCAAGCCATCCTCATTCTGGCACCCAGGCTGAAGGGGCAGCCCCCAGTGGCAGGGTCTTGGGTTGCCATGGCAGAGGAAAGAAGGGGCAAATCAAGTTTTTTTAATACATTTTTTTGAAGATATATATATTTATTTCCCCTCTACCTGGTGTTTGTGCTCACTGTGTCTGTTCATTGTATGCTTATCTTATTTTTTTCTAGGAGGCACTAGAACCCAACCAGGGACCGCTCATGTGGGAGGGAGGCACTTAATTGCTTGAGCTACCTCTGCACCCTGCTTTGTTATGTCTCTCATTTGTGTTTTCCTCCTTGTATCTCCTTGTTGCATCATCTTGTTGCTTCAGCTTGCCGCGCTAGCCCGTTGCTGTTGGAGATTTGGGCCCGAAGGGTATCAGGAATGAAAGAAAGAGAAAAAGGAGAATGAAAGAAAGAGACAGAAAGAGAGAGAGCTGGGATCAGAGGGTCTGCGAGTAGAGACTCATCAGACAACTTTATTGCTTACAAGGGGCTCTCTATATACCCCAGTCTACGTGAGAACAAGCAGCAACATGCAGTTCACTATCAGCATTACTCACAGTCTAAGGAACTCAAAAAATCTTGCCTCAAGGTACAAGGTCTAAGTGTTCCATTTACCATAAAGTATATGTGCTCATTTTTATCTCTGCCTGTGACATCATCCTGTGGCCTTCAATCATTCAACGGCTGCATTCCTTGTGTTGCAAGCGTAGCCATGGAGACAGCACGTCTCTCCTTGCAAGACCACTCTGCCTCAGTTTCCAACACGTTGCGTCAGCTTGCTGTCTCGCTCACCTTCTTTAGGAGACGTGGGAACTGAACCTGGGACCTTCCGTGTGGTAGGCGGGGCCCAACTGCTTGAGCCACACCCTCGGCCCATGCCTTAGTTCTTTTTTTCCCTTTTTTAAAGATTTATTTATTTATTTATCACTGCTTCCCCTCCCCCACCCACTGTTTTTGCTGTGTCCATTCGCTGCGTGATCTTCTGTATCTATTTCTTTTTGTCTTCTCTTTTCATTTTCTCTCCTCTAGGATTCACCAAGATTCGATACTGGGGACCTCTGATGTGGAGAGAGGTTCCCTGTCAGCTGCACCCCCTCAGTTCCTGGTTCTCTGCTGCGCTTCACCTTGACTCTTCCCTTTGTCTCCCTTCTGTTGCATCATCATCTTGCTCCATGACTCACTTGCACGGGCACTGGCTCGCTGAGCAGGCACTGGCTCACCACGCGGGCACTGGCTCACCGCGTGGGCACTGGCTCACCGCGCGGGCACTGGCTCACTACGTGGGCACTGGCTCACCGTGTGGGCACTGGCTTACCATGTGGGCATTGGCACGCCGTGCAGGCACACTTTCTCTTCTTCTTCACCAGGAGGCCCCAGGGATGGAACCCGGGTCCTCCCATATGGCGGAGGCCCTATCACTTGAGCCACATCCGCTTCCCCGTGCATTAGTTCTTAAGCTTTCTGTGTCCACGTGCCATCTGTCACTTCTGTTCCCATTTCATTGGCTCAAGGAAGTCATAGGCGATGCCTAATTTCAAAGGGAGCTGGGAGATCTGATCTTCCCTGGGGCCTGGGAGGAGGAGCTTTGCCCACGGCCTCGTCACTGCCGAGTTACCTTCTGGGCACACGAGCAGCTCCTGCCCCTCTGAGCCACCCCTGGGATGCTCATTCTCTGAGTCCAGTGTGGAATGTCCTTCCCCTGGGTTTCGCCCAAATGGCCCTTCCTGCCTGAGCCATGCAGAGGGGCCGCCAATCACAGTCCACCCTGTGTCCAGCGGGGGGGACGGACACTCCGTGCTGAATCACCATCCTGCCCCGCCCCCAAGGGTCAGCCGAGAGGTGGGCCCTGGGCGCGAGCTGGGCCCCTGAGGCCTCCCCTCTTCCCCTCCCTCTGGGTGGCCCTGCCAGGAGCTCCCTGAGAGATGTGGCCCCCCAGGCCTGGGGCTGACCCCGCCTCAGCCCGCCTGCCGCCCCGTGAGTCGGTTTAGGTGAGTCGATGAGTTCAGCATGTGCTCACACCCAGCCTGTGTTTGTCACCTTCTGCTGAAGCACGCCGACTCGTATACCTTCCTGGGGCCTCGTCCGTGCCTGTATCAGTTATCCAGTATGCGTAACAAACCACCCCACACGTGGTGGCTTCCTGTGTTAGAGCGTCGCTGCACCATATACACAGAGCACAGAAGTGCGTGTAAAACTGGTGAAATGTAAATAAGGCCTGGACCTGAGCTCGTTCAGTGTCAGCGCCAGGTTCCTGGTTTTGACCATGTGCTCAGGCTACATCCCACGGGGGGAAACTGGGGGAGGGATCCACAGGCATTTTGTATTATTTTCGCAATTCCCTGTGAGTCTTCAACTGTTTCAAAATAAAACGCCATAATAACAATAAAGACTTAGTGACTTAACTCAAGAGCCACGTATCTGTCGTGGTTCTGCCATGGGCAGGCGCCCCGGGGCACGGCGGGCCTGGGTGCCAGGAGCTCTGCCGGGCTGGGCGCGCCGGCGGCGTTGCCCGCAGGACTGGCGTGTGCGCAGGGGGCTGGCCGGCCCCGCTCTCCCCGCGTGGCACTCCAGCAGGGCACTGGGCCCCGGGCACAGCGGCTCAGCCCAGGAGGCCCGGAGGGGGCGCGGCGAGGCGCCCAGGCCTGCGGCGGGAAGCGGCCAGCTTCCTTGTGCCCCAGCCACGGGTCAGAGCCACCCAAGGCCCCCGAGTCAGGACTAGCCCCCCTCTCTCTCTCTTTATGGTAGCATGGTGTAATTTTGTTTACAGACAGACCTATAGAGAGAGTTTTAAGCATACATATATGTTTAAATGTTTTTTTATTGTGGTAACATATATAACATATAATATAAAATGTCCCACTTTTCTTTTTTGAGGTACCAGGGTCGGGGGTTGAACCCGGGACATCATATGTGGGAGGCCGGCACTCAACCACTGAGCCACACTGACTCCCCTGAGTTGGTTTTTTGGTTTGTTTGCTTGTTGGTTTTTTGTTTTCGGGAGGCACCAGGGACGGAACCCAGGACCTCCCTTGTGGGAGGCGGGAGCTCAACTGCTCAAGCCACATCCACTCTCCACTTAACTATTTTTAAGTGTCCAATTCTGTGGCATTAATTATATCTGCAATGTTGTGCTATCCTCTCCACTTCCATTACCAAAACGTTTTCATACCCCAAACAACCTCTCTGTACTTTAAGCACTGACTCCCTACCTCCCCTTCCCCAGCCGTAGTAATCTCTAATCTTTTTTTTTTTTTAGGAGGTACTGGAAATTGAACCTGGGACCTTGTCGTGGGAAGCAGGTGCTCAACCACTGAGCTACACCACCCCCCTCTAATCCACTCTTCTGTCTCTATGCTTACTCTAGATGTTTCATTTAAGTGGAATCATATAATAACTGTCTTTTGTGTAGACCTGACTTTTTTTTAAAATTAATTTTATTAGAGAAGTTGTGGGTTTACAGAACAACAATCATGCGTAAAAGACAGGAATCCCATCTACTACCCACTACCAACACCATGCGGTTGTGTGGAACATTTGTTACCATTGATGATAGCACTTTTGAATAATTGTACTATTTTTTTAAACAATAATTGCCTTTGTTACAATTGATGAATGATTATTAAAACAGTACTATCAGTTTATTTCAGGTGTACTTTTTTCCCTCTCTCACCCTACTATCTATACTTTGTATTAGTGTTGTGCATTTGTTATAATTCATGAACGGGCATTCTTACACTTGTGTTTATTAACTATAGCCCATCGTCTACATTAGGGTTCACTGTGTTATACAGTCCTACGTTTTCTCTTTTAATTTTTATTCAGGTAGTGGAGGACAGCTAAAGATTGCCCTTTCAAGCACATTCTCCTATATAATTCAGTGCTGTTAATTACACTCACAGTACTGTGCTGCCATCACCACCAGCCCTTTCCAAACCTTTAAAAACCACCTAAATAGAAATTCTGTGCATATTAAGCATCCTCTCTCCATTCTGTAGTCCCAGTCTAGCCCCTGGTAACCTATGGTTTAGATTCCAGCTCTAGGCTTGGCTTGTCGTAATTAGTTCCCATCAGTGAGCTCATACACTTTTTGTCCTTCGGGGTCTGGCTTATTTTCTCACGGTTCATCCACGTTGTCACATGCATCAGGACTTACTCCTTTTTACGGCTGAAAATACTCCACCGTGTGTATATACCACAGTCGGTCTGTTCACCGGCTGATGAACACTTGGGCTGCTCCCACTGTGAGTTAGGCGATTGTGAATGACGCCGCTGTGAACTCGGCGTGAAAATATCTTGTCTGAATCTCTGCTTTCAGTCCTGGGTACGCACCTGGTAGCATGACTGCTGAGTCACGCGGTAACTCTATCCTTAGCCTCCTGAGACTGCCCTCCACGGCAGCTGCACCACTGGACTTTCCCACCAGCAATGAATGAGTGTTGCTATTTCTCCACATCCTGTCCGACACTTGTAGTTTTCTAGGTTTTCTTTTGTAGGTGTTTTTTTTTTTTTTTTTTTAGGTTCTGGGGGGTCAAGATTTGAACCTGGAGCTCATATATGGAGACAGTGCTCAACTACTGAGCCACATCAGCTTCCCTGAGTTGCTTTTTTGCTTGTTTTGCTTGTTGTTAGTTTTTTGTTTTTTCGGGAGGAACTGGACCCAGGACTTCCCATGTGGGAGTAGGCTGTTTGAGCCACATTGGCTCCTGTTTTTTTAATGGTAGCCATTCTAGTAGGTGTGAAATGATATCCATTGTGGTTTTGATTTGCATTTCCCTGATAGCCAGCGATGTTGACATCTTTTTATGTGCTTTTTAGCCATTTGAATATCCTCTTTGGAGAAATGTCTGTCAAGTCTTTTAACCATTTCTAAATTGGGTTGTTTGTCTTTTTAATCTGGAGTTATAGGATTTCTTTATTTTTAAGATTTATTTTATTTATTCCTCCCCCCTCCCCCCATTGTCTGCTCTCTGTGTCCATTCGCTGTGTGTTCTTCTGCGTCCACTTGCATTATCCGGGGGCACTGGGAATCTGTGTTTCTTTTTGTTGCATCATCTTGTTGTGTCAGCTCTCTGTGTGTGTGGCACCACTCCTGGGCGGGCTGCGATTTTTTTATGCAGGGTGGCTCTCCTTGTGGGGTGCACTCCTTGTGCGTGGGGCACCCCTACATGGGGACACCCCTACATGGCACGGCACTCCTTGTGTGTGGCAGCTCTGCACATGGGCCAGCTCACCACATGGGTCAGGAGGCCCTGGGTTTGAATCCTGGACCCTCCATATGGTAGGACGCTCTATCAGTTGAGCCACATCCGCGTTCCCTGGGATTTCTTTATATATTCTGGATATTAAACCCTCATTGGATATGTGGTTTCCAAATATCTTCTCCCATTGAGTAGGCTGTCTTTTCACTTTCATGACAAAGTCCTTTCAGGTACAAAGGTTTTTAATTTTGTGGAGGTCCCATTTATCTATTTTTTCTTTCATTGCTTGTGCTTTGGGTGTAAAGTCTAAGAAACCACCTGCTTAATACAAGATCCAGAAGATGCTTCCCTACATTTTCTTCTAGCAGTTTTATATTCCTGGTTCTTCAAGTCCAACGCCTTAACCACTCAGCCACTGTTGATTTTCAGGCCTGGTCCTTATATTTAGGTCTTTGATCCATGTTGAGTTATTTTTTATATGGCGTGAGATAAGGGTCCTCTTTCATTCTTTTGCATATGGAGATACAATTCTCCCAGCATCTTCTGTTAACGAGACTATTCCTTCCCCACTGAAGGGACTTGGAAGCCTTGTCAAAAAATCAACTGGCCATAGATGTGAGGGTCTATTTCTGAACTCTCAGTTCGACTCCGTTGGTCATATATCTATCTTTGTGCCAGTACCATACTGTTTTGACCACGGTAGCTTTGTAATATGCTTTAAAGCCAGGAAATATGAGTCCTCTAACTTTGTTCTTCTTTTTCAAGATTTTTTTTTTTGGCTATTTTGGGCCCCTTACCCTTCCAAATAAATTTGACAGTTGATTTTTCCTTTTCTGCAAAGTAGGCTGCTAGAATTTTGATTGAGAATGCATTGAATCGGTAAGCCATTTGGGGTAGAACTGACACCTTAACAATATCTAATCCATGAACCCAGAATGTCCTTCCAACTCTTTAGATCTTATTTGATGTTTTTAGAAATGGCTTGTAGTTTTCTATGTACAAGTTGTGTACATCCTTGGTCAAATTTATTCCTAGATATTCGATTCTTTTAGTTGCTATTGGAAATGGATTTTTTCTTGATTTCCTCTTCAGATTATTCATCGCTAGTATGGACACTACTGATTTTTGCGTGTTGATCTTGTGCCCTGCCCCTTTGCTGAATTTGTTAGCTCTAGTAGCTCTGCTTTAGATTTTTCAGGACTTTCTATGTATATAGGATCACCTGCAAATAGTGAAAGTTTTACTTCTTCCTTTCCAATTTGGATGCCTTTAATTTCTTTTTCTTGCCCAGCTGCTCTGGCTAGAACTTCCAGTGCAATGTTGAATAACAGTGGGCGTCCTTGTCTTGCTCCAGATCTTAGAGGGAAAGCTTTCAGGCTTTCACCATTGAGCATGATGCTAGCTGTGGGTTTTTCAATATGTGTCCTTTATCATGTTGAGGAAATTTCCTTCTATTCCTATTTTTCTAAGTGTTTTTTATCCAGAAAGGATGCTGTGATTTTGTCAAATGCCTTTTCTGCACCAGTTGAGATGATCAAGTGGTTTTCCCCCTTCATTTTGTTAATGTGGTGTTTTACATTAATTCATTTTCTGACGCTGAACCACTCTTATGTACATGGTATAAAAACCACTTGATCGTGATGTATAATTCTTCTAATATGCGGTTAGATTCGATTTGCAAGTACTTTATTGAGGATTTTTGCATTTATATTCATAAGAGAAATTGGTCTGTAATCTTCTTTTCTTGTGGTGTCTTTATCTGGCTTTTGTGTTAGGATGATGTTGGCCTCATAGAATGAGTTAGGTAGTGTTCCCTCTTCAATTTTTTGGAAGTGTTTGAGCAAGATTAGTATTAATTCTTCAGGGGATGTTTGGTAGAATTTACCCGTGAAGCCACGTGGTCCTGGGCTTTTCTTTGTTGGGAGGTTTTTGATGACTGATTCAATCTCTTTACTTGTAATTGGTCTGTTGAGATGTTCTGTTTCTTCTAGAGTCAGTGTATGTTGTTAGCGTTTCTAGGACTTCGTCCATTTCACCTAGGTTGTCTAATTTGTTGGCACACAGTTTTTCATAGTGCCCTCTTATGGTCCTTTCTATTTCTGTGGGATCAATAGTAAGATGCCCCCTCTCGTTTAAGGGTTTGCCAGTTTTATTGATCTTTTCGAAGAACCAACTCTTGGTTTTGTTAATTCTCTATTTTTTATTCTCAATTTCATCGATTCTGCTCTAATCTTTATTTCTTCCTTCTGCTTGCTTTGGGATTAGTTTGCTGTTCGTCTAGTTCCTCCAGGTGTGCAGTTAGGTCTTTGATTTTACCTCTTTCTTCTTTTTTAATGTAAGCATTTAGGGCTATAAATTTCCCTCTCAGCACTGCCTTTGCTGCATTCCCTGAGTTTTGATATGTTGTGTTCTTATTTTCATTTGTCTCACAATATTACTCCCTTGCAATTTCTTCTTTGACCCACTGATTGAGGGTTGTTTAACTTTCATATATTCGTAGATTTCCAAGTTCTCTGCCTATTAGTGATTTCCAGCTCATTCTATTACAGCCAGAGATGATGCTTTGTATAATTTTAATCTTTTTAACTTTATCAAGACTTGTTTTGTGGCTCAGCATGTGGTCTATCCTGGAGAAGGTTCCGTGACACTTGAGAAGAGTGTGTGTCCTGCTGCTGCGGGGTGCAGTGTTCTGTCCGTGTCTGTTAGGTCTAGCTTATGTACCATTAATTATTCAGGAGCTCTGTTTCTTTATCCATCTTCTGTCCATGTTCTGTGATTGATGGGGGTGGTAGAGAAGCCTCCAGCTATAACGGTGGAGGTTAGACCCTGCCCCTTGACAAAAGGAGGAGCAGAGGGGGGGACCTCCTCACCTCCTCACCTGAGTGTGCCAGAGGCTGCGGGGGCAGCCCACCCCCTCACTCGGGAGGGGACGGAGTCGGCCACACAGAGGGCCGTAGATTTAGGGGCAGAGCCGGGCTGCCCCTCCAGACATCATCCCGTCCAATGCAGAGCCCTGACTCCGGGGCGGGGTGGGGGGGCTGCCTCAGAGCTGTTTTGCTCACGCGGTGTTTGCAATCAACAAGTTCAGCGGTCCTTCCAGTCTGCTTAAATTAGTCCCCATGAAAACCAAATCATTTCATTTGCAGAGAAGGGCTTAATTGCAAGGGGAAAGGGAATTCTGTTGCTTGTTTTCATTGAAGAAAATTGCTGTACTTTCCCCTCGCTCCTTACTAAGCAGAAGGCAGCTTAGAAATGGGGCTGGTACTCCGTGGTACTCTGCTGCCCGCTCTTCTCAGCGCTGGCTGCTCCGGGCTCCCTGTTCCCAGGACCCCACCCCTGGAAGGTCGCTGCTCACCACGGGGCCTCGGGCGGCCCAGCCCTGGCCCTCTCACTGCCCGGCGCGGTCAAGGATGGCCCAGCGGCTCTGTGCACCTCGAGTCTCGCTGCATGCCGGCGACACGAGAGGAGGAAACACCCTTGCTCTCTTCAGACTCCAGTGAAGCCTGCTCCAAGCCTCCCTCACCAGGGCTGGTGACACTTTACATTTTGGTCTCGGAGGGCCTGAGGCCTCCCCGTCCGATGCGGATCGGGGGGCTTGTCCAGTCTGGGGCCTGGCGGGGGGTGTCTGGTTCCCGCACCCCTCGCCACGGCGCCCGATGCCGCGGCCGGGCAGGTCTGCGTGCCCTGTGGTGTGGCACCCGCCAGGAGACCGAGAAACACATCTGCTCCCACCAGGGGAAGCGTCCAGCCGGTTCCCGCTGCGGCCAGGCGGCAGCTGTCTCCCCGGTGGACAGGGACCCCTGAGAGCACAAGGGGGGACGAGGGGGCGGGCGGCGCTGGCCGGAGGCGGCCGGGCAGGGGCCCCGGGCAGCAGCGGCCGTGGCGGAGGAGCCAGGCTTAGGGGGGCGGGCAGGGGCAGGGGAGGTTGGGGCGCCCAGGGGCGGGGTGCAGGCCGCAGCGAGCCTGCCAGAAGCCTCTGTGGGCTCTCGGGTCGCCTGGAGCGGACGTGTTTTATCCTGCTGGGCCCGCCCTCGGCGGCACCCCCCGCGGAGAGGGGCTGCCCACTTCCTGTGCAGAAGTGGAGGCGGGCAGGGGTGGGGGCGGCATCGCGAGCCAGGCTGTCTGGGCTCAAGGCCCGCCTCCGCGACTTACCTGACCGCCCGGGCCTCAGTTTCCCCACCTGGCTGTAGAAGGGGGGTGACAACAGCACCTGCCCCGCGGGGTTGTCACCGGGATTCGCAGCCCTGGGAACCGGGCCTAGCGCGAGCCGTGCTATGGCGTGGGGGCTAACGTGACCACTCGTTCTTACCCGCGCCGCGTCACGGGCCCTCAACCCCTTCCCCTCCTCCCCCGGCGTCGCGGGCGCTCTCAGGCGCTCCTGCCTCTCCAGCTCTCCTGAGCCCGGGGCGAGCAGGCTGCCTCCCGTGGGGCAGGCCACGGCGTGGGGACAGGTGGGGGGCGTCCTGCGTGACCGCCGCGCTGCCCCTCCTCTTTGGGGGAGGCCGACAGGGCGATGGAGCTGAGCCCACCACCGGCCTCGGGAGGGCGAGGCTACGAGCCGACGGTGTGTTAGTTGGGGGAGCAGCTGCTCCCACAGGTCTCATGTCAGGGACAAATGGCCGTGGTCACCTCTCCCGAGCTGACTCCGGAGGGGGCCTGGAGCTCCTGGATGGATGTCCGCGGCCGAGATTTGCGGGGTACAGCCTCTCCCCCTCACCCCACCGGAGCGTCTCTCCCCCCGAGGTCCGAGAGGACGTTGGGCACCGAGGGGGACGGCCCTGCGGCCCCGGGGGGCTCTTGAAAGGGACCCGGGAGGAGCAGAAGCCCTCGGCAGCGGCTCCCGCCCGCAGGTGCCCCCACGGCCGCCTCAGCCCCCACCCGCCGTCCCTGGCGAGAAGGAGCTGCTTGAAAGCGAGACTCGGCTTCGCAGCGCAGGAGGCCGCACGGCGCGCCCGGAACCGCGGCCTCCGTGCCCCGTACCTGAAGGGAGGCGGCCGGCGCGGCCTTCTGGTTTACTCTGCCCTCGCTCCCGCTCTCCAGCAGCTCCCAGGAGAGGCTGCGGGGCTCCTGGCTGCCGGGGGAGGCGGCCGCTCCTGCCTGTCGGGGGCGCCCGGGCACGGCGGGGTGGCGGCGGCCTCCTGGGGCCCGCGCCGCCTGCTGCCCCCGAGGTGGTGCTGGTGGGCGGGCGGGAGGCTCGCGGCCCACGACGCCGGCCTCCTGAGGAGCCAGGCCTGTCCCTGCGGGCGAGGGACCCCGCAAGCCCACCGCCCCACGCGGCGCCCGGGATGGGGGCTGCGTCCTGTCCTGGCTCTGCTGAGTCGCAGTGTCCTGAGCGGCTGGGGCCCTGAGGGGGCAAGTCTTAGGGGACGCACCGGCCGACGAGCCCCCTCCCCACGCTGCCCTCCCTGGGCTGGGTGCTGAGCACCCAGGGGCGCCCCGGGTGGAGGCAGAAAGGGGGCCGAGGTGAAGAGGCGCTTGTGGGCCTCCCCCAGGGCCGGGGGCCCCAGCCCTGGTCCTCACGCATCGCAGCCAGGGCCCGGCTGGGGCCAGCTAGGCAGAGGCCCCGTCCCTCCACCGCCTCCGCCCGGGCCTGCGCCCCCTGACTCCACCACGTGCCTTACACGCGGCTTGGGGAAGGTACAGCACCAGGGCAGCACGTGCGTTTTTAATAAATAGTTTATTTATCCAGCGCGCGGCCCGATGCTGAGGCCTGCTGGCCGCCTCTGGCTGGAGCCGCCCCTGGCGCCAGGGCAACGGGAGTGCTGCTCAAACGCAGGGGCTGCGGCGAGCCCCGAGGGGTGGCTCATGCCCCTGGAGGCGGCTGCGCGGCCCTGCTCGCTGCCCCCCTCCTGCCGCGGGTGACAACTTGGGGGGGCTGATAGGCTGGACGAGCCCGAAGCGAGGGCCTGCGGCGAGGCGGGCACTGCTCTCGCGAGGCCAGCGGGGGCAGCAGGAGGCAGGGCCCAGCGCAGGAGGGTCCCCTTGGAGGGCCGAGGCCGGAGGTGGCTGTCAAACACGGCGACCTTCGCACCCAGGAGCGCGGGGTCCTCAGCTGGCAGGAGGCCCGAGGGCCTGGGCCCTGGCGCTCTCGGCTGGTCGGCCCGAAGCCGCCACGTCTGCGGAAGCACCAGCAGGCGCCCCCCCGGGGGCTGCCAGCCCCCTCCTCTCCCCTCGGTGGACCCTACTCCAGGCTCGTCCCTGGCGGCCACGCTGGCAGCGCAGTTCTGACCTCGGGGCCCCGCAGGTCGGGAGCCCTGCGTTTCTAGATGGTTCTCCCAGAACCCTTTTTCCTACCTCGGCACCTTGCCCCTTCCGGTTAAGGCAAGTGCAATCCGCCCCAGGACAGGCTTTCTCCCCTCCCCCTAGAGCTCCCGGCCAGAACCCCTGAAGGCACATAAAGCACGCTGCCCCAGCCCCTACTCCCCAACCGACCCGCCACCCCACCACCCACCTCCCAAGCTGAGCGGAGGGGCTGGGTGCCGCCAGCACCAGCTCGCCCGCCTGACCTGCGTGGCAGGGATTTACAGCGGCTGCTGGTTCATCTTTCCTATTTGTGAAAAACAAAGCACTCTCCCCCTCTGTCAGCGAAACAGGGCAGAGAGGATTGGCCAAAGTGGGGTAAGCTCCCCGCCAGGCCTCTGGCTGCCTCTCTCGGCCCGTAAAGGAAGCCCACGTTTTCCTAAGCGCATCTCCTCTGAAAAGAAGTCTTACAACGGAGAGAGACCTTTGGGATCGCTGTCTCCAGGAGGGGGAAGTCAAGGCAAGTGTGAATTGAGCACCGGCAGGGCTGGCGACCCCTGCAGTGGGCCGTCCTGGGCCAGGCTGCCCGGGAGCGGGAGCCCGCCCAGGGCTTATCGCTCAGAGTCGGAGAAGGAAGAGGGCTTAGTCCACCTCCACACCAGCATGTCTTCTCCAGCCACGCGGTGGGACTCCGTCTGGATCCGGGATTCGCTGGAGGCCAGGAACTCCACGGCTCGGTCCCAGACCCGCTTCATGCGTCTCCTGCGAGCAGAGGGGCCGGGCTCAGCGGGGGCCGCCGCGCACGGCAGGGGGCAGGCCGGCCTGGGGAGGCCCTGCTCGCCATGGGGAGCGGGGCCCCACGTCCAGAAGGAATTCACCCGGGGGACCAGAGGCTCTCAGGTGCCGACTCGGGCTCCACAGGAGCCAGGAATTCCTGGAGTCTGGGAGAAATGGCTCCTCGACCTTCCCTGTTCCAAAGCTTCCAGTGAAAGGGGAGGTGTGTGGAGCCCCACTGGGGTGTGCGTGCAGCGGCCCGAGCTGGGACGGCCACGCCGCCGTGCTGGCTGCATTTTAAGGCCTCATGTGGGCTAAGTAAGGAGTGGCCACTGGGCTGGGAAGTCCAAACTCCTCAGCCCTCCAGGCTGGGGCGAGCTGACCAACCGGCCAGCGCAGCCAAGCAGGGGCCCCTCTGGCACCAGACCCCTCCCTACCAGCTGCCCTGGGTTCAGGCTGGCGGCCAGAGCCCCTCTTCTGCTGGGTCCCCATGGCCTGGCATTCCCTGAGGCAGCCCCCCGCCTCCTCCCCCCTCAGACTAGCCTGGAAGATTCCAGACAGCTGGGGAGGGTGGTCTGACGTCCTCCTCGGACGAGCCCGTGTCACGTACGTGCAGTCTTCCCTCAGCACACAGCCCACGTCCCCGTGGCCCCGTGGTGGGGGGCGAGCGAATGGGCGGGAGCAGGCAGGCTCACCCCAGGAAGGGACACAGGGAGGTGACGCGCCGGAGGGGCCAGTGCGTCGGGGTGGGCAGAATGGGGGGTAGGGCTTTCCTCCCCCGAGCCAGGCCCTGCCGCCACCACACCCCGCAGCCTGGCTCGCAGCCCCGGGCGGCAGGTGTGGCCACAGCGACCAGCCCCTCCCCGAGGCCGAGGCGGCGGAGCCAGCACTGCGTGGGGCCGGCTCGCCCGACCCCTCCTTCCTGGCTGCCCATTAGCAGGCGATGAAGGCTCCTGCAGCCAGCGGCTCTACCCAGCCCCCTGCTTCTCACTCAACGCGCTCTCAAAGCTCTCTCCGTCTCTCCTGCGCAAGGCAGGTCTGGGTGACGCAGAGCCGACTGCGTAGCTGGCGTACCCCCGTGCCACGGCCCTGGGCTGGCTGATGAGCTGGAACGAGTCAAGAGGCTGAAGGCCCGAAACCCAGCGGCCAGCGGGCTGCCAGCCTCGGGGAGTCGCCGCCAGGGCGCGGCCCCTCTGGAAGCTGCCCCCACCCTGGGAGAGCCGTGCCGGCTGGAGCGCAGCAGCAGGGGGTGGGTTCTGGCCTGCAGAGCACGTTCTCACGCGAGCAGGGTGGGCGTCAGGGGCAGCCCAGCACAGACGCCGACGGCCGCCCTTCGGCGCGCAGAGTGGCAGGGACGGCCGGGCGCCGTGCGGTGCCCGCTGGTGCTCCTTAGGCAGGCGTCCTCCTGAGGCACCTTGCTGCGGGCTCTCCCTGGAGCACGTGCTCCTGGAGGGCAGGCGCTTTTGCCTGTCCCACTCCCTGCCGTCTCACTGTGGCCCGGCACGGGGCCTGGCACGTAGGAGGGGCTCAGGACACGTGTTCAGTGAGTGAGTGAAAGGACGGATGGACGGATGGATGGATGGATGGATGAGGGTAGCCTCTCTTCACCTCAGCCCTGCGTGAAGTGGAGGTATGATCTCCATTTTGCAGATGGAAACAGGCTCAGAGAGGTTGAGTGGGTTACCCATGGTCACACAGCGAGAGGCAGGGCAGGAGTAGAGGGGCACCTCTGTACACCAGGCGGCCTTCCCCAGGAAGCTGCAGGGCTGTGACCACCTGGGGCTGGGGCCAGCCTGGCTCTCTGTAAGCTTCCTGCTCGCCACCTATGCAGGGCTGGACACGGCCCGAAAGGGCTTCAAACCCGCACATCTAAAGTGGGCCTTTCAATGTCCTCCTTCCAGGCAGCCCAGGAAGGAGGGAGGTGGATGGGAGAGTCGGGGTGGGGGGCACTGAAATGCCCTGGCCGCGGGCTGGGCGAGTCCTCGCTGCCCCAGCCCGTTTCCTCACCTGCAGGAGGGGGCTGCTCACGGCGCCTGCCTCACAGGGCCAGGGGCAGCATCAGGCGAGTGAGTGAGCACCGGGACAGCTCAGAGCCTGCCTGGCGGCCAGGGAGCGCCCAGCAGGGGCGTCGGCGCCGCCCGCAGCCAGCAGCTGGCCAGGGCCAGGGCAGGACCCCGGGGGAAGCCCCGCCCGAGCCGCCCTGCGGGGGCTGCTGGCTGCTGCCGGGGCGGGCTTCGCCTCCCGCTTCCTGCCTGGGGTCCCCCTGTGGAAGGGGCCCTGCAGCTGGGCCAAGCAGTGCCCGCCCACACGGAGCACATGCCAGGGAGCCGGCCCACACCCGGTGAGCCTTCGCTAGCCTGTCCTTCAGTTCCGTGTGTGCGGGAGCGGCGCCGTGATACCTCATTGCTGGCTCTGGGTCACGGATAAAAAGGTTTGAAACAATCCCGTTCTCTTGCCAGTGACTGAGTCGCAAATAGACCAGTCTCTGGTTCTGGCCAAAAGAACCTTCGGGTGTGTCACTGGAGGCTTCCGGGAACGTTTCCTCGCTTATACGAGAGCAACAGGGAGCCCGTTTCTCCCTTGCTGGTGTGACAAGCAGCTGCTCCTGCTCCACCAGCTGTGACCACCAGGGACTGAGCTGCCAGCGGCACCCATGGGAGAGCAGGATCTCGAGACAGAAATGGAGCCGAGGCCTGACAGTTTCCGGCCCAGAGCCCAGACGATTCTGGACTTCCACTCTGTGAAGCCCTGAGACCCTTGACTGCATGAACTGGAGTGTACGTGTGTGTACACGGTGTGTGCACCTGTTACTAGAGTCCCGTGGGATGTACATGTGCGTGTACACTGTGTGCACCTGTTACTAGAGTCCTGTGGGATGTACGTGTGCGTGTACACTGTGTGCACCTGTTACTTGCACCCCCATGGGGTGTACGTGTGTACACTGTGTGTACCTGAGACGTGAGCCCCATGAGGTGTACATGTGCGTGTACACTGTGTGCCTGTGACTTGAGCCCCGTGGGGTGTACGTGTGCGTGTACACCGTGTGCGCCTGTGCCTTGAGCCCCGTGGGGTGTACGTGTGCGTGTACACCGTGTGCACCTGTGACTTGAGCCCCGTGGGGTGTACGTGTGCGTGTACAACGTGTGCGCCTGTGCCTTGAGCCCCGTGGGGTGTACGTGTGCGTGTACACCGTGTGCGCCTGTGCCTTGAGCCCCGTGGGGTGTACGTGTGCGTGTACACCGTGTGCGCCTGTGCCTTGAGCCCCGTGGGGTGTACGTGTGCGTGTACACAGTGTGCCTGTGACTTGAGCCCCGTGGGGTGTACGTGTGCATGTACACCGTGTGCGCCTGTGCCTTGAGCCCCGTGGGGTGTACGTGTGCGTGTACACTGTGCGCCTGTGCCTTGAGCCCCGTGGGGTGTACGTGTGCGTGTACACCGTGTGCGCCTGTGCCTTGAGCCCCGTGGGGTGTACGTGTGCGTGTACACCGTGTGCGCCTGTGCCTTGAGCCCCGTGGGGTGTACGTGTGCGCGTACACTGTGTGCCTGTGACGTGAGCCCCGTGGGGTATACGTGTGCGTGTACACCGTGTGCGCCTGTGCCTTGAGCCCCGTGGGGTGTACGTGTGCGCGTACACTGTGTGCCTGTGACGTGAGCCCCGTGGGGTATACATGTGCGTGTACACCGTGTGCGCCTGTGATGTGAGCCCCGTGGGGTGTACGTGTGCGTGTACACCGTGTGCGCCTGTGATGTGAGCCCCGTGGGGTGTACGTGTGCGTGTACACCGTGTGCGCCTGTGACGTGAGCCCCGTGGGGTGTACGTGTGCGTGTACACCGTGTGCGCCTGTGACGTGAGCCCCGTGGGGTGTACGTGTGCGTGTACACCGTGTGCGCCTGTGACGTGAGCCCCGTGGGGTGTACGTGTGCGTGTACACCGTGTGCGCCTGTGACGTGAGCCCCGTGGGGTGTACGTGTGCGTGTACACCGTGTGCGCCTGTGACGTGAGCCCCGTGGGGTGTACGTGTGCGTGTACACCGTGTGCGCCTGTGACGTGAGCCCCGTGGGGTGTACGTGTGCGTGTACACCGTGTGCGCCTGTGACGTGAGCCCCGTGGGGTGTACGTGTGCGTGTACACCGTGTGCGCCTGTGACGTGAGCCCCGTGGGGTGTACGTGTGCGTGTACACCGTGTGCGCCTGTGACGTGAGCCCCGTGGGGTGTACGTGTGCGTGTACACCGTGTGCGCCTGTGACGTGAGCCCCGTGGGGTGTACGTGTGCGTGTACACCGTGTGCGCCTGTGACGTGAGCCCCGTGGGGTGTACGTGTGCGTGTACACCGTGTGCGCCTGTGACGTGAGCCCCGTGGGGTGTACGTGTGCGTGTACACCGTGTGCGCCTGTGACGTGAGCCCCGTGGGGTGTACGTGTGCGTGTACACCGTGTGCGCCTGTGACGTGAGCCCCAGAGCACCGCAGCCAGCGTGGGCACTAACGGAGCTCTGCCTGAGCCCTGGATGTGCTTTTGTCCGTCTTGTCGCCCTCACCCTGCCATGGACAGCAGGCCTTCTCTGGAGCAGCAGCTGCAAGACTGGGCAACACCCTGGCCCGGGAGCCTGGGAGCTGAGCTGTCCCCGGCAGGTGACGGCCGCGAGCTCTGGGGGGCCTCCCGGGGGGCTCGCGCTTTGCGCAGCGACGGGCGGACTCACCGGCTCTGCGGCGGGATCAGGGTGTCGCGCACGTGCAGGATGCCCACGTAGGGGTAGCGCTCCATGTCCTGCTCCCAGTCCACGTAGTGATCCTGGACCACGTCTGCGGGAGGGAGATACGGCTTAGGGCGGGGGTCTGCGCAGCCGCGGAGCCCTCCCCCAGGGGCCACGCACCTATGATCTTCTTCACCATCTCATACATAGCCTGCTCCTCCTCTTCCAACTTCCGCCAGCGGTATTTCAGGAGAATCAGCAGGCCCCACAGAAAGGCCAGGCCTGCGAGGACAAGACACCCCGATCATCACGCCCTCCGGCCCTTTGGACACTGGGGGCCATGCCCGGGGGGCTGGGAGCACCTGCTGCGTGCTAGGCCCAGGGCCGGCCGGCAGGTGCAGAAATGCCAGAGGGACAGCCAGCCTCCGCCCCCCACCCCGGGACTCGCACCGCCCCCCCGCGGTCACACCCGTGTATGCGCAGGCCTTCTGTGCTTGGAGAGGCCGCAGGGCCGTTAGGCTTGTAAGCCTGCCCGCGGGGGCCCAGGCTGCGGCTCCAGGCATCTCGGAGAGGCCGGGTGTCTGTGCCTTGGCCTCTGGGCCTTGAGACAGCCCGGGGTCTCTGCTCAAAGGCGGCCCCTGACGCCCACAGACAAGAGCTGCGCCCTCGCTTGCAGCTCAGGCCCCGGGCACTCCCCTGCTTTCATCAGGATATCTGCAGCTCCCCAGGAGACGCTGGCGTTTTTTTCTCGGGGAGTAAAATTAGGTCGCACCCCCCTCGCTGGGCCTCCCTGCAGAGCCCCCTGCACACTGGCATCCTGCAGAGCCAGCCGTGGAGGGGCGACGCTGCCCCTCAGGGAAGCTGAAGGCACCGCCCTGAACCAAGGACGTTTTCTAGTGATCCTCACGCTCCTGCCCCCAGTCTCCAAAGGTGAAGACAGGCCAGGCAGAGGCTGCCCGTTCACCTCCTGAGTTATGAGGCAGACCTCGGGTTCACGAGGCAGAGGCGGACTCCCCGGGCCTGGAATTTCTCTTCGCTGGCTGCCAGGGCCCAGGAGACGCGCGGCGAGGGGAGGGGAGAGGGGGCCGAGAACTCACACCAGAAGAAGATGAGCACGTGGGTGACGGCCGTGAGCAGGGCGCGGCTCAGCCGGCAGCCCACGCCCATGCGCGGGCGCGCCGACTCCAGGCAGGCCACTTTGTCCGCCGACGTCACCGCTTCAGAAGGGTCTTCCCCTTTCAACCTGAAACGGGACACGGGGTTCTAGGCACGTCCCAGCGCCCGGGGAGCTGCCGAGGAGGCCCACTGTAAGCAGGAGGCACGGGAAGGTGGGGTCTCCGGGCCTCCGTTTGCTTAGGAAACAGGCTCAGTAGCTGCTTGTACTCTTTCCAGAAATTTCCCACCTCGGCTACTCAGACAGAACAAAGCTTTAAAGGCGGCGGCGGGCTCGAACCCCTGCCGCTGCAGCGCCAGCCCCCTCCATCGGGCCTTCTGACAGCCCCTCTCAGCGTGCAGAAGATTAAACTGTAAATTGGATTCCCACCTCCCAGCATAGAGAAATGGAAATGTTTACTGAATCACTGACTTTGCAATTGCACGGCGAGAACTGAAGGACAGAATCCGGGAGGCTGCGCTGCCTCCGTGACGAGGAGGCACAAAAGCTGTTTAAGCGTGAAGCTCGTGGGGCGCCTGCAAGGGTCGCGGGGAACGAAAACCGCCCGGCTCTCGAGCCGGACCTTGCCGGGGCCTGTGGCTGCGCGGGGCCAGCGAGGTGACCGGGGCGACGGTCACCGTCGCCTGGAGGCTGCGCCCTGGCACGGCTGGCACCCGAGTGTCCCGATTCCTCACGGCCCACTTCAACACGCGCACTCAGCCGCCACCCAGGCATCCTCCTCGGTTATGAAAAGGCACCTGTCGTCGCTCTTCTATCTGTGTTAGCAGCTTCAGCGCGCACCGGCGAGGCTGAAATCCATATTCTCCTCTGCCTTTTCCAACGCACAGGAAAATCGCTCAGCCACTCAGGGCGGCTTTATTATTTTTTAAGCCGCCGTGTTTTAATCGTGCTGCGCATCCAGTTATCGAGCTTTGGGCTGAGCCACCCGAGGGGCTCCTGCTGGATGCGCTGCTGATGGAATTAGTAACTTGGGTGGATTACAGGGGAAGAGAACAAAACCCTGGAGTGTGTTTTAATATCGGAAGCTGTAACCCGACAAACACTGAGAAATGGGCAGGATGACGTGGTGACCGCTTTCCCGACAGACGCACCTCTAGGGGCTCTGGCCGCCCGACCCGGCCTGGTCCCGGCCTCCTGGGGAGGGCGAGAAGGCTCGCTCTGCTAACAAAGCGCTCACCAGTGATGAAAACAAGGGGGAGCTGCCTGGCCAGAAGAAAACCCAGCACTGCCTTCTGCAGTTTTCCAACTGAGAAAAACCAACATATGGAATCATTTCATCTCCAAATGAAAACTAGCACCCAAAGAAGGACGTGCAGAGAATGCCTTCTCCAGCAAGCCGCGGGGAGCTGGCGGGCGAGAAGGGCGCAGGCCGGGTCACGAAACGGGCCTGCACTCGCACGCCAGGCTAACGTCCGAGCTCCGGGCTTTTGGGCCTCACGTGGGCTTGCTACTTTAACAACAGCCCTCGTGCTTCAGCCTTCCGTCGCCAGGCTCCGAGCCCAGGTCATGGCGATGCCGCGGGAGGCCCGCCCTCCAGCTTCTGACCCGTGTGGGAAGGCGAAGCCGGCTGCCGGCCGGGCGCAGCGGCCGCACACGCCCACGGCTGTCCTGCCACCGTGCGACGCGCCACCCGCACTCACCAGATGCCCACGTCCTTGTTACTGCTCAGTATCCAGGTCAGTGCAGTTTCAAACTTGGCCGAGGAGCTGCCAGTCGCGTTCTGTGGGGCGGGGGGATGGGAGCTTAGCTCTGCGCCCGGGTGGGGGGCTGGACTAAGGAAGCCCCCTTCCGTGTCCCCTGCAGGTCCCGCAGCTGCGCTCTGCTGAGTGCACGGTAAGTGGAAGGAAAGAACGCGGGCTGATGAAAGCCCGGGCAAAGGCTATCCCGGAGGACGCGGAAGCACAGAGGAAAACAGGGCAGGTCTGTGGAGGGTGAAAGAATATCGTATTCCCAGGGGCTGGAGCATTAGGCCAGAGGGCTGGCAGCTCACTTCGGGGGGGAGTGAGAAGGAGAGCTGGGGCAGGGCCAGGCCTGGCTGCCAGTCCCAGCTCCATGGCCTTGGGCAAGTCCCTTCCCCTGTCGCCTCAGTTTCCTCATCTGTGAAATGGGAATTGAACTAGATGATCCCTAAGATCCCTGGCAGCTCCAGAGTTGCAGAATTCTACCATCCAGAGGCCAGGAGGAAAGGTGGAAAAGCAGCTGGACCCTGAGCGGCCCCCGGAGCGCTCCCCAGGGAAGGGAGTGGCCTGGGTTACCGTGCTCTCTCAGAGCTGCTGAGGACGTGAGGAAAACGAGCCAGAGGAGGAGCGAGGAAGGGGCTGCTGCGGGCCGCGCCAGCTGGGGAGGGAGTGGCAGGTGGTGGTGCACATGGCCGGCCCACCCCTGGTCCCCGCCACCCCTGGGGCCGCCTTAACTTAAGGGAGCCTAATGCTTGACCAAGTTAAAAAAAACCCAACCCAGAAAGCAACACGAAATGAAGAGGGGGAAAAAGCCAACACGGCAGGGCTTGACGGATCAATACGCGCGCCGGGGCCCCCTGGGACTGGCTCGGCAGCCTACTTACTGCTATGTATTCCTGAGCTTCCGTAACGGGAATGCATTTGCTTTTTAGCTTCTCTGGATTTCCACACTCGAAATTACCTAGAAGAAAACACACATGCACACATTCAAATACAAAGAAGGGGTGGAAAAAAATCATTCTGAAAACAGACTAAAAAATGCAGCGAGGATCAAGCCATCAGCTCTATGAGGAGCGTGAGGACCGGCGGCTCCCCGCGTCCGTGGGGCAGCCTCACTCTGCAGCGAGATCAAAAGCCACTTAGCCTGGATCGATTCCAGATCATTAAAACCTGACCTGCAAAGCAGTGCGGCTATTTGCATGAAATGACTAAAAAGCTACCCAATACCCAGGTCTGTTTGCAATTGATCCCTGAAAGGATCAGACAGACAGCGTCGGAAGGTACTGGAATGGCACTATAAATAAACACCGCCCGGGGGGGAAAAAACAAAGGCAGGGAGGCCGGCCCCACGGGACACGGGGACTCTGACTCACGCCGGGCAGGGCCCCCGCGCGCCAGGCCCGGGGTTTGGAGGGGACCTTGGGAGGCAGGGAGAGCCTGCGTGCTGGGCCGGGGCCGTGGTGTGGTGTTCCAGAGGCTTCTCTGGGTCTTCTGCGCACCCTGGGCAGCTGGTCCCACCTGGGGTGGAGCTGGAGCCGCCGCCTCAGTCCTGAGCAGCCTGCCAGACCCAGCCCACCTCCCCCGAGAAGCCCCCAGCCCAGGGGGCCCTCTCCTTTGGCCAAGTCGTTTCGGACTCGGGCCTGCGCAGCGGTTCTGTCGTGGGCAGCTTCCCGTGGGCCAGCCTGAGAGCAGGGTCGGCTGCCAGGGCACACTCGCCACCGGCAGCCCCTACCCGAGGCCTGACTGGTCTCGACCTGCGTGGCCTGGGGGGCCTCGGATGGCCAATCTGTGTGTGTGCTGGGGTGGGGGCCAGGGGAGTAGACGAAGGTAATATTAAGAAACCTTGAGAATGAACTGAAGCTCCCGCAAGCCAAGTCCCCCCACTCTTAAGTGGGAGCCCAAGATGCTGCCCCTGCCCCTGCTCCCAGCCAGACCACCCCTGCTCCAGGCAGCCCGCAGGGACCACTGCAACAGCCTGCTGCTCGGGTTCCTCCTCTCCCGCTCCCAATTCACAGGTTTTGTCATGGAGCTTTAGAACTATACTCTGCTTCAAGAACACTGTACCCTCGAGCGCTGGCCACCCTCGCTGTCTGCCGCGTGGGGCTCAGCACGTCACTCCCTGCGTGGAAGCCTGCTGGTCCTCACTGCCTCCCCGATCACGCCCCGCTGGCCTGACGCCCATGGCCTCCACTGTGCAGCCCAATCGCTCCTTCTACACGGCCTCCTCTCCGGCCCCATGAGGCCAGCGGCCTCAGTCCCTGGCCCGCGCCTGCCCTGCTTTGCCTCCCCACAACCACTCCTACTTGGGCGGCAGGGACTGGCTTGTGCGCCACCGCCCCAGACGCTCTCCTGCCTCTGCAGCTAAAGGCTTCGTGGCTCCCTGACCATGCTGGGAACTTCTGGCTTCCTGGCTCTCTTCCAGCTGCACCTTGTATGACCCACCAGGGCGCAGGGAGCATAGGGGCCCGTTCTACTGGGCTCCACGCAGCCTGTTATCTCGGATCCTCCACGGGCCAGCACGGGGCCCTGCTCACGGCAGATACCCTGTGGCGGGGGCAGGGAATACAGCCTAGCAGGAGCCCACATCTCCCCGCCCCGCCTGTCTCGGGAGGCCCAGCCCTCGGGGTGGCCCCCGCCAGGCCCGTCACGAGGGCAGCGGGCCAGGCCACACGTGGAGAAATGCCAACGTGGACCCACGGTTTCGAGCAGAGCTTCTCAAACTTGAGGGAGTGCGAGAGTCTCCAGGAATCTTGTTAAAATGCGGATCCTGATTCCTGGGTTTGGAACGGGACTCGAGAGTCTGCATTTCCAGTAAGGCGAGGCGGGTGCTGCTGGTCCCTCGGGCCACGCTTTGAGTAGCGAAGGTCTGCAAGACGCTTTTAGGCTGGAAAGCCAGTCCCACGCTCCCAGGCCGTGGGGAGAAACATCCACGATGACCCCAACTGCGCCCTCTCCAAGGCGCTCCGAGGCCGCGCTGTCCCGCGTCTCCTGGCACTGAGGAGGAGCTGCAGAGATGGTGCCAGCCACACGCGCCCTGAGCGCTGAGGCCACCTGCCTTGTCTTCCCAGTGACGCCTTCAACAAGGGGTGCTGGCCCCACAAGCCCAGAGCCGGCCTGCAGCCCACCTAAGAGGCCTCTTCAACACCCGGCAAGACTCGACAGCTCCCCCCGGTGCCTGGGCAGGTACTCTGCGCCGAGGCACAAGCCCTGGGCACCCTCCTCGTAGCCAGCAGGTGTGAGGGGCTCCAAAGGTCAGGCACGTAGATGGGACAGCAACACAGGTGACCTCTCTGGCCTCAGAGAACAAGTTCATCCCCCAAACAGGAGGGGACCCTACTGGATGAATGGGTTTTAGGGCGCACTTTGTGGCAGTGCTTGTGAGTGCCCTTCTCTAGAGTGTCATACTCGACTTCGTTTCGTACAGACAGATCCAAGGGTTCTGATTCCACCCACCGGGTACTGTGGCAGCTCGAGAGTATTTATGAATTCCAAAAGAAGATACAGGTTATGTTCGTAAATTGCTGTGCTCCTCTGGGTGTAACGCCCTTTGATTGTATTAGATTCACTGACATACCTGATTAAATCATGTTAAGATTAGGGCTTTGATTCATTAGTGTTACTCAGCATTGAGTCCCAGGCCCCTTACTGGGCTGATAAAAGAGACTCTCACAGGGAAGGAGAGACACAGAGAAGCACACAGAGGAAGAGAGATGAGCCTGATGGTCTATAGCTGACCCTGTGACGAGACGAGAGCAGCTGAGCCCGGAAAGAAACGAGCCCTGGGGAGAGAGACCAGCCTTACACCAGCCCACAGCTGAGAGGGAAAGAGCTGGGGCCACGGAGCCTTGAGAGGAAGAGGGAGGCTGAGCCCTCGCAGACACGCCACCATCCTGCATCAGCACGTGGCAACAGACTTTGGGGGAGAAAGTCCCTCTTACGATACCTTGAGTTGGGCTCTTTAGGGCCTTGTGACTGTAAGCTTCTACCCCAAATAAACACCCTTTATGAAAGCCAGCAGGGTTCTGTACTTCGCATCAGCGCCCTTGGCTGACTTACACAGACGGGAGACTGAGGCCCTGGACGGGTAAGAGCCTCGTCCTGCAGCCGGGGGGGGGGGGATGAGGATGGGAAGCTGGGGAGCCCAGGACTGGGCCAGTGCAGGCTGCAGGCTCCCAGCCCTCCCCCTGGGCACTGTCCTGGGCAGCACTGCCTTGGCCCTGCACCCATGTCAAGGACCCTGTCCCTCCGCTACTCTAGGGCTCTGGCGGGCTGGCGGGGCCTGGGTGTGCTCGGCCCACTACACTGACCACTTGCTACCCGCGCACAGGCCTGTCCACTGGTGCTGCCGTCTGGTCCAGGCCGGCACGCCAGGCCACAGGCCAGACTGAGGAGGCCTCAGGGCTCGGCCCCTTCTAACGCCAAGACGGGGCTCCCCAAGCCAAAGGGGACGGCACCCCAGAGAGGGAGGACATCTGCCAGAAGGCCTCTGCACGTGCCTGTCCCTCCCAGGGATCTTAGAAGGGGACGACGAGCATCGACTGTTTTGCCCAAGCGCACGGCTTAAAAAAAGCTGCGCTGAGCGGGAAAGCAGGGCCGGCGAGACCCGCTTTCTGAGCGTGTCTTCAGGGACACAAGCACAGAGCGTTTCGGCCGACTGCCAGCCAGCCGCAGCCGGGGGCCCCGGGGGGCAGCAGCCCACGGCCCGTGGCGAGGATCCTCAGGCCTTCGGGGATGTACTTACCGGCTTGGATGGCCAGGAAGTTGTAGAGTTCGTGCAGCAGCTCCAGCAGGGCTGCCTTCTGCTTGGCCTGACAGAACTGAAAAGGACAACTGGTCAGCAGGGACGGGCGCGGCGCTGGGGCCTGGTACATTTCACACGCACGCTGCTGGGTACTGAGCAGCGAGGGACACACCACGCTCCCAAGGGCTGGGCTCCGGAAGAGGGCCGGTAGCCGCGGGGTTAACTGGCTGAAGAGGGACACCGGGAGGTGGAGGAGGGAGGGGGGGCGGTCACAGGCTGCATCCTGGAGGGGAGGTGGAGGAGGGAGGGGGGGCGGTCACTGGCCGCATCCTGGAGGGGAGGTGGAGGAGGGAGGCGGGGCGGTCACAGGCTGCATCCTGGAGGGGAGGTGGAGGAGGGAGGGGGGGCGGTCACTGGCCGCATCCTGGACGCGCCTGCCTCGGCCCCACAGTTGGCTGGGATAAAGGCTGCGGAGCAGGTGCGATGAGCTGGGGCTGAGAGCTAAGTGCGGTACCCAGCTTCCTTGGAGGAAAGAGCGCCCGTGTGCCAGGGCCCGCCGAGCTTGGAGGGACGGGGCGGGATGCCAACGGCCCGTCCCCCCAGGCACTGCCATCCACAACCTGCCTGTGGACTAGCCACATCTTGGTCACCTGCTGCGAGGGTTTAATCTTATGCTGGATTCCCCTAGAGATGGATAATTTCTAGAAATCTGACACCATAGGAGGAAGAACTCATCTGGATGAGAAAACAGGAATAGACGTGTGCCTGGAACAGAACTGACACACGCTGCTGGATTTGGAACGTTAAGGGGAAAACCGGGGACCGCAGGCCACGGCAGACGAGGCGCCAGGCCTGAGCGCGGGGTAAACGCGCACCCTGACCCTGACTGGGCTCCCGGCTTCTCAGACGGGGCGCTGAGGCTTTAGAGACTTTAGGTACGTCACCCGAGATCCCACGGCCCCCGAGCGGCTCAGCTGGCTGTCCAGCCGTGACCCTGCGCCCAGAGAGGAGCCCGGGAGGAGCCGGCCGCGTCCCTCCTCGGGGCTCAGGTGTCGCCTCATCTGTCTCAGAGGCCAAGACTTGTCCCCTCGTGTTGCCAAAAACACGCAGGCCTTAAGAGGTACAATGCCATGTGACCAAGCCTTGCACCTGTGATTATGAACCGTCACACATAACTCACAGGCTAATAACTGGGTTACAAGCCCAAGCTGCTGTTCAAGAATGCTTGATGACATGGGAATTATCAATAATAAACATTAACTCGCTGCATTTACATCGAGATCCCAGTTCTATAAACAAACGTACTCAGAAAGACAAGATGGGAAGGAACTGCGTCCAAAACGTTAAGGGTGATTAGGTGGTTGACTCATGGGAGATTTTTCTTTTGTTTTTTTTTTAATTTTTCAAATTTTCTACAATTAACATCTATTACTGTTGCTGCCAGAAAAAAGAAGCAACAACGAACGCTGTCCCAAACTGACGGACACGCAGGCAAAGCGGGGTTGATCCCACCTAGAAGGAAACCGGGGACAGAAGGTTCCAGACCACCCCGCGGCCTAAGACCACACACCCCCTCGCAGCGTGTCTCTGCGTGCTCCGCACACAAAGGCAGGAACAAAGCACAGAAGGTCCTGGAGTCATCGCTGCCTGGCAAAGGGAACGGACTTGGGGACGCAAAGGCCCAGCTCAGCTCAGGGTGCGCCTGGGGCCAGGCTGCAGCGCCTCGCAGGGCGGGCCTGCGACGGCCAGGAGGCGCCCCTGACCCGTGTGCTCCCAGCACTCCCGGGGCCGAGCGGCTCCGCGAAGCCTGCGCGACCACGGCCCCCTCAGTTACCAGGGCCTGCAGCTCCGAGCAGCAGGGGCTCCGGCACCTGAGCGAGGCCTGGCCCGTGCCTGCTGGGCTCGCGCAGTGGGGCCATGGGCCTTGGGCTCCGGCTCAGAGGGCCAGGGCGCCCAGCTGTCATTTGGCGGTGGGGCTGACGTAGCAGGAGATGGGAAGGACCAGGAAATAAGAACCCGGGAACTCTTTTCTAATGAAAGACCAACACGACTAGCTCCACCAGGGAAGTCCTATGGCAGAACTACCTTCTCCTGTTTTTGTTTTCAGTCTTCAAATTTCTAGTCTCCTCTGGTCGCCTGTGTTCCTGGGTGACTGCTTCTAATCATCAACTGGGATTTGTATGAGCAAGGGAGCTGGAACTTATTATAGCGTTTTCACAGAGCAATTGGGAAACCAAGACATTTGGTGGATGAATGCAATAAATAAATGTAGTAAAACACACCAGAAGCCAACGAGAAATAACACTGGTTAGCTGCACCAGGATTCCCTCTTGTTAGCTTGGGTAACAGTGAGCGAGGGGGCGTCCAAGGTGGCCACGTGTTGCGCCTTTTCTAGTCTCCAGAGCTGTAAACTGAGGGCTCGGGGAGGCTGGCATCACACACTTAATAATTAGACTAAGTCATGCCCTCTGGCAGCACAAAACGCCTCCTGGTAGGATTTATGACTTGAAAATTTACTGCCTCGTATCTTCCCCAGACTATCACCAAGTAAAGTGCAGCCCATCTCGCCAGTGCTGCTCATGACGCATGAGTGAATGGGGCAGCTCGCCCTCCCCCAATATTATTTGTAGGGAACATTAGCGCTTCAAAGAACAAATCTAAACATAGACCGAGAGGGCTAATTTCCCTTAAGGTGTATTTAAACCCCTTCCCTTCTCCCGTGATGTTTCAAATCAGAACAGCATTTTCAGAGCCACAGATGCACTCCTGGGCTACAGAGAGGAGAATGTGGAATTAAAAATCGCCGGGCTTGCCTGCTGAAGCCGGGGAGTTTGAGGGGTCCTTCGACTACAACCTAGTGTCCTCCTGACTGACACAGGCAGAAGCTCCAAGTCCCGGTGCTACAGCTGATGGGAGAGCTTCTCTAACAAGCACAGGGTTGGATCTTGGGCGTTCAACTTTCTGTATTTCAAGTGCTCCTTCACTGCCACAATTGAGTCTGACACAAACATCATAGAACACGACGTGACTCTGGTACATTACAGAGAGTACTCCCTGAAAATATCCTATTATGATCTTTATCGGGGGAGGTTTACTTCCTGATGGAGGCTGACATCCTCAGGGGAAATAATAAAAACTGGAGAAACTCAAACTCACCTCATCTGCTTTTCTCTCACAGTCCACTGGCAATAATTTCACTGAGGCCAAGAAAAGAAAGAGAGATTAAAGTGGGGGGTGAGGAAAGGGGTAAAAGAGACCCCTCTTAAAATCCCAAGGAAGTAACACATTACCGACCCGAGGGTGGGGAATGAAAAGATGTCATCTAAATGAGGCACTTTATAGATGCAGGCGGAAAAACGTAAGGCTTCCCAATCCTGGGTTAAGAACAAGAGCATGTGGGTCCTAATCCCAGCTGAACAAACGATTAACTATGGGCTCTTGGACAACTCAGCCCTCTGAACCCCTATTTCCTCATCTGTAGAATGGGTTAGAGAAAGCCTTCCCTGCTTAACTCAAGGACGTTGTAGGCTCAAACAAGATAATATACAATTTACAGTTTGTAAATTGCAAACAATAGCATGTTAAGAGATTAATCTCCTTGTGGGAAGGGAACTCCAGATAAACTCTAGTATGTATCCAAGAGCTGTTGGCTTAAAGCATCTCAGCAGTGAGTACAGCTGTGATACTGTTTGATCTCACCAGTTAGTAGCAAAACTGGTTTGGTGCCACGACCCTTCCAAGTCTGCTTAATTTCTTCTAGCAGGATGATATACTATTCACCTGGTTAAACTGCTCGCAGTTGAGAAATTATTTGGGTATCTATACAAGTTTGTGATCCCTGTCTCCACAAACTTGTTCATACACCCAAACATCCATCTGCCTCCACAGCTACGGCCTCATTTAACCTTTTCCTGTTTTGGCTGTTCCTGTTAGGCGGGGAAAGATGTGGCCTTGGCTCGAGGCTGGGAACAGTCAGTATCAATCACACTGAATTGATCATCATGCTCTGCAAAGATGATTAAAGTTGGTGAACTGCAGTCTCTCTTTAGGCTTAAATTTAAAAGGACATGCTCTCTAAGTTGTTTTCTGTTAGACTAGAGCCTGGAACTAACCAGAGAGGCAAATCCCTTTCAGGAAACACACAAATCCTCAGCCATCCGGGAGACACACTGTATCCTGCAGATCTCTTATTAGCAGGTCTAATCGTGTCACTAGATGTGCACGGAAGCATGGCTGGGAATGTTCTTGAATCACACAGGACCCTCTCCTAACACACTCTGTGTGGGTGCTGCAAACAACAATGCCTCTCCTTTATACCTGTCTAAGCGCTTTGAAAGGTGATTCCACACCTGCCTCATAGGCAGGGCTAGTGAAATCTTTTGACAAATGAAACCCCTGTAGCCCAAAGAGTTGGAGCACATGGCCTCGTTGGTGCTGCAAAGCTGCGACCCCAAGCAGATTCCCTCTGTGGCTGGTGAAATCAAGGATGCCTTCACCAGCTACTGTGTGTATGAGCACTACTGTGTGTATGAGCACTACTGTGTGTATGAGCACTGCTGTGTGTATGAGCACTGCTGTGTGTATGAGCACTGCTGTGTGTATGAGCACTGCTGTGTGTATGAGCACTACTGTGTGTATGAGCACTGCTGTGTGTATGAGCACTACTGTGTGTATGAGCACTGCTGTGTGTATGAGCACTGCTGTGTGTATGAGCTGTGTGTATGAGCACTGCTGTGTGTATGAGCTGTGTGTATGAGCAGTGCTGTGTGTATGAGCACTACTGTGTGTATGCGCACTACTGTGTGTATGAGCACTGCTGTGTGTATGAGCTGTGTGTATGAGCACTGCTGTGTGTATGAGCACTACTGTGTGTATGAGCACTGCTGTGTGTATGAGCACTACTGTGTGTATGAGCACTACTGTGTGTATGAGCTGTGTGTATGAGCACTGCTGTGTGTATGAGCACTGCTGTGTGTATGAGCACTGCTGTGTGTATGAGCTGTGTGTATGAGCACTGCTGTGTGTATGAGCACTGCTGTGTGTATGAGCACTGCTGTGTGTATGAGCACTACTGTGTGTATGAGCACTACTGTGTGTATGAGCTGTGTGTATGAGCACTGCTGTGTGTATGAGCACTGCTGTGTGTATGAGCACTGCTGTGTGTATGAGCACTGCTGTGTGTATGAGCACTACTGTGTGTATGAGCACTGCTGTGTGTATGAGCACTACTGTGTGTATGAGCACTACTGTGTGTATGCGCTGAGAGCAAAAGTACAGACTAAAAAGGGATGCGGATGGACATGTCTGTTAAAAGGGGGTGTGGTTTTCTCTGAAAAGATGGGAAAACAAAAAGTTGGGGTAAATACACAGAAAGACTGCTCTCGGCACGTGGTTGAAAGGGAGCTGAGTAGAAGGGAGGCCCAGGCGGAAAGCGAGAACAAGGGCACGGAAGCCAGAGGTGACAGGTGCGGGAACCCGGCCCTCTCCCCCACAGCTGGCGGAAGTGGAGCAGGTCTGGAGGTGACACGGCCAGGGCCGCTGGCAGGGCCGGGGCGCTGCGGCCTGGCGCTGGGTGAGCGGGTGGCCGCCCCCGGGGCCCTCCCCTGCGCCGGCCCGGGACGTACTGTTGTCCTCCGCCTCCTGCGGCGCCGAGGGCTTGCCCATCTTCACCCAGAGGATGCCCAGGAAGGCGAGCAGCAGCCCCAGGCTGGCCCAGAGCAGGAGCCGGGACAGGCAGCGCTCCAGCCGCCGCCCCGCCTCGGGCCGGGCTCGCGCCGCCCCCGCGGAGCCCGCTCGCGCGGCGCGCAGGCCGGGACGCGGGTCGGGGCCCAGGAGCGCGGAGGGCGGCCGCGCCGGGGCCGGGGCCGGGGCGGCGGCCCACCAGCGGCGGCCCCCGAGGCCCGGCTGGGCCCTGTCGGGCGTCCGGAGGTCGTCGTCCTCCTCGGAGCTGGCCCGGGCTGAGGAGCGGCGCCTGAAAGGCGCGGGGCGGGCGGCGTAGGCGAGGCCGCGGCTCCCAGGCCAGGAGGCCGCGGAGGCCCCGAGGTCGCCGGAGGCCCCCGAGGTCGCGTAGGCCGAGCCCGGAGCTGGCGGGGAGAACCAGGGCTCCGCCCGCGGCGAGGCCACGGCGGGCCGGGCGCGCAGCGGCGCCTCCTCGCGCAGCCGGGCCTCCTCCCGCGGCCGCTCCTCGCCTCGAGACCGGGTCTCCTCCCGCAGCCGCTCCTCCCCGCGCAGCCGGGCCTCGCCCCGCAGGCGGCGCAGCTTGTTGCGGTACACGTCCCGGGTGGTGTCGGTGATGGGTCCTGGCTGGAAGCCCAGGGCCTGCAGCTCCCGCCGCAACTCCAGGTCCGACAGGCCGGCCATGGCCAGGACGCCGCCCCCAGCCCGCCCCCGGTGCTCCCCGTACCCGGAACTGCTCCCGCCGGCGGCCGCAACGGAGCGGGCGGGGCCCCGCGCCATGATGAGGAGGTCGGCTGCGGCCGCCATGTTGGGAAGGTCGGCGCTTGCCTAACGGGCCGGCCATGATGAGACGGTCTGAGTCGGCCTTCAGGTCGCCATGTTGGGGAGGTCGGAGGGCTTGCAAGGGCGCGATATCTAAATAAATAGAGATTGGAGGATGATGGATGGATGGACGATAAATAGAGTAGATAGATAGGTGGGTAGTAGATAGGTATAAATAGATGACAGGTATCTATAGGTGGAGATATCGTTGTGGGTTTTTTTTTCCCCTCTCCCGGCTCCAGCTCTGTCTTTCACTGCATCTGTAAGACGGCAAGGTATTTTGTGCTAAACCCTCGACCGCTAGCGTCATCCTTGGCCTGTGGTAGGCACTTAGTAAAGTCGTATTAATTTAATGGGTGAATTATTTAATGGCGAAAGACAAGCCACTGCCTAGAGGAGGGAGACGGGTGTCCCTCTCTCGGTGTGACCCCTTCCGTGCCCAGGGAAGGCCTTCGTCTGGGTGATGGAGTAGACCTCAGGCATGCTCTGAGACTGGGTCCTGAGTTCGAGTCATGACTGGCTGACCTGTCTTCTCCTGGCCCACACTGAGCACCTAGCCTGCCCTAGGATCCAAGCAGCTCTCAAGGAGCTCAGCCTGGCTTCTCAGAGGAGGCTGTGTGGCTGGCTAGGGGGAGTTTTCCTAGGGAGAGATGGACACAGTCTTGTTGCTCTCACTCATGGTTCGGGACGTGAACTCCGGAGTGAGGTTTCATTTCGAATCCCACCTCCACCACTCGTAGATGTGCGAGCGTATCCAATCAACACTTCTGCCTGTTTGCTGGAAACCTCAGAAAGGTGCTATGCAGATTAGAAGAGTTCATTTGTCTAGGGTGCTTAGAACAGTGCCTGGCACATGCTTATAAGTATGTATACATCACCTACATCTCTGCAGCCTCAGTGCTGTGTAGAGCTCCCCTGTGGTTACATGCAGGCTCTTATCCGGAGCCCCCTGAAAGAAGCATGGAGCGTGGTGACAAACTTCCCTCCCCCTCTTTGTATTCCTTCCATATCCTGCCTCAACTCCCTTTTTATTGCCAGCCTGGTAGGTTCCAGTCGTTTCTACCCCTCCCATTGAGTTCTCCCCTCCCTCCTTGCCCCCTCCTTCTGGGATCTTCCTGTCCCGCTGCCCCCACAGGCCCACCCCCTATTCTTCACCTTGTCTCCTCCTGCCCTCCCTGGATCCCTGGCAATGACCCCTGCCAGGGTTTTGCATTCCTGCCACTTGCTTTACTATTCCACACTGGCCACAGAGGCTGGGAAAATTACAGCCTCGGTTTGTTCGGGCTTCCGTTGTTAGCCTCCCATCTCCCACGACTTAGCTGCTCCCATGTGGTGCGATTTCTCTCACCAAGTGTTGTTTTCCTTTTCTCTGCCTGTGTTTGCACGGAATGCCATGAATTTGATATAGTGATTGCCTAACACATATACCACATAATAGTATTTTATTTCTTTCTGAAGCACTGTTTGCATGACAAATGAGCTGGTAACATTTGTGCAACTCCTTGCAGCTGTGCGGTTCAATATATAAAAGAATGAGCCTTTCCGCCTTAATACTAGCCCTGTGTATTCTAAGAGGGTTTGAAAACTGATGCTTAAACAAAGTTAACGTTACAGCATTCCACAGAGTTATGGTCTATTTCATCACAGCCGATCTCAGGGCAATTTAAAAATATGTCCTGCACTGGAGCCACCCTCCGCGGTGGGCTGTGACAGCTCTCCTTGCGTTTGGGGATGTGGCCACTGCTCCACCCAGCCAGGACTGAGGAGCCCCGGCTTTCACCCTGTGCACCTGCTGTCTTCCCTCTAGCCTGGAACCCGTCACGTCTGCGGCAGGGGCCTTTTGCCTCCCGCGGTTCCCGGGCCCATCCTTCGGCCTCCACGGTGGCTCTTGGCCAACGCCGGCCTTGCCTGGCGGATCCAGCGGGCCTTTGGAGGGGTGAGCACAGGCACCCAGGCAACACCAACGGCTCCCGGGCCCTTGGACGTCAGCCTCCCTCACCACCTGCCCAGCCGTGGCCGTCGACCCTGCAGCCCAGAAGCCTCTCAAACCATGGCTTCCTCCCAGGCCGCCAGGCCCTCTGTTTTCCTCCCCACCTCCCAGCGCCTTGCGCCTTCCCCGGGTGTGTAGGCCCTCCTGGTCCTCTGTCAACATTCCCCACCCCAGGGCCCCTTTACCCACTTCAGCAAGGTCCGTTTCTTGCTTTTTAAATTTTTTCTCCGCACAGCCATCGCTGCACGCGTCCTTCACCGAACGTTCCAGCCTCCCAGCCTCAGGTGCATCTTTGTGGCTGCCGCCCCCGTCGGCAGCTGCACCCGAGGCCCTGTTGGGGTTCTCCCAGCCTGCCCGTGTGTGTCTCCCCGAGGCCCCAGTGCTGGGCCTCGACGGTGGGGACGCACGTTTCAAAGACAAGGGCAACCCTGCCGCGTCCCTGGCTGCCCGGGTGCCTTCTCCTCGCTTTGCGGTGGGGGCTTTAGCCGAGCCGCTCAGGCTGCGGTCCTTTCTCCTGATACACGAGAGGCCAAAGAGGGAAAGCGAGCGCCAGGGTCTCCGCCCCTTAGGAACGACATCCCCGCGCTCCGCGGAGGCGGGCGGCTGCTCCGAGGCTGCGCCCAGTTCCCGGGAGGGCGTGCCTTGCCGCCTTCCGTCCCGCGGCCTCGTGCTCGCTCAGCAGAGCCCGATGAGAAGATGAGAAAAACAGCCATGGGTCCTGTAGCGGGTTCCGCTCTCCTCCTCCTGGAAACGGGCCTGCACGTGCTCACCAGGACCTCGGAGGCGCTCGGGGCCGTGGGCTCGTCCTGCGCCCACCCCCCCGCCGACCTCTCACCTCCCTCTCTGCTGTTCTGGGCTCCTTTGGAACCAAAGGTGACTGCATGGGGAGAATGCGGCTCAGGAGCGGGGCAAGTAGGGGCCATGCGGGGCCCAGGATCACCTGCGATGACCGCTGCCCCCACCCGGGGACCACCCACCTTCTCGTTGCCGGTCTCAGTGCCCCGCGGAAGAGGAGAGGCGTGCTTCTCATCTGTCTCTGGGGCTGTGTCAATAAAGGGGGCAAGTAGAGTCACGGAGAAACACCCCATGGTTTAATGGGCAGTTATGCCACCTGCTTTCCGTCATCTGCTGGAAACGAAGCAAAACGCTCGCTCTTTGGGACTCTCGCGCTTTGATATCTGCGAGTAAGCGTTCTTTTAGAGGCCTGGAATACATTATACGATGTCAATAACAAATTGTGTATGAAGAAAAATGTAATGCTTTCAGAACATTTTCTTTTGGGCTTTGTCCATGATTAGATTATACTAAATTACAGAGTAGGGATATGCGGCAATTACTCTTTGCTTTTAACTATTCAATTTCATGGCAAATCCACATGGCTCCGTAATTATAAAATCACATGGATGTGGTTCCTGAGAAACTACCTCCTCATCTCCATCTTCTGAAGCTGACTTCAGGTTGCCTTGTAATTACGTGTGGTCCTGCTAAGTGTAAAGTATATTCCAGATGAAGACGGGGTAATCTGTAACTCTCCTTAATTGCTGGGTATCACAGAGAGTCTTACGGACCTTGCTAGATAAACCTCAGTGAGACGTGAGATTTATCAGAACTGCCTTGCTGGTTGATTCATCAGCCAAAGGCGTGCTGATGCAAAATACCAGAAACCTGTTGGCTCTTATATAGGGTATTTATTTGGGGTAAAAGCTTACAGTTAGAAGGCCCTAAAGAGTCCAACTCAAGGTGACTTCCTCACCCAAGTCTGTTGCCACGTGTTGAAGCAAGATGGCGGGCGACGTCTGCGAGGGTCCAGCCTTCCTCTCTGTTCAGGCTCCATGGGCCCAGCTTCTTCCCACCTCAGCTGTGGGCTGGAGGGCTGCTTTCTTTCTGGGCCTTCTTAGCGTCTCTCCTCTGCCACGTCCGTGGAGCTCTCTCTATGCCCGTGTATCTTCTTCTGTCCTCTTGAGTGAGTGCCCTTCTATATAGCCCACCGAGGGGGCAGGGACGCAACCGTGCACAGTGTGATGACGCGTCGAATCAAAGCCCTAACCTTAACGTCATCAAGTAAGCGTCAGACCTTTGAATCTAATACAATCAAAGGGTATCAAGCCCAGAGGAACAGACCAGTTCACAAACATAATCAGTATCTCTCTTTGGAATTCATAAATAATATCAAACTGCCCCGCCGGCTGTCTGGGCTCTCTGCCCACCTCTGGAGCTGGCTGGTTTCTGGTCCGGTCATTCTACAGCTGTGGCCAGCAGTGTGTCTCTCTCTTCTTGTTTTGTGGGAGACATGGCCGTTTCCTCTTGACTCTGCTCAGAGCCCTCCCCAACCCCCCGATTTTAATCTCTCCGTATGTGTCCCGGAAGCCCTCGGGTCCGCTGCCTTGGAAACTGGAGGGACTTGTTGGCGAAGAAGAAGACTTATTTTGAGTTGATCGTGAGAAATCCCACCATGGCAGGAGGAGGAAACCGAGAGAAGGAGCCAACACACCTGAAGAGCCTGCCGGAGCCTGTGCAGACAGGTGTGGGGGGCTGGGTCCTTACGGAGGAGCACGTCGGAGGCCGTGGGGTGAGGGCGAGACGGCGCAGCTCCGGGCTCTGAACAGCGCGTAGCAAGGCACTCGCTGAACTAATTCCTTTTTTAAAAATGCATGCCACCTGGCGTGACATGGCTTAGGGACCTCACTTCCTGTTTCGGTGCTGCCGCTCAGTCCCCAGCATCTTAGGGAGCACTCCCCAGAAAGCCCCAGGGCCCCCAGCCCAGAAACAGGCACCCCCTGCCGGTAACGGGGGGAGGGAGGCAGCCACACCCTAGCGGCGGGTGTGAGCCGAGGGCGCGGGAGGACACAGCGCCCCTGCTCACCACTTGGAAAGAGGCGGGGAGCATTTGTTTTTCTGCTCCTTGGAGCGTGTTACAGATAACGGGGGAGACCGCGTGGTGGAGCTGGGAAGGGCGAGGCGGCATCTTGGCTGCGGTTCCTCCCGGCGCCCGCTTTGTGGACCCCGGGGTCTCTCCCTCCCTTCTCGCCCGCATGTCCCGCTGCAGCCCTCCCCTCCGTTTATGACCGGCGTCTTGGCAGCGTTTTCTGGGAACCTGCAGCTGGGCTTGGGCTGACGAGCGCGTGCACTGGAAATGCACGTGCACGGGCCCGGCTGGGTCCCCGTCGATCTGGGTGTTCCTCAGGAGCGTTCCGAGCAGCCCGGGGGAGGTGGTTTTTCCCCTGGTAGCTACTTTCTACGGCGAGGCCCCCGTGTGCTTGGGTGGACATACAGAATGGACCCTGATTACCAGGAACCTCTGGACGGAGGGTCCTGGGTGGCCGTGGCTTATAAATGAACACACACTCGTTCGTGTTAAATTGAATTAGAATGGAGTCGCCACCCAGTTTTGTTTAGAAGGCAGAAGTGAGTGGGATGGCTGTGTAATTCTGCAGCAGATGCTGGGGCACCTAGTAACAAGGCGATAGTAATGACAGTAATCTGCTCTTCCTGGTACCTCCGTCCCCCGATCTCTAGGCAGAGATTACCACCTTGCTTTTGCAAAGGCTCATTGAGATGAAAGTGCGGCTAGGAAGTTACGCAGCCGGCAGTTGAGGGCAGAGGCCTGACAATCTTCCAGCCCATTAGATCTCAAACTCATCAGCAAACGGAAAACAGGCCAGCATTCGGGAGTCCTGAGTTCCAGTCCTTGCACTGCTACTGAGTCAGTTTGTGGGCAAAAAATGTCACCTCATGGGCCTCAGTTTCCTCCCCTATAATGCCAGGGCTGATGTGAATCTTCTGGTTCTGCGGGTCTACGTTAATATTTGAACACAGGCTTTACAAAAGGCACCCGTTTTGCTAACGGAGGCACCATTTCTGACCATCTCCCTCTGAGCATTCTCTTTTTCCCCTTTTTCTCACGACCGGAGTTTGCCCTTTAGAAATTAAAATATTAAATTAGAGAGTCATCTCTGTATATTTCACGGTTTATTTGCCGGAAAGGGATTTGCTTCCGAGAAGGCGTTTTCCTTCCAAGCGTAGCTGATGGGCCACGCAGGTTTCTGGGGCTCCCTCAGGCAGGAGGGTGCTCCCAGGTTTGTCCACCTTCTCCCAGGAGCTGGCAGGTCACTCAGCTGCTGGAGAAAGCAAAGGAGATTTGCACATCGGTCGTGTCAGCATGACCGCTTACGAAACTGCTTTCTAAAATTTGCCTGCAGATCTGAGGTTGGGGCAGGGGGAAGCATCCAAGGCAGGCTGGAGCCTGGGGGGAGCCGGCAGGCTTTGCAAGGCAACTGCGAGCTCTGCCTCCAGCTTCCTCTGCAGCCGGGGCCAGTAATTTCACCTCCCCGTTTCTCCATCTCTAACCACACATCCTCCCCGTCACTCCCCTCTCCTCCCGGGGATCACGCCCAAGTAATTAGTGGCTGCCAGGCAAGGGCTAAGCTTTGCACTTAGAACTCGGGCAGACTTTGGCCTGGGCAAGCCAACTGGGGCTCAGGAGTTCGATTTGCAGAAAGGATGAGAGAAAGGAAGGTTTTGGTGGCACGCTGCAGCCAAGGTCTCCTTCAGGACAGTCACCCAGCCTGGTGGTACTTAGGGAGGGAAATGATGAGATCTGAGCAAGGGGAGGCTGGTGGGGGGTGGGTGTTGATTCGCTATGACCCGCCCCCCCGGGCCCCGAGGCAGGGGCTCGAGGTGCCCCTTGTCGGGGAGTCGGCCTCCCCAGCCACCAGCTCCGAGATCAGGCGCCCTTCGGAGAAGGGGGGGGGGCACCCGCGGGAGACGAGAGCTTAATGTTCTCAAGTGTAAGTCAGGAAAACAAATCACGGCCCCCGAGCCCCGCGCGGGTGCGGGCGCGCGGCGGGAATATCAACAGCGGGTGGGTGGAGGACAGCGCCGGCCCCCCCGTACCACGCGGGCTGGACAGCAGCAGTTGGCTCACCAGCCCTTCCAGGGCTGCCCGGTACTTTTCCAGCTGCCGGGAGTTCATTCTCATTCCAATTTCCACAGGAGCAGTCAGCTGTGAAATAAGGCAGCGTTAACAAGGAGGGGGAGGCGGAGAGCGCCGCTAACCCCGGGCGCCCCGCAGGTGGCAGCGGCCCCGCGCCCCCCGCCCCCGGCCGCTGGGGCTGTCCGGGGATCCTGACACGGGCCCCCCACCTCTACCAGGGGGCTGGAGCGGAGACCTGTGGGAAGGGTCGGCCGGGCCGGGAGCCATGGCTTTGCACACGGGGCGGGGGGGGGGGGGCTCAAGCCCCCTCCCCAATAACGTAATATAATTGGGCGTGGATCTAAGTGCTTTACAAAACTAAGCTTCTTGATAACGCTACGAGGTAGGGATTTTTAGTGCCCCCCCATTTTGCACACCAGGAAACCAAGGCACAGAGAGGTCAAATAACTTGTGGAAGGCCACGCCGGTCAGTCAGCAGCAGAGGGAGTCGCCTTAAACGCAGGGGGCCGTGACCAGCAGGCTGCACTGCCACTCCCGCCACAGGGTGGCGAGCTGGACCCCAGGGGAGCCCAGCCGCGGGGAGGCTCCCCCAGGAGAGGCTGTTCTGGCCCCGCCCGTCCCGCCGGCACCCCAGCAGCTCTGGGTCAGCAGTCTGGCGGCCCAAACCAGCTGGCAGTCTCGGAGGCTCCCTGGCTCTCTGGAGAGACTCGCGGTAGAGGAGTCCCGGGGCCTGCACCCCGTCCTCCCACCCAGCCCCCCGCGGGTGGGACGTGGCCTTGGGACTGCCCGCTGGACCGGGGCGGGCACTCAGGATGCCTGCAGGACAACCCGGAAGCGCTCCCCAGGGTTCTGGGTCCAGCCCGGGGCCATGCAAAGCCCGTCTCTGGGTCTTGGTTTCCTCACTTTAAGAAAAGAGGAGGCCAGCCTGGGTGAGCCCCACGGGACCACCCAGCCTGGGGTCTCGGGGCTCTACGGGGATCCAACAGGGCGCGAGACACCTCCCAGGAGGAGGATGCCGCGTCGCTGTGACCTTCCACGGAAACCTTGGAGGTAGCGCCTTGAGCTCTGCCTTGGGGACATTGAGAGGGCAAGTCTGGGTGAGCGCCCCATGCCACCTGCATGACTCACCCCCAGCTCCCAAGGAGGTCGTGGCGGAACCCCTCTCTGCTGAGCATGTGACTGCGCCCCAGGTCACTACTTGGGCGCATGCCTGACCTTGCTGTTTGTAGCCAGAGCCTGGCTAATCCATCTAATCGCGGAGACTCTCCTCTCCCCGCTGAGCTTCAGGCTCTCCTCGCCACCTGTGCCACGTCTCTACGTGGGCACTCAGCTGGCATCTCACAGTTTTCAGGTCCAGCCTGACCTCCTGGCTTTCCCTGAATGTGGCAGGCCCCTCTGCCCCAGGGCCTTTGCACCAGCCCCCGCTCCTGCCCGGGCTGCTCTTCCCTTCGACAGCCTTGTGGCTCACCCCTCACTTCGTTCAGGTCTTTGCATGAAAACCGTCTTCTTAGGCAAGGCTGCTCTGATCATCCTGTTTAAGAACGCAAGCCCGCCCCGTCTCCTTTCTGCGTTTTATTCTCCTTCTCCGCACCGGTCCTGCTGTGCCTACCCTACTAGAGAGTTTGCTTGCTTCTCTTGCTCGGGTCTGTCTTCCCCGCGGGGCTGTGAGTCCACCAAGGCGGGTGATTTGCCTGTTTCGGTCACCGCCCTGCGCCCGTGCCTGGAGGAGCACCTCACACATAGCTAGGGAGCAGCCAAGATTCACTGCGTGAACAAATGGGTCTGTGCCGGCGAGGAGCTGGCCTGGACGGCTCAAGGGCCTCTCCAGCCCCGACGGTCAGCGCGTCCTCGGTGGCGCTGCAGGAGCAGCCCCTGGCTGGGTCCCTGGGTGCCTAGCTGGGGGCAGAGCTGCTGGTGTTCTCTCTAGAGGCCCACGCTGCCTCCTGGCTGGAGTCCTGCGCCCCTGTGTGCGGACCCTCCCACGTCAGAGCAGGCCCCTTCCCCAGACGTCAGCCCGGCCCTCCAGGCCCTGCCTGAGCCGGCCCTGCTGGCCTCCACACGCCCCGGTCCCAGGTGCAGCCCGAGCAGGGCGTCTGCGCGGCTGCCCGTGTGTTGGTGGGCTCTGCGCCAGCTCTGTGCGTGGGAGGCTCTGTCTCATCACCAAAGTCTCAAATCAGATGCCCTCTTCTCAGCGAGGCCTTCCCGGACCCCTCCCCCGGCCACGGCAGTGGGTGGGTGACCCCACCCAGTCACTCTCCATCGTTCTACCCTATTGGGTGCCTAAAAGTCTTTGCCTCCTCGTTCTTGTTCATCTCACTGCCTGCATGTCTTGCGCATTGCTGTGTTCCGGCACATTCCGTGGCCGGCTCTGTGGTGGGCAGGCCCTGCCTCCTCCCCAAGCCGGGGCCAGCGTCCCCTGCTGCCATCCTCTGCACTGCCCCCGGCATGACTCACCTGGATGATTTTGCTGTCCTCTTCCTCCGTGGGCGCCACGGAGTCCAGAGAAACGGCCTCCTGGGATCTCGGCTGCACGCTCAGGGATTTCTTCTGCCCTTTGTTCCACTCCTTCTCCTAGGGGGGCAGCATAGAACCGCACAAAACCTGCCCCCCTTGACCCTCTCAGCTGGCCCCTAGCCCGCCTGAGCGCCCCACAGACCGAAAGAGCCCCTCGGAGCTTCCCACCGAGAGGCCAGCGCGAAGAATCCGTGCCTTTGTAGTTAACACATTGCACCCAGACCGCTACTGGTAATTAAGGTAAAGTGCTGAAAATCACGGCTGCCCTTGGTGCATATGAAGCACGGAAATGTGTTTTTCTTAGCAGAGAGCCTATAAAAAAGGTGGGAAGACAGCCCGGCCTGTGCGGGCTCCGTGGGGTGGCCCGGGAACTTGGAGGCCCTCCGAGGTGGATTTATAAGAGGCAAGACAGGGAGATGAAGGATGGAGGAAGGCGCCTGCCGCTTCTTCAGAAAAATCCTGGTGCCTGGCAACTAGGAGGAGAAAAACCAGGGAGCAGACCAAGGCCAAGTGTCCCTCAGTCGCCATCTGCTCGCTTGTGCTCTATGGACTCGACTGTTTCTGTCTTGCCCCCAGGCGTCCTGGCGCCCTGCAGGCCGGGTCCCCGTGCCAAGATCAGACGCACCCCGTCCTCTGGTCTCTCTAAGGATGCTCTTGGGATGTTGCTCTCGGCCCGCCCTGCGAGGCGGTGATCCTAGAACATCGGTCACCTCAGGAGAGTGAATGGGCGGGACGGAAGGCGTGGCGGGAGGGCCGGGCATCTCCTCCCTCGGTTTCCTTTTCTGACCCCGAAGAAGGGGAGCTGGGCTCAGCCTGGTCTCAGCAGGTCCTAGACCCAGGGCAGGTCCAGACGGGCTCGGCTGCGGGGCTGTGCGAGCCTCTAGGCAGGACCGAGGTCGTGTGCTTGTCCCTGTCTCCGACGGGGGACACGGACGTCCCGTTTCCCCCTGGGTTAATGAGAACCATGTGCCCGCTCGGGCACTCAGAATGCCTCGGAGTCCAGCTGAGAGCGCAGGGAGGCAGCTGCAGCAGCCGCCTCCGTCAGGCCCTGTCACCTGGGTTCCCCGAGCCTGCCCTGTTCCCTCTCCGGCTCGAAGGAGCAGGCTGCTGATGCCCGCGTTTCCCGGAAGCCGCCTTCGTCCCCGCGTCGGCTCCTGTCGGTTCCCCCACACCATCCCGCCCCCCCAGCTCCACTCTCCCCTTTCCCCTGCAGGCTTCCAAGCAAGCTTCAGCCCACGGCGACCCCCTCCTCTGAACTTTTATGAGCAACATCCTTTATTGGACAATTAATCTTGTCCTGCCTTGTGACACCTCTTTTGTCTTCTACTGTTAGTTCGTTTGTCCTGTGCTGTGTCCTGGCTGACAGCCTGCTCCCTGGAAACCAGGGGAGGATTTAGCTTTCCCTGGAGGCCCTGGCCTGCCCCGGGGTGCTCCTTGTACACCAGCGGTGCTCCCTAAGCAGCTCCTGGCCTGCCCATTGGACATTTTCTTGGAAGGCTGGGCAGGGGTAGGGAAAGAATGATGCCAGGGGAACCACCGGCCCTTCTGAGCGACACAGGTGAGGGTGGGCAGGGAGGCGGCTGGCGTTGGGCGTTACCCGGGGTCCCGGTTCTCCAGCTCGTCCTGGTGTCCCTCAGACCCGGGCAGGACTTGTGCTCTCGCGAGGCTGCCGCCCCCTCGGCGGCCAGCAGGGGGAGGCAGCTCGGCGGGGACGGTGGAGGGGGCGGGCGGCTGGGGCGCGCCTTACCTGCATGCGCTGCAGCTCGCTGTAGGTGAAGATGGGCACAAAGGCTTCCGACTGGGAGGCCAGCATGGCGGCTGCGTGCAGCACCAGCAGCACGGCCACGGCCTTGCGGGGCACCATCCTGGGGCTGGACAACGACAAGGGGCCCCAGCCCCCGAGGTCAGGGTGCAGGGACGGGCGGCCGCCCTGGGAGGCGGGAGCCCTCGGTTCTGACCCACACCCCCTCTCCCCGAAGCTGTGTCATTCCGAGCCGGCCACTGAGCCTCTCTGACTTGAGTCCGGGCTCGGGGCTTTAGCAGGTGAGCTCTGAGCACCCCCTCTGCCCCAGAGCCATGGGGGGGCCACCCAGGTCCTGTCACACACCAGGGGAGGACCACTCCACTTGTCACCCCTTTCCTTGGTTACAGGTGGGGTCTCCTGAGGCCAGCGGGACTCAGGAGGAGCTTAGCACTAGAGAAGGGACTCCTAGGTCACCAACGGAACTCTGCCCAAGACCTCGGGGCTCTGCTCCCCTGAGCTGGCCAGGATACGAGCCTCAGAGGACCCTGGCTCCCCTGGGGGCCCCAGGCCAAGACCCTGTCCTGAGGCAGAGCTGGGTGGAAAAATGCCGCAGGGAGCAGCAGCCACAGTGGAGACAGGCGTCCCCTTCCCCCTGGGGGGAGCACTCAGGCTCTGGAACGAGCCTCTCCCCAGCTCCAGCACGTCCACTGGCATGTGGGCGGCCACCTAGCGGCAGCGGGGCACCCCATGCTCCCTGCAGCCCGCTGGCTCCCGGGTGGGCTAGGGTGGTCCCGTGGGGGCTGCAGCGCGGTCAGGGGCCGGCAGGTTCAATCCTTACACTGGGGCAGGCGACAGCTGGGGAGGGGAGGGGCTCACTCATGGGCGGTGGGGGCGGGATCCCCGCCCTCCGAGGTGCTTTGCCAACACCCTGCCCTCTGCCCTCCTCTCTCCTCCGTGCTCCTGCTCTACAGGCTGGAGGAGGGCGCCGCAGGGGCCGGGCTGCCGAGCGGGTGGTGGGCATCTGCGCTCTGTGCTGCACAGAGCACCAGGTGGTCCCCGAGCAGGGAGGGGGGCCAGGGCGCCTCTGTAGCAGCTGTGTGGGTGGGCGACTCGAGGGTCTGCAGGTAAAGAGGCTCCCGCCCCGGGCGGCTTGGATCCTCTGTAGGAGCGCCCTGGGCTGGCCCCCACGCCTCTCTGAGCTAGAGCCGGGGTTGTCCCTTTGGAGGGAACCTGCTCGGCTGTGCCTGGGCCCGCCTCCCCCGGTCCTGCGTTGCCACCCGGAAGCTCCCTGGAGCAGGGCACTCGCGCCCACTCTGCCTTCCGGCCCTCTCTCCCTCCCCCCTGCCTCCTTTCTCTCTCCTTCCTGATGAGATTCCTGAGAGAGCCAAAGCCGCACCCCCTCGCGTGGCAGGGGAATTCCGGGGAAGGGTGGGAGGCCCACCCACCGGAGACCCCCTGGCAAGCGGGGGCCCCGGGAGGGCCACCAGTTCCTTATCACACATCAGGGAGGACCGTTCCACTCAGAAGATGCTCAGGAAGATGAGCAGGGGCGGGGGAGCTCCGAATCCCCACGCTGTCTTTTCTGGCAGAGTCTCTAGGGCCCCGCTCTCCCTCCCAGCGGAGATGGATTATGTTATATTTATGGGGTCCCATTTCCTTCACAGAGATGCTTCTCATTCTGGTGCCCGCATGTAATTCACTCCCTAAGAATCAATACAAATTTTAAATTTAAAAAAGAGGCAAAATCCAACTGCTGCTCATTTTCTTGCTCCAACTGGCAGCTGGCACGTCACCCACGTTCGCGTGCGTGCGCCCGAGCTTGGAGCGGGAGGGGGAGCTTTTCCTCTAGGCAGGGCGCTGAGTCCCCTTTCCCGCCGCCAGCGATGGGCCTGCAGCCTCCGAGGGCCCGGCTCTGGCTTTGGTGGCACCGGCTCTCTTCCCTCCCCAGGGGCACTGAGCCAGGCCGTGCTCTCTCTCTCCGAACCCGCTGTTTCAACCGCCCGGAGCAGAGTGGCCCTGCCACGTGGGTGCATGGTCACGCCAGGCTCTGGCTCGGGGGCCCGGCCTGCAGCCCAGGGCACCGGATTCCAGCCGACCCCCACCCTGCCCCAGGCAGCCTCGGCCTCCCCGGGACGCGCCCCCGCCTCACGCCAGGCCTTTACTCCCTCTGTGCAGCCTTAACCTACGCCCTGGAAAGCAGCTCGGGGCTCTGGGGCTGAGGCCAGCCGGGATTTCGGAGGTGGCAGTGGCCGGCTCCCGCTCGCAGCCCTGTCCCGCCCCGGGGCTCCGGCCGCCTGCTCCCCACTGCCTCCGGCTACTTACAGCGGTGAGCGCGGTCTGGGAGGGGACGCGGGGTCTGGGCGCTGCTGGGTCTCAGGTGGCTGGCTGGCGTGGCGGTTCCTTATATACCCCTGGGCTGCCCTTTGGAGCCCATTAACCTTTGGCCCCCGCCTTTGGGGGCTCGGGGTGGGGGAGCCCGGATTCTCGGGGCGCGTGGAAACCACGGGCCGGGCCTGCCTTTCCCGGAAGGCCTCTTCTGCCGGCGACGGCAGGTTTCTCGGGAAGCCAGACCCCACTTGGGCGGGCCTCAGCTGTGCCCCTGGAGCCCGGCTGCTGCACGGAGGGTCATGCACGTGGAAACCTTTTCTTGTTTTGTTTTTTATCCCCGCGATGATGTCGATGGTCTCCAGGCCTCCTCTTCAGGGAGCCTGTGTTAGAGAACTCCTCTCCAGGCTCCCTGCTGAGGCCCCTTACGAAAGAGAGGGTGTGGGGAGGGGGGCGCAGCATTTCAACTGGTAAGAAAACGTCTCGGAGCAGACCCCGCGCTTGCAGGGCAGGACGCTACGAGGCGGTTGAGGACGCGCACGAGGCAGGGCTGGCTGTCGGGGCTGACGTGTGTAGCCCAAATGGAGGGAAAGGGCTTGTGGTCATTCAAACAGCAACTTTCAGAGATGCAGACGGGGAAGACGTGACTGTGGCCGGGAGTCGGACAGGGCTGCTGCTGTGGGCGGGGCCTGCTCAGGCTTCAGACCCCTCGCAGGGGATGCATGCGTGTTTTTTTGTTTTATAAAGATTTCTTTTATTTATTTATTCCTCCCCTCGTTGTTTGCACTCACTGTCTGCTCTCTGTGTCTGTTCGTTGTGTGCTCATCTTCTTTTTAGGAGGAACCGAACCCAGGACCTCCCATGTGGGAGGGGAGCACCCAATCGCTTGAGCCACCTCCGCTCCCTGCTTGCTGTGTCTCTCATTGTTTCCTTGTTGCATCACCTCGTTGCACCACCTTGTTGTGTCAGCTCACTGCACTAGACTGTTGCATCAGCTCACTGTCTTGCTGGTCTTCTTTAGGAAACACCGGGAACCGAACCCAGGACCTCCCGTGTGGTAGGCGGGCTCCCAACTGCTTGAGCCCATCCGTTTCCTGGGATGCATGTTCTTGACGTGCACATTTTAATTAAACCCTAACGACCCCACATGGCTGGTGGTCTAATTTCCCTGATTTTTCAGATGAGGAAACTGAGGCATTTTTAAGTAGCTCATCTGTGACCCCACTGCAAGGCGTCTTCACACCAAGGTCAAGGCCAGATGTGGTCAGGTGCGGCGGAGGGCGAGCGCTTGCAGCGCTCAGGGCACATGCAGGCTCAGAGGGCCGTGGGTCTGTGTGGGGCCCGAGAATGGGGCCTGGGTGGTCAGGCTAACGGGTCAGCTCGGCCAGGTAATGGTGCCTGGGCGTCTGGTCAAGCCAGCACTGGGCTAAGTGTAGTTCAAGGGCATTTCGTGGACTTTAATCGTAGTGAGAGGAGGACTGCAGAGATGGCTGCTCATACCTACAGTCAGCGGAGGAGATTGCCACCGCGATGAGTGACGTCTCGTCCGATCAGCTGCAGGCCTCGAAAGCAGTGATTTCAGCGGTCAGGGAGGGCCCCCACCTCTGCGTCAGAGAGCCAGCGTCCACGGGGGACTCAACCCGGACCTTCCTCAGAGCCCTGGCTCGCAGCCTGCTGGACGGAATTTGGGCTTATGCATCCCCATGGTTGTGTGAGACAATGTTATAAAAGCTCGTATTACTTACAGAGACCTCCTGTTGGTTCTGTTTCTCTAGAGAACACTGACCGATACAGGGCCCTGAGAAACCAAGCAGAGGGAGCAGGTGTGGCTCAAGCAGTTGAGCGTCCACTTCCCACATGGGAGGTCCCGGGTTCGGTTCCAGTGCCTCCTGAAAAAACAAAAACAAACAACAAGCAAAAAACGAAACAAAACAACTCAGGGAAGCCACTGTGGCTCAGTGGTTAGCGCTGGCTTCCTGCGTTTGAGGTCCTGGGTTCAAGCCCTGGCCCCGGAACCTCAAAAAAGGAAGGGAGGGAGGGAGGGATGAAACCAAGCAGAGGGATTTAGGTTTGATGTGGGGACATCAGGGGTCCTGTCGGTGCCCCGAAGGGGGTGGCATGACAAAAGCATTCTGCCAAAGCTCCCCCAGTGGTGGGGGCAGGCGCTGGGGCAGGGAGAGGCTGGAGGCCGGGAGACCAGCGAGGAGGCGGCTGGAGGCGGCTGGAGCTGTCTGGCGTGAAGCTGCAGGGGGTGAGCTGAGCGGCGGCCCTTGCCCCAGGCTGGCCGTTTGGCCAGGGGTGCCAGCTAGCAAGGCTGCCCCGAACACGCAGCGGGGAGCTGCTCCTCGCCCAGGAGCCCCTACCCAGGCAGTGCTTGGTCTGCCTCGGCTTTTTCCCTCAGAAAGAAACAAAGGTTTGCAATGCCCCAAAGCAACCTAAAATAACCTCTAAAATTCTCCACTCGGCGAGTCCTAGTGGAAACAGACGGCGGCTCAGCGCCCTGCTTCCTGCCCGCAGGGTCCCCGCCGGCTATCCGCGCTGAACCCGAGGCCAGCGCTCTGCCAGACACTGGACTGGCCTTGGGACGGGCGGGCCGTGCCCCTGCAGGCTTTGAGGAACCAGAGCTTGAAGGGCCGGGGTCTGCAGCCGAGCTGCCTTTCCCTAACCTTGGGCCTGACTGCAGGCTCACTTGCTGGAGTGTTCAGAGGGGCTTTTTGAGGGGAGGTCACCGGCCTCGGTGGGGGCAAAATAGCACACGGGCCTGGAAGCAGCCCGCCGGCAGCGAGGGCCCAGGGAGGCCCCCTCATGCTGCGGGCACCCGAGGTGGGCACCTGCATCTCCACTCACGTCGGGGTGGGAAAATGTGGCCTGTTTTTATCTGTCCTGCAAGTTTAAGTTCGTTTTTGCATTTTTTAATGGTTGAAAAATGTCAAAAGAAAATTTAATTCTGTGACATGCAAAAATCCTACGATATTTTACGTGTCCATAAAAATGTGTAACTGGCACGCAGCCACGTTTATTTATGTATTAAATATTGTCCACGGCTGCCTCTGTGTGGAGTCAAATAGTTGCAACAGAGACCTCATGGCCTGTGGAGCTGAAAATATTTATTATCTGGCCTTTCACAGAGAAAGTGTCATGCCTGACCTTGGCAGTGTCTGCAGTATGGTAGATGCGCCACACCTAATAAAGAACAGCCAGACATTACACGTATCAGCTCATTTAAATCTCGAAAGAACACTGAGGTCCGTGTGCTTATCGTCCCATTTTACATGAAGAAAATTGAGGCCCAGAGAGGTGAAACTAGGGGCCAAGGTCACACAGCTATTGCAATGGCAGGGTGGGATTCAAGCTCAGGCAGTCTGGCTTCAGAATCTGAGCTTTGAGCCAATATGCCTCTTGTGCCTCTCAACATCTGATATGCGTGGACATTTGGATACCAACCTGCGGGGAGGTATGGATTCTACACATCAGCCGCTGTCTGCCTAAGGCATCCCTCGGTAAGGCGTCAGAGCGAGCCACGGCCTGAGCTGAGCCACGGGGGCAGATGCCGGGTGTTGTCGTGGGTGCTTAGGTTTGGAGAAGCCAGTCCTGGACCAGGGAGACTGCAAATGGCGGAGAGGGCGCAGGTGCATCGACCCAGCATCGGGGAAACGCGAAGCTGCTCCGCGCTCCCTGCAATGCCCTCCATGCCAGGGCTCTGGGGCCTGCCTCCTGCCTCTGCTGGGGCCAGGCTGGGCTCTGTGCAGAGATGCCCTCAGGACACGGTCTGAGAAATGAGCGGAAGCCTCTGGAGCAGGCCTGAAATGAGGGTGGAGAGAAGGGGAGTGCTGGAGACAGGAAGTACTCTGGGATCAAGGTTCTGGGTGTGAGGAGGCAAATCAGGGTTCACAGTGAACTACTCCTTATAACGCTAAGGGCGAATATAGACTAACGGGGAGCTGCAGGTCTGCTACTGGGCGAGCCGTGTTAGCGGCCCACGCTGCTAGGAGACGGGGCCCTTCCTCTGTGGCCCTCTTGGCTGCAGGGCTTGTGGATGGGCCCTTAGGACCGTCTGGCCAGGAGCGCGTCAGGCTGCCTTTGTCCTTGATGGGTATTTTCCCCGTCGCAGTTAGCGCAGTTAGGTGTGTGACAGCCTCATGACGCCTGCTTTGTCTTTTCCGTGTACATCGCCTATGCCCTCAAATGCTCAGTTAGTGGTTGTTTCCCCTACTAGAAAATGGACAAGAATAAAAGGCGTGCATGGTCTGTGGGTCTTCATTCCCCAGGTGAGAGCTGCCACGGACGCGCAGCGGCCCGAGCAGCGGGGAGGCCCGGAGGCCCTTTCCGCAGCCTGGGAAGAGGAGCTCACTGCCCCTGGAGGAGTGGGCTCCGACCACCTGTGCGCCCTGGATTGCCTCTCTCCCCCACGTCGGGCAGAGGGCTTCGCAGTTTAGCTCTCCTCTCCTCATGACCTTGAACACATTGTTTGCCGGGCGCCGTCATGGCATCTTCATTAACGGCCTGGAGCAGGGAGGCAACGGCATGTTAATTAAGTTTGCCGATGATACTAAATTGGGAATGTAGCAAGCATCGGGGAGGACAGAGACCTAATACGAGAAGACATCGGGAGGTCAGAACGACAAGCCAGGAGAGCTGCCGGACACACGTCACTGGGGCCGCGAGGCAGGAAGCGAGCTGCGGCTGGGGGAGCCGAGGCAGCGTGAGCAGGGCCCTGCTGGCCAGGTGGGCTCCTGCAAAGAAGCGGAGGACGGCGGCTAAAGGAAGGCAGAGCTCACCCTGAGCTGAGACAGCCCCGGGGTGGCCAGAGCCGATGGGATCAAAATGAAAAACGGAAGGTTTCAAAGGGTCGGCCGGGCCAGGATGCTGGTTAGAATGAAATGTGCACGGCTCGTGGTAAGCCAAGGCCACGGAGAGGCAAAGCACCAGCTTCTCTCAAGTGTGGGCGAGCAGGGGGCGGGATTCATTGTCGCCAAGCCTTCACGCTCGAGGTCCCTTTTGTCCCTCACAGAGCTGGAGGGCTGCGGCTGGGCTATCGGGCAAAAAATACGAGTTGATGGGGATGACATTTCAAACTAGGTCAAGCAAGGCACTGAGAGATGTATTTTGGGCAGCGACCGTACCCGGGCCCAGGGAACACAGGCTTAGGTGACCCACAGGGCATTGCTAGCCCGTTTCCTTCTTGTGGCTCAGGGTCTTTTTTGGAACTCACAAATGATTCGGCGAGAAATGAGACGCAGCCGAGGACGTACACCCGGAGCCCCGTGATGTAGACACAGCGCAGAGGGAAAGCAAATGCACACGCAGACGGCCCTCCCAGCATTAATTTCCAATTCGTTGAGTTCCTTGTTTGTGTGTTACATCTGCTCCTCGAATTCACACGCCTGCCGCTCCGATTTCCCGTTGAGCCCACTCGGCGAGCGCCAGCAATGCCGACCCGAAACAATCCGATAAAACGCCCTCCTGCTCGGCTCCGCTCTCCCGCGCTATTGACGTGCGCACGCGGCGCCGGGGCTCGGCCGAGGCTTACGGCGGCATCCCTGCCGACTCCCCGGTCGATATTTCCCCGGGTTGTTGAAACACTCCTAGAAATGTCCCACTCACCAACCTGCTTCTGCGCTCCCTTTCTATTTATGGGGGCTTATCACAAAGCTGCGGCTATAAAGTTTCAAGCAGAGGTCACATAGCTTTTGTTCCAGGGACAGGGGAGGTGCTGAGGGCAGGGTCTCGGGGCTGGATCACTATGGGACTTGTTTTCTCTGCTCCTTCCGTGAGCTGAGCCAGCGACACTAGGTCTCCCCCTGGTTGACTGTTAAATACCTGTATTTATATTTTTATGGAGATGATGGATGTGCTTGAAGAGAAAGCAGATGGCTTTGGGAGTGACAAATTAATTATAAGGAAAGGTTGGCCCCTCCTAAGCCAAAGCCTGTCCTTTCACATCAGCCTCTGCAGGGCAGGCAGCGCCTGGCCCAAGGGCACGGAGCGCAGAGCAAGGCGGCAGGGACAGCTGACACATTTTCATAAATGATTAAGGAAGTCTGCGGTTGAGAAAAGTTTGCGCTTTCATGCTGAAGAAGGAAAGCAGTCTTGGTAGAGGCTTTGCACTGTGTGGACGGGAGCCAAAGTCGTTTCAGATGTCGGCCTAATCCAGGGCAGAGTCAGGGAAAAGGCGCTAATTGTCCACACTTTTTTCTTCCATGGCATCAGAGAACCTCAGCCGTTCTCCTGCTGGGTTGGCGTTTCGGTGTTTTGTTTTTTTTTTTGGATTTGGGGGGCCGCCAACGGCTGCTAATGGGAGCACCTGGCCACTTGCAGGCTCTGGTGATGAGAGCTGTGCCAAGACCCAGGCCTCCTTCCCACCAGCCCGCTCTGGGGGATAGCGGCAGGGCAAGGGGAGATCCTGCCTCCTCTGTGGTCCAGGGCTGAAAGGGGAGGGTTCTGGGGAAGCGTGGGGGCTGGTGGAGGAGGGTGGAGGAGGGCGGTCCCCAGGAGCTCAGGCCTGAGCCTTCACAGACGCTCGGCTGCGTTGAGACCTGGTCTGCCACAGCAAGTGAGTATGCTCCTCGTCTCCTGAATCCTTGAGGTCTGGCTTGGGCCACATCGAAGCAAAATATGCGCCAAAGAGGCGGGTCCTAAAATCTCAGGCAAGAACACAGGGTGAGCCAGAGGCTTGATCTTGTGCTCACACCACGGGAAGGAGGATGGAGGCAGGATGAGCTTGGAAAGAGCGATTTAGATAGTGGCAAGCCTCAGCTCACTGTCCCTGAGATCTAAAGCAAGAAGGAGTTGCCCAAGGGGCTCTGAAGACAGGGGCAGAGGGGGACGCATGAGAGCTTACCCTTGCCTCTCCCAGCAGTGCCCATCCCTTCTTTATCCTTCTTCCTATCTTAGAATAAAATTTTTCTTGAAAGAACAAGCAAGTTTTGGGGAAGCTGCCGACAAAAATACTTCCGGACTTTGAGAGAACAACTCCAGATCCCAGGCAGTTCTCCATCAGAGATAACCCGTTTAATCATTATTCGCCCAGGGCCCCGTCTCATGACTGTTTGTCAGAACCAAATTCCACTCCGAAGACAAGCTCTCCTCAGAGAAGATTTGCAGTTGCTCTTTGTAAAAAAGGAGAGAAGAAAGGGGAATTTATTTAAAACAGATACTAGTAAGCTCCCAAGGGACAGGAGGCATAAACTGTGAGAGCAGCTCCCATCAAATCTGAATCCTCCTGGTTTAGGATTTTACTAAGGAAGATAGAGCATGAAAGGGAGCTGAGCATCCCCGCTCACTTCCAAGCGACATCAAGGCAGTCAGCTTGTGACGGGAAGATTACCTGCAAGAGGGCTTCGTTTGATGTGAAAAGGGTTAACGCCGCTTCGTCGATTAGACATTCTCTGGGTCTCTTAGGAGTGAAAAGCAAATTCAGGGATTTGACATGAAGGCATGTGTACCAACCCTGTTTAGATGCTGGAAACAATAGGGGAAATGGCCAGGCTTGCTTTGCCTCCTCATGAATTTTCCTGTGCTCATTTCGGGGATGCCTGTGCTGGGGGGTGGGTGGGGGTGGGATCGGACTACGGTTAGTTCCAGGCAGTGGCAAAAGCTTCGGCCAATGAGCCGGTCAATGAGCATTTAACGATCACCTACCCGTGCTCAGCTCTGTGCTGGGCCCTGGGTGAGGGGCAACTCTGGGGACTTAAGTACAGCCCATGCCGCAGGGGCACGTGCTCTGCTTGGGAAGGAAAGATCAGCAGTCAGGAATCAACGATGGGCACCGGAAGATGATACTAAGCAGGGGCAGTAAGCTCTGTGAGACTCCAGAAAAAAAATGAAACACCCTGAAGGCCACAGTCATTGGGGGGGGGGGCTTGCGAGATGGGGACGGGGTCTCAGATGAGCAGAATTTGGCACGTGGTCCGAAGGCAGGCAAGCCTCAACCCCCTTCTCCACTCTCGTCCCTCCTCCCGCTTCTGCCTCCTTCTCTTCCCTGGTTGCCGCATCCTTCTGCCCTCAGAACCTTCCCACTCACCCCCTCTCCCCTCCCCGGGGACGGAGGACACATTTCGGGCCAGCCGTGTTATTGGATTTTAAATGATGCTATGGCTTTTTAATTCTTGCTTTAATTGCCTTTCCATGCAGGGCACTGAGAATGGTTGATTACCAGGCAACTGGGCCCCGCGGTGACATTCCTTATCCGATGTCCCTTCAAGCTGCAGTGAAAAGGATGTGCTCTCAGGGCTCCGAGGAGTGGGGCTCCCCTAGGCTGGCGCCTGCGGCCCCCCCAGACTTCCGGCGGCGGGCATTGGGGGCCGCCGGGACCCCGGGGCGCTGTCCGCGGTGCTGAAGGCCTCAGTTGGCGGGGCTGCCAGGCTCCCGGACCTGCTCTCCATCAGCGGCTTTGGAATTCGGAGGACTGAGTAATTTAAACAAATGGACTTATGCATATTTCCCTTTCCCTGAAGGGCAGCAGAACACCCCCTGCTGCATCTCTGGAGTGATAACCCCTCATTCCAGGTCCTCAGCAGTGTGGGGTTGGCAGCCCTGCAGGGAGCAGGGAGAGCGAGAGGTTTGGGAAGACGGAGGTAGCCTGCCTTCTCTCCGCGCTCACAGGAAGGCAGCTCTGGACAAAGGGCCCAGCCCTCCTGCGCTCAGGCCCTGGCTTTCCCGGGCCTGTGTGTGTATGGGCAGGTGGGTCTCAATCCCCCCCCCCCAGCATCTTTCCTCCAGGCTTCTGGTGATGGGCACGGTTCCAAGAAGGCCCGTCTTTGTCCTAGGGGGCTCTCACCGCCCGCTTAACGAGGCCGGGTGCCCAGAGACAAGCCCTGCCCAGAAGCCACACGTGCAGACACCGCGTGGCAAGGAGACAACTCTTCGGAGCCTAAAACTGCCAGTGCCCAGTGTCAACCATGCTGGCCGGGCCTCCGGCGCTTCCCTTCCCCCTTCCACCCCCAAGCTGCCTTCCCCGAGGTCCTGCATGAGCCCCGGAGACCTGGGTGCAGCTCAGGTACCAGGGAAGGGCACCTGTGCCCCTCCCTTTCCTCCCGCTCACCCTGCTCAGCTCACAGGCCGCCTCTCTGGGCTTCTGCTCCCTGCCCATCTCACACGTCCAGCAGCGAGGGACTCTATCAGCACCTCTTCCTCTCCTTTCCTGAACCCACCTGAACCCCCTGTGTCCAGAAGCCCCATGGGCATACGTCAATGGCAGGGGACCGAGTGGTGCTGCCTTGAGAAACACAAAGGGAAGTCCAGCTCCCTGAGGACTGAACTCTCTGTGGGGAGAGGGGGGCCAGGAGTGTCATTTCCCATTCAGGAGGTCCAGCCGCTGAGAGGGGCAATTTCTGGAGTGTCAAGGAGGCCACCATCTCTTGGCCAGCTATGCTGACACCAGTGAGGAGTTTAATTGATGGTGTGGAAGGAAGCAGATGTGGCTCAAGTGATTGAGCTCCCGCTTACCACGGGAGGTCCTGGGTTCAGTTCCTGGTGCCTCCTACAGAAGGTGAGCAAGACAGCAAGCTGGTGTGACGGGCAGGCATGGCAGGCTTATGAAACAAGATGACACAACAGGGAAGCAGGCTTGGCCCAGTGGTTAGGGCGTCCATCTACCACATGGGAGGTCCGCGGTTCAAACCCCAGGTCTCCTTGACCTGTGTGCAGCTGGCCCATGTGCAGTGCTGATGCGCGCAAGGAGTGCTGTGCCACGCAGGGGTGTCCCCCATGTATGGGAGCCCCATGCGCAAGGAGCGCACCCCATAAGGAGAGCTGCCCAGCGCGAAAGAAAGTGCAGCCTGCCCAGGAATGGTGCTGCAAACACGGAGAGCTGACACAACAAGATGACACAACAAAAAGAAACACAGATTCCCGTGCCGCTGACAACAACAGAAGCGGACAAAGAAGAAGGCGCAGCAAATAGACACAGAAAACAGACAACTGGGGCGGGGTGGGGAGGGGAGAGAAATAGATAAATCTTTAAAAAGGAAAAAAAGATGACACAAGGAGATGAAAAGAAGAAAGACAATGAGAGATGCAACAAAGCAGGGAGTGGAGGTGGCTCAAGAGATTGAGCGCCTCTCTCCCACATGAGAGGTCTGGGTTCGGTTCCTGGTGCTTCCTAAAGAGAAAATGAGCAGACACAGAGAGCGCACAGTGAATGGACACAGAGGGTTAGCAAGCACAAACAGTGAGGGTGGGGGAGGAATAGATAAATAAAGATAAATCTTTAAAAAAAATGATGGTGTGGGGGGAAATTACGTCCAATTTGGCAGTGGAGGGTGGGAGCTGAGGCAAGAGAGCTCCTTAAGCCATGCAGTACAAACTGGAGGGGAGTCTCTGAGGACCCCAGGATCAGAGGAGGGTCAAAGGGGAGCCCCGGGGGGAGGGGGTTCAGGAGCCAGCAGCACAGGGAGGCTGATGTCAGGCCCCGTGGGCTGCTGTTGCTGTGGGGCACCAGGCACCCTGCCCCGGGGCAGCCTGGGCTTGGCTGCCTGGGGGCTGGGCCTGCCTCCCCCCCCCCCCCACTACACTGTCACTGTCAGAATGCAGGTGTGACAGGCTCCCCCGTCCCCACCCCACCCACCTTCCTGCTTTCCTCTCCAGCATTTCAATCTGCTGATTTAACATTTCCCCACAACGCAGGCTTTTTTTGTTTTCTTTTCTCCCTCTCGCTTGATTTCCTAGGGTTTGTCTCTTCATTGTTTTTCTTTTTGAAAGAATAAAGCCAAAGACAAGCACCTGACTTTTATGTTCCCAGCTGAATTTTTGCAGCTGCGGCTGGTGAAGCAGTGGGCAGCGGGGAGAGGCGGGAGGAGGTGTGCTCGGGAGGGGGGGTGCAGAGGGGCAGGGTTCTGTGCCCACCGAGGACGAGCGCTGCCTCTGGGAGAACCCCTCCCTCGCAGATGCCGAACCTGGGGGAAGGCGGGGCCGGCCGTGGAGGGGGCTCCCTTGGGAGGCCCCCTAAGCCCTCTGACAACACCCGGGTCAGGTGGCAACACCCAGCTCTGTGGTTGTCCTGGGCCAGAGGGTTGGGTTTGGGTCACTCCGCCCCGGTGCCTGGAGCGTGGCTGGGCACCGGCCAGCCACAGGGCTACTTCCCCCACTCTGCGCCCCCCTCCAGCAGGGACAGCCGAGGGCACGGGAGGACCAGGGGCAGCTAGGGCCATGGGGCACCTCCCGCGAGGGGCAGCCCCGACGGGGGCGTGCAGAGGCAGGAAAGAGCCCGACCAGGTTCTAGAAGCCGACCGGTCAGCACGGCGCGGACTGAGCCCTGGGAAGCGGCTGTGGTGGAGGAGGAGGCGGGGCCGGATCCTGCAGGTCTTGAGGCCACTGGTGGACAGGCACCGTGCCCTGGGCTGGCCAGCACCCACCCTTCCTCCTGTCTGGGGTCTGGGAGAGGGAGGCCAGAGAGGCCAGATTCTCTCTCGCCTGGGCCATGGCACCTGACCTCGCTGGGCTGGCTGCTTGCTCCCAGGCTGGGCTTTGAATCTCAAGTTTCCAAAGAGGAGAAGAAAGCCAGGTTCAACCTTGGTGGCGAGGGGGCATGTGGGACCAAGCAGCCTCGTGAACCTCCTGTCGGGGCTATCCCCGCCAAAAGACGCGGCATGCTTGTTCTCCAAGCTAGAGTCCCCTGCCACCAATTTGAGGGTCACTAATATCCTTCAGCAGAATACCTCCCCCCCACCGTTTTTTGCTTAATTTAGCCAGAAACAGTACTGTTATACACATACGCATCCCGACTGACACTGCGTAGGGCGCTGTAGCAGTTTGATATGGTCATGAATTCCAAAAATAGATACTGGGTTATGTTTGTAATCTGGTCCATACCTGGGCATGACTAAGTTATGATTAGGGCTTTGATTGGGCCACATCATTAGGGGGTGGGGTCTCACAAATAAAAGGCAAGGCAAAGGACAGAGTTGGAGGCATTTTGATGTTGGAGTTTTGATTTGGGGTTTGAGGCTGGAGTCTCGAGCTGGAGCCCCAGGAAGTAAGCTCACAGAGGAAAGAGAAGCAAGCCCCAGGAAGGAAGGACCTGAGTCAGGAGAAGAACACAGAGGAATAGAGATGGCTCCTCAGACACGGCAGAAACCCCAGGGAGAGAGACAGAGCCGTTCCGCTGATAGTCTACAGCTGGCCTTGTGGAGAAAACAGAGGAGCTGAGCCCAGAGGAACCCAGGAAGCCTGAGCCCTCGCAGACGTCGGCAGCCATCTTGCTCCAACACGTGGAGATAGACTTTGGTGAGGGAAGTAACTTATGCTTTATGGCCTGGTATCTGTAAGCTCCTACCCCAAATAAATACCCTTCATAAAAACCAACCGATTTCTGGTATTTTGCCTCAGCACCCCTGTGGCTGACTAATACAGATGCCATGGAATGGTTTTAGGCAAGGGAGGATATGATCTTGGTTGTTTGTAAAAATCATTCTGGGCACGGTGTGGAGAGTGGATTGTGAAGAAGCAGAGGAGAAGCAGGTGCCCCAACTGGGAGGCCAGGTGGGAGATGATGGTGGTGACGGAGCCAAGGCCTCAAGCTACGTCCTTGGAGATGCTCTTGGCGATGGACCGGATGTGGGCAGGAAAGAAGACAGGGTGGTGCTCAGAGTTCTGACCTGCGCACCGCGTGGACGTGGTGGCACTCCCTGAGCTGCAGAAGACTGAAGACGGGAGGCCTAGCGTGACTGGCGGGAGGGAAATTGACAGTTCCACTTGGGATTTTTTAAGTGTGAGTTGGTGCATCAGCTGGAGCCTGTTTCAGTTTCCTAGGCTGCTCAAGCAACCTGAGTCGGCTAAACAATGGGAATTTACTCGTTTACAGTTTGAGGCTGGGAAAAGGCCGCAAGTCCAGGTGTCGTCAGGGCGATGCTTTCTCCCTGACGGCTGTGGCGCTCTGGGCTGGCCGCGGGGGACCTCGGCCCTTCGCCAGCCGCAGGGCAAGACCCCGGCAGCCTCTGCGGGTCTCCCTTCTCCTCCGGGATCCCCGATGTCCAGCCTCTCGCTTCGCACGGCTCTCTCCTTACGTCTGAGTTTCTCCCACTTATAAAGGACTCCAGCAGTGGGACTGAGCCCCGTCTTGATTGAGGGGGGCCACACCTTAGCCCAAGTGCCTCCCCGGAAGGCCCTGCTGACAGCGGGGCCACCCTCGCAGGGAGGGCATGCTCTTCTGGGGTACACACAGCCTCAAACCCCCACAGGGCCCAAGCGGGAAAACACAGCCTTTGCCGGGAAGTTCAAAACAGGGACGGTAACATGCGGAACCAGTCACCGGGTGCCGGAAGAGCTAAGCCAGCAGGCAAGGAAACACCCGGGAATTGCCAGTGGGAGCAAGCTGCTTGGGTCGCGAGCGGAGGAGCAGCGGCGAGAGGCGGTGCTGCGAGGCCAGGGGCTGGGCCCTCGCGGGGGCAGGGGGCCAGCAGGACTGCCTATGGGGACACCCGGGGGGCTGCGTGGGACTGGAACTGAGGAGGAGGCGACGACCGGGGGTGCAGCCCCTGCCACAGCACCCGGAGCAGGGGCAGGGGAAGGAACACCCTGACTTCTCTCCTGAGCCAGTGGCCTGCCTCGGTAGACCCTGGCGGGAAGCCAGCAGGAAGGAGCGCGGCAGGTGTAGTTTCCGGGTCGCAGTCCGCCGTGGTTCAGAGCAGGTCGGGGAAGGGACCAGCACGGGTGTCCGGCAAACACGGACGCCTCTGCTTCGGTGTAACGTGTCTCCTTCCGGGAATATTTGTATTTTTAACATGGGATAATGCCCTAAGCCAAAGGGATAAGTCTCTAATGTGGGATTATTATTTATTTAGTATTTATTAAGCGGTTTTATTGAGATATATTCATATACTATACGATCTATCCAAGAGTAGAATTAATCGCTTTCAGTATAATCACAATGTTGTGCATTTATCACAAGAAAAATTTTAGAACCATTTCATTGCTCCAAAAAGAAAAACTCCATATCCCTTAACATGCCTTCCTCAGCCCTACGTAACTACTCATCTAGTTTCATCTTAATAAGTTGATTTATATTTATATGGTATATAAATGGAATTATGCAATATGTTCCACAATGTATTTAGTTCATGGTGGCGCAGGCATACAGGATTTGTCCTCTTGTGCCTGGCAGGCTTCTCTCAACATAACATCCTCCAGGTTCATCCATGCTGTCGTGTGCTTCACGACTTCATGTCTTCTTACAGCTGCCTGATATCCCATCCTGTGCATACACCACCATATGTTCATCCATTCATTGGTTAATGGACACTGGGGTGGTTCCCACCTTTTAGCAGTCCTGAATAAAGCTGCCGTGAACATCGGTGTGCAGATGTCTGTTCGTGTCCCTGCTCTCAGTTCTCCTGGGTATATACCCAGCAGTGGTATTGCAGGGTCACGTGGCAAGTCTACATTCAACTTCTTTAGGAACCACCAAGCAGTCCTCTGCAGTGGCTGTGCCCTTCTGCATTCCCACCCACAGTGAGTAAGTGTGCCTGTCTCTCCACATCCTCTCCAGCACTAGTCATTTACTGTCTTTTTAATAGTGGCCATTCTTCTAGGTGTGAAATGATATCTCATTGTAGTTCTGATCTGCGTTTTCCTAATCATGAGCGATGCTGAGCATTTCTACATGTGGTTTTTTGCCTTTTGTATTTCTTCTTCGGACCCATGTCTGTTCAAGCCTTTGCCCTCGGTGGGGATCCAGGCAGCAGGGACAGGTGAGTGGGGGGCCCCCGGGCAGGAGGCTCGTGGCCCGCAGAGGGGCTGGGTGTGGGCCCTACTCCATGAGGGGTAAGTGAACCCCGGCGGTCAGAACTGCCCTTGCTCATGGGCCAGCGAGCCCACAGCCCTGCCAGCCCTGGCCTCTGTCCCGGACCCTGTGCCTTCCTCACAGGGAAATGGAGGCAGGGCGCTTGTCCCAGAACTGTCCCCAGCACAGCGCTCCGGAGGAGAGACGTGGTGATGACGGCAGCTTCTCCATGTGGAGAGGGGGTCCCAATGACCTGCTTGGACAGGAGGGCTGTAAAAAGTCAGTCAGAGCTGAGGGGCAAGGGCAGGCAAAGTGCCAAGGAGGGCCCCCCGCCGAGAGCTCCGATCTCTTTGCAAGGTGGGGGAGCCTCTGGATCGGGGGGGCAAAGAGCCGGTGCCCAGCGCACCTGGGTCAGGCGGGCGGGCTGGCCAGGGGGGAAACCCTGGTTCTGCTGGGAAACAGGAAGGCCTGAGACAGGAGAACAGCTTTCTCGCTCAGGCTGGCAGAGCGGGGACTTGGCGGGCCCGGGCGGCCTGCCCCTCCTCTCTACCCTCAGTTTCCCCCCTCCGGAGGCAGCACCTCCCTCCCCTGCCCACATGGCAGTAGTCTGAGCCCTCCCAGCCGCGGGCAGAAAGCCCTGTCCTCCCTGCGTTCTCTCTAAAGGGGCCTGGGGTCCCCCTGCGCATCCGCAATCCTCGCTGCTGATGGCAGCCGCTCCGGGCTCAGCTCCCGCCTCCGCACTGGGGCCTCCTCAGGCCAATTCCTTCCTCCTCAAACCCTTTCCTCCAAGCTTGGACAAAGGCCTAATTCCTCTAATTCTCACAGCCTGGCTCAGCCCCAGCTCTGGAGTCTGAGCAAGTTTCACTCAGGGCTTAGAGCCGGCCAGCAGGCGCCCCGCTCCCGTGCCCCGTGCGCTGCCCGCACGGCAGCTCCCACCTGCTGCGGCCGGGCCACGCTCTCTGCTCTCAGGAGGACGATCTTGGCCATGGTCCTCTGACCCAGCCTCTCTGGGCTGAGAGGGAGAGAGGTGGCACCCACAGTTTGCAGAGATGCCACACGGCCTTCAAAATCACGTGCCTCCCGTTAGAGCCATCCTCTCCAGCCCAGAAGAGGAGTTTGGATGCAGTTTTAAACAAAAAGCCTGCTAAAGCATTTTGCCAGAAAAAAAAAAAAGAGCTGTTTTCGCACCATGTGAATCAGACAATCACCGTCAGCTTTCAAGATAGCTGCTTGCTCCCACTTCCAGGCACTGAGATTGTGAAAATGTCGAGGATCCCTCTGGTTAGAGTTCCTTTTCCTGTGAATAGTGGGGATCATAAGTCTATCTTGCAGGGGCATCGTGAGTGTTAAATGAGCGTGGATGCCAAGGGCCTGGTGTCGCTAGCATGTGCTCAGTTAATGAGGAGGCCTTTTCCTCGTTGTGGCTCAGTTGCTTCACTGGAATATATGGGATAGGGTGGGGAAAAGGTCATACTGGGGGTTCCAGGACCCCCCCCCACAACTCTGAGTACCAGGCCCGGGAAAGGGGGAACGCGTATGGGTGACCACCTGGCGGGTTGCAAAGGGGCCCGACTAAGGGCGTGGCCGTGGGCTCTGGTCTGGCTCAGCGCCCGTCCCCGGAGGCCACTGGCGGGCGGAGGGGGCTGGCCGAGGGTCCCGGCGCCCCCGCCTCCCTGTCTCTCTGTGTCGCACTTTCCTCCATCGGGCACGTTGATCAACCTCTCCCCGCCCCCCCCCCCGTTGGTCTGAGGCTTCAATGGGATGCGGCTGTGGAAACATTTTGCCACTTACATGTCACCTCTGCCGAAGCCGGGTCTGAGGCTCTGACGAGGCTCTGAGTTGCCCAAGCTCAGGCGTGGGGCAGAGCCGGCCCCTGTGGGGCTGGGACTGTGGACCGAGGGCCAGAGGGCGGCTCCGAGCGTGGAAGCTCTGGAGCAACTGCCCGCGCACGTGCCTACGGATGCGTGACGTGGCCCTCGTCCCCCGCGGCCTGCCGGCCTTGCCTTGGGGGCGGCGACCTCGCCCTGTCCTCCCTGCATCCCCCCGACCGCTCTGCACAAGGTGGTGCTTAATAAGTGTTTGTGAGATAAATGGACTTTGAGAAGTACAGCTTTAAAAAGCAAGAGAGAGGTCAAAGAGCTGGGGCGCATCCCTAAGGGGGGGAGAAGACCATCTCGGGAGAAAGATGCTCTGATCCGTGACAGCTGCGAGCGGCGACCGAGCGCGCACGACGGGGAGCTCTGGAGAGGGCCCAGGCGCGGCCCCTGCTCCTGACCAGCCCACGGCTCCATCCGAGCAGAGACAACGGGCCGCAGCCCCAGGAAAGGGCGCGCCAAGGAAAGTCCAGAGGACAGAGGGGGCAAAGCCTCCAGGGTGGGTGGGCTCCCTGGAGGAGGTGGCATTGAGATGTAAAGTGGAGATGAGGCTGCTCAGGGAGAAGCGAGGAGAGCACAGCCCTGCAGGAGTGTGGCCGGCGATGGGCACCGTCCTGGGCAGCTAGAGGGCCAGGCTGCTGCCCCCGCCCCACGGAGCCGCTCCTGCTGCCTCTGTCCACCGCTTCTCCCTTCCCTCCGAGGTTGTGGCTTTAGGCCCGCAGCGCACTGGAAGGGGGAAACGAGTTTGGGTGACCACGTGGGGATTTGCGAAGTGCCCAGCTCAGCCGAACACGTGGGTGGCCAGTCCGCCGAGGGGCCCACGGGCCGTGGCGACAAGTTGCTTCTGCCCTGGGGGTTGGGAAGGGAAGAGGATTCTGACTCTGTCTCAGGCCTGTGGTCGCTGGCCTCTGCTACGTAGGGAGGAGCTGGGGTGGGGACGAGAGGCACACACAGACGGGAGCAGCGAAGTGAGGGGAACACACTGGCAAAGGTGCGCCGTGATTCCAGGCTCAGGAGCCGCGCGTAAGACCCTTCAGCAGCTTCGGCCGCTCTCCGGCTGGGTGTAAGGAATGGCCGTTAAATTTCTTTTGAAGCGTGGTAATGGCATTAGGACTGTCTAAAAATAAAGAGTCCTTATCTTGTAGAGATAAGTAGTGAAATACTGCAGACAAAATGATATGATGTCTTGGGCTTGCTTCAAAATAACAGGGGAGCAGGGCACGGTGGGAGAGCACCCCAAACAAGACTGGCCACGGGCCGGCGCTGCGTGGGGGTGCCTGGGGCTCGCCCGACCACTGCCTCGACTTGTGTGTAGGTTTCAAGTTCTCTGTGATAAAAAAAAAGTCAAACAAAACAAAACAGAATAGAAAAACAGCGCCATTTAAAAAACAAAAACAAAACAACTTTCCATCTGCCACCGTGTAGGCCCTTCACACCCGTGCAAGTCTGCTGTGGATTCGAGGCTGCTTGGGGCTCCTTTGCGTTTTATTAACCACGGTAGCATCTTTAGACATTCCAACAGTGGTGGTGCGAGGGTCGATATACACAGAAGGAGGTGAGAGCCTTGCACAACGATGCCGACAGCAGCTTTATCCAAAGGAGGAAACAGCCGCGTGTCCAGGCGTGTGCGTGGGTAAACAGAAGCGGGCGTGCTCGCGAGGAGCGTGATTTGGCCGTGGGAAAGGCCGACGTGCTGAGACGCGCTGCCACGTGGGAGAACCTTGAGAAGATCACACTCAGGGAAGCAAGCAGGACACCCAGGGCACACACTGCAGGGCGGCACTTACAGGAGACGTCTAGAAATACCAAATACGCCGAGACGGAAAGTATGTTAGAGGCTGCCAGGGGGTGGGGGGAAAGAAGACGGAGAGTTTGAAAATTAAAAAAAAGAAAAGTGGTGGCAAGCGTGTGGGGCAGCGGGTCCGTTCCGTCTGGAGGCGGCGATTGGTCGGCACGTGCCTTCGTCACAGGCTGGGGCTGAAGGGTGGGGACGGTCCTCGGGGAATGGACTCCCCAGGACGGGGCCGGGGACACGGGCGGCTCAGGGGCCCCCTCTGGAGACACAGCCGGTGGGACGGGTGTTGGTTTGGAGCTGTGGTCCCAAGAAAACCACGTTCTTAAATGAACCCACTCCCATTGTAAAGGAGAGCGCTTCAAGATGTTACCAGCTAAGGTCTAGCCCAAAGGAACCAGGCAGGCTTTGATCTGGATTATTGGAGTCCTTTATAAGCAAAGCGAGAGTCAGACAAAAAAAGCCAGAGGGAGCAGCCAGGAGCTGAAAGGAAGCTGGAAGAGAAGTCAAAGCGGGCGAGGCTGCCACGTGCACTGCCAGGCGACAGAGGAGCCAGGCGCCAAGCATCAGCGCAGCCAGCCCCTCACCTCCGCCGGCCGGGGAGAAAGCTCTGCCTTAACGACGTCTTATTTTTTTTTAAGATTTATTTATTTATATTAATTTTCCTCCCCTTCCCTGCCCCCCGCCCCTCATTGTCTGCTTTCTGTGTCCACGTGCATTTTGTCAGCGGCACCGGGAATCTGTGTTTCTTTTTGCTGCATCATCTTGCTGCATCAGCTCTCCATGTGCGCGGCGCCATTCCCGGGCAGGCTGTGCTTTTCTTATACGGGGCGACTCTCCTTATAGGGCGCACTCCTTGCATATGGGGCTCCCCTACGTGGGGGACACCCTTGCATGGCATGGAATTCCTTGCGTGCATCAGCACTGCGCATGGGCCAGCTCATCACATGGGTCAGGAGGCCCGGGGTTTGAACCCTGGACCTCCCATGTGGTAGGCGACGCTCTGTCAGTTGAGCCTAATCCTCTTCCCAACGACGTCTTAATGACACCTTGATTTGGACTCCCAGCCTCAAAACCATGAGCCAGTGCCTTTCTATTGTTTAGCAGCCCTTCGCAAGGTGTCTGCTTTAGCAAAGAGGCTACCACAGAGGCCAGCCCCTGTGCTTGGCGTGCAAGGGGGTGGCCTCATGTGCATCTTGTGACCTAGTTCCACTGGCTGCATCACGTTAGGCAGGCAACGGGCGTTCTTGCAGGCCCAGGGGAGGGCCGGGGGCAGAGGAAGGTGGCTTTAGATCCAGCGCCTGCGATCTCCCCCGCCCCGGGGGACTGCTGCTTCCTGTCTCATCCCCACCGCCCTCTCTTCCTGCCTCTTGTCCCGGAAGCTGACAGGGGCCGTGGTTGATAGATTCCTCCCTGCCAGGTGGGTGGTGCCCAGAGCGGCAGGGGCATGCCCGAATGAGGCTACTGAAACTCCAAGCCTTCTGTTGGAGCGGCTCCTCCCAGTCGGTCCCTCGGCCCCCAGCCCGGCGTCCTCTCCCGGGCTCAGAGGGGCTGGAGGAGCTGCCGGGCGTGCAGCTCTTCCTCAGACTCAGCCCCACGGCCCCCGGCCCCCGGCCCCCGAGTCGGCGTGGAGGGCCAGCCCTGCACGCCCTTGTGGGCTGGGATGACGCGCCACGTGGCGGTCTGGCCAGCTCTGGCCACCTCCCCAGGGGAAATCAGGGATTTGGATTCGGGGACCTGCAGGGCTGTGCGAACCGAGGCAAGTTACTGCCCCTCCCTGGGCTCTCTTCCTTGGCTGTCCTGCTGGGAGGCCTGAACTCTTCCTGCCAGAGCTATTCTCTAGGTCCCCAGGGGACATGGGAGTGCAAAGCTGCATTTGGGCTTTCCCCCCCAGAGAGCTGGAGCAAGAGAGACGGCCCTTAAGGACCTGCCTGCTCCTGTGCTCTTGCAGTTCACTTCTGCCTTCCCTTCCGCCCAGTCAAACCCAAGCGTCACCTCCAGGAAGCCCCCTCTGATTGCACCAGCTCCTTCTGACCTTTTGTCTGCCTACCAGGCTGAGTGCCAGGCCTGTGCCGGGGCTAGGAGAAGGGGATATCAAAGGGCGGGCCCTGAGGTATCCATATTTTGCAATGAATCTTCTAGAGCAAGCCCCAGGCAGTCTCTGCACCCCCAAAGCAACCCCCGCCCCCTTGGATCACGTGCCTGCACGTGGGCCAATCCGCCGTGGCCGGGGAAATAGGGGTGGAGTCCCAGGATGCAGAGCTGGGCGCCAGCGCCCCCTAGTGGGCGAGCCGGGACCCTGGGAGCACAGCGGCCCCGCCCTCTCCCTTGGGGGGGGTCGGACTCCAGCGCCCACCCACCTGCCACGCCCTCCCCTCCCCCGCCCCCAGCCCAGCACACCTCCACCTCTGGGTCTCCAGTCCCCTCCTCCCCCTCATGCCACCGGCCTCCCCGTGGACACCGGGGTGGCCTCCCACGCGCACCTGCGCGGCGCCTCTTCCCGCTCCAGAATGTTAGCGCTCTGCGAAGTGCCAGCCCCGCAGCTCCTCGTGAGGGCCTGCGGGCACCTGCCTGCCACCTGCTTCCCTGGCCTGCTGCCAGTGCCTTCCAGTCCCCCCCGGGGGCCACCCAGCGCCCCAGGCCCTCGGTCGTGCTCCTTGGAAACGCAGAGAGCGCCCCTCGGGAGCCGTTCCCCTCGGCTGGCGCTCTTCCAGGCTGAGCGAAGCGCCCCCTTCTCCTGGCAGAGGCGCCTGCCTTCTCAGGTGGAATTAACTGCCACCTGCGTTCCCTTTGTCCCTCTAGGCCTCCAGGCCTCCTCCTTCCTGTTAATGCTGCTTTATCAGTTTCACTTCCCTGCTGGGCTCCGAGGGTCCAGACAATGAGGCTGAACCGTATTCTTTTAGGATTTTGCCCTGCACACAGTAGGCACATAACGGATGCTTATTGGTTTGCATAAATAATTGCCATTCACACCATGCATGGATTGCTCGTTTTCTCTGAAAACTTGCAAAATTACTACTAAGCCTCCTTTGCGGGTTTTAAGCGTTCTAAAGGGCACCTGAGCGGAGAGAGGAGAGGCCCCCGCGCGCCCCGCCTCCCCCGCGCCAGCTCCCCCGTGCCAGCCCGGCAGCCCGCGGAGGGGTTCTCCTGGCAGGGGCTTCACAGGGCAGCCCCTGCCCCGGCGGCGTCTGTGCGCGGGGGGGCTGGGCATTCTGGAGCTGGGGTGGGGGAGCGGGCCGGGCTCCCAGCCTCCGGGGGAGCGCGTGCACACTCAGGCTTGAGCACCCGCGGCCCAGGCGGCCTGGAGCCCCCGGGTACCCTGAGAACAGAGCCGCAGGCCCAGGCCGCCCCCAAACCCTGCTCCCAGCGGGAAGTGGGGTGCAGGAGGCGCTGGCAGTCACCCATTTCCTGGTGGTGCCCCCCGCCCGCCGGGCCCCTCGCTTGCTGGGCCGTGGAGGGCAAGTCCGCATCCTTCCCTCATCTCTAAAGGCGGGTTGTTCCCCCGGTGTCCTCCAACAAGTCCGAGCAAAACATGTGAAAGCCCAGAACACGTGCTTTGAGCTTCCTGAGAGCTCACATTCTAGACAAAGGGAATTTTAGGGGGCGATACCACCGGTTTCTAGATTTTCAAGGGGAAGGAGTGAGACTCCACAATTGCATGGAAGGGGCCTCCTTCTCCCCTCAGCTCTCCCAGCACAGAACAAGCTGCTTCCCACAGGCCCCAGTGTGGTCTGTGTCCAGGGACAAGGGCAAGGAAGACCTCCGCTACCTAAAGTCACTCTCTGAAATGAACGGGAGGGGCCACACACTTAGGAAGCGCCTGCGACGGGCAGGCACAGTTCCAGATGCTGGAATCCGGCAGTGAAGACAACAGGCCAACTCAGCTGCCCTCGTGGAGTTTGCACTCTCATTGGGAGAAAAAGGCAACGAACCAACCAAAATGAAAATAAAAATAAAAATAATGTGCCAGAGGGGCACTCGGGGCCTGGAGAGCAACGAGCAGAGAGGCGTGGGCTGGGTGGGGTGGCTCTCTGGGCGCAGACGCACAGGCTGGGACACGGGGACACAGTGTAGTCAGGCCTCTCCTGGGACAGAGGAAGAGGAACTTTCCCAGCTCGGGCGAATGGCCAGCTGGGTGCAGGGCTGGGGCAGGAGAGGAGAGAGATAGCCGGCTCTACCACAAGGCGCTTCTTGTGTGTTTGGGCAGGGGTCAGGGAAGGGGGAGTCTGTGGGTTGAAGCGTTCACGGAGGGCTTCCTAGAGGAGGTGGAATCTGGGCTGGGCCTTGAAGGATGAGAAAATTCACAACTGCAGCGGAGGAAGAGAGCACTCGTGAGCCGAGAGGCGGGGAATGCTCCAGTAGAGGAAGGGACGGGCTGCCCAGCCCCTCGGCCCGTCAGCTCACTGCCCAGCCCCAGCCCGAGCTCGCAGGCTCTGCCGGGCGCGGGGTCCCTGCCAGCACCTGTTAAGGCCCGCCATGCCCCTTCTCTACCCCCGGCGAGGTTGACCTCACTCCTGTGTTTCCCACGAGCCCTGCCCTGCCCCAGGCTTGCTCAAGAAGGAAGCGTTTCTGGCAAAAATCAAAAGAGAGCATTTCCGTTTGGGGTGAGCTTTGGGAAGGCGTAGAGAGCCACTTCTCCTTTCTCCAGGGATGTCCAGAAACCGTCAATGCATGAGCCCAGAGAGCACCTCCAGCCTCTGCCGGCTCCCAAGACTGGGTGGGAAAACCAGCATAAATGAGCAGGCCTCGGGGTCCAGAAAGGGTCTGGAAAATTCCGGTGCCTCAGTTTCCCTGCTTGGGGCTGCACTGCAGGACGGGAGTGGGACAGCAAGGTCTTGCTGCAGAAGGGCCTGCCTTGCCGCCGGGTGACCCGTGGTGGGTGCTCTGCAGCCGTTCTGCAGGGTGACCCGTGCTGGGTGCTCTGCAGTCGTTCTGCGGGGTGACCCGTGGTGGGTGCCCTGCAGCCGTTCTGCGGGATGACCCGTGGTGGGTGCTCTGCACTTGTTCTGCGGGGTGACCCGTTGTGGGTGCTCTGCAGCCGTTCTGCGGGGTGACCCGTGGTGGGTGCTCTGCACTCGTTCTGTGGGGTGACCCGTGGTGGGTGCTCTGCAGCCGTTCTGCAGCTCGTTATGGGAGTGCGGGCAGGTCTGGGCTGCAGAGGCCTTGGGGTGAAATACGGCCAGGATGGTGGGTGGGCGGGAGCCTGGAGAAGGCGACCCGCCATCCCTAACCATCCCACAGGCCTTAAGTGCCCAGCGGTGACATTTTTGCTGTGATTGCTTAAAAAAACGGCAGTGGTGCCTCCCCTGGGCATTTTTCTACTTATTTCCCTGTAAATGAAAAGGCAGGAGCTTCCCGGAAGGACTGCTGCTGGAATCTCATTTCTCCCAAGCGCCTGGGAGCTTGGGATGAGACGAGAGATGCCTCCCCCCCACCCTCACAGACTTACCCTGCTCCCCTCCCAGCCCCACTGCCCTCCTGCTCTCTTCGCTGATGCCAGCTCCAGTTCCGGACTCCACCTCGATCCCTTGGCCCTCAAGTTTCCTTGACCGCTGCCCTCTCGCTCTGCCCCCCCCCCCCGCCCTCCTTTCCTTCTCTCCTCTCCCTTTCAGTACCCCCATCCTGTACACTCCTCCTCCCCCCCCCCTTTCCACTTTCCAGGCCTCTCCCATTTCACAGAGAAGTGGAGACCCAGGGAGATGCCAGAATCTTCCAAGGGCTCAGAGCTCAGGGCCTGCTCCTGACCACGACGGGCTGTGGCTTCCGCTCGTGCCGCCTGTGGCCAGGGCGGGACAACGGTCCCTCCAGCCAGCCCATCGGGGTTGCAGACCCCCGGGAGCCTTGCCCGGTGGGGAGCGGCACGCGCCTCACCTGGGAACTGCTTAGAAACGAAGCGGAGCGTCTCAGACCCGCCCCGACCTTAGGCATCAGACCTGCCCCCAGCTGGATCGTGCGGGGGGGGGGGGGGGGGGGGGGGGGCGTTGGTGCTGGAGGGCGTTGGGGGCAGGGCCGCAGCCCCCCTCTCTCCTCCTGGTTCCCGTTGGCCAGGCACAGGCGTGGGTGCAGGGGCCTGCCCGGGAGCTGCGCACTCTCGGCCACCAGCAGCACCCCCCATCCCGGCCACTCCTGCGTCGGGCAGCACGTCCGAGCCCCCCACCCCAGGCTGCCGGGCTCGGGGTGTGGGCTGCAGGGGGCAGGGGTGGGCTGGCCGCCTCCGGGTCTCCTGACGCCTGATTATACCCTGACAAACAAGGGCTTGGAAGCCGTAACCTGGCATTAGCAAGCAGACCTGCCCACCTCCTTCCTGATCAAAGGCCGCCCGGGCAGCCTGGCCATGCACTAGGTCCGCGGCGCCGGGCAAGGAGGCAGGGGCCGGGCACGAGGGGCACAGCGTGCAGCTGGGTCCCTGCTCTGTGGTGCCGCCAGGGCCGGGCGTCCTGAGAGGCTCAGGCCTCCTGAGAGGAGCCTCGGGGAGACGAGGGGACCCCCAGGGAGGCTGTCCCCAGCCCTGTGGTTGGCATACCAGGGCTGGGAGGGGCAGCAGCTTCTCATCCCAACCCCTACTTGACAGGCAGAAACAGGTCCAGAGAGGGGAAGGGGCTTGGACCAGGACACACAGCTTTGTCTTTGGAGGATACGCCCATCGGGAAGGAAATGACAGCACCCACGAGGGTGCAGGTGCCTTAGGCTCTGAACCCGGGGTGCCCCTCGCCTCTGTCCACACTCTGTGCCATTTTAATGACGGCTCAAGTGCCCCGTTCCTGCAGGATGAAGGCGGCTAGCTCCCTCCTCTTGGCTCTGGGCTGTCCTGGGCCATTCGCTGGACCAGTGGGAGGCGGGGGGACTTCCCAGGCCAGGCCAGCAGACGCCTTGCCGCTGTGCCGCTGTTTCCTGGGACGGTCGGTGCTCTCAGGGCCCAGCTCTGCTCTGCTAGGAGAAGCCCATGGGCCCTGGGAGGGGCCGGGCGAAGGGGCGCTCGGGCCTGGGGCTGCGCTCTCAGCCAGGGTCAGCACACGCGTCCCAGCCAAGGCAAGGCACCCTCCGGACGGCGGATCCCCCGTGCCCAGTCGAGCTGCCGCAGCTGAGGTCACAGGGAGCAGAGACCAGCCCTGGCGGGCCACATAAGCGACGGGGCTGTTTAAGCTGCCACATTCTGGGTTGGTTTGCTATGTAGCAACAGATAACTGGAATGTACCCCGTATCCAATCGGTCAGCAGATCTCGTCAGCTCGGCCTTCCAAATATAGCCACCCTCCGGCCACCATCACCTCCTGCTTAGAATATTACGAAAGCTTCTGCTAACTGGCCTTCTGGCGGCCGCCCCTCGGGCCCCTGCAGGCAGTGCTCCTATTAACAGCCAAGTCAGACCCCACCCTTCCCTGCTCACACTCACTTTCCTCAGTGAAAACCGGGGTCCCTTCCACGACCCAAGAAGCCCTGCAGGAGCCCTGCCCTCTTCCCTCCCCGCCCCATGGTGCCCCTTCCTCCTTCCTCGGCTCCCTCCTCTCCAGCCACACCGGCCTTCTTATTAGTCCGTGACTGCTCCAAGTTCGTTTCTGCCCCGGGGCCTTTGCACCTACTGTTCGCTGAGTCTGGAGCAGGCTGCCTGCACATCCTTTACGGCTCACTCCTCTTTGCATATAGGTCCCTGGTCAAATCTCCTAAGAGACACTTCCCTAACCACACCACACCAAGCCCAGCCGTCTCCCTCCCCACCCCTTACCCTGCTGTATTTTCTCCATGACGCTGAGCAGCACTGACGTTCTATACGCCTATTTTGTTTACTGCTGGCCCCCCTCCCCCGACTGGAACACAGACTCCTTGAGAGAGGGACTCTTGCCTGCTGCTTCATTGCTGAATCCCCAGTGCCCGGCGGGTGCTTGGCCTGCCCTAGGCGCTCGGTACCTATTTGTGGAGAGGAGGAATGCAGAAGAGCTGGCCTGGGCTGGCCGGGAGCCCTGCGGGGCTGGGGCACGGCCGGCCTCTTCTCCCAGCCCTCGTCTTTCTCCTGCAAACTACGTTTCCAGGGCCCTTGCCGTGGGCTCAGGAGGGAGGATGGGGAGGGAGCCCGGGCCTGGCACAGCCGGCCTCTCAGTCCACATTGCCCAGAGGTGCCTCCAGCCTCCTGAGCACCTGGTGTCTCCCAGCTGGCCCCACTCGCACCTGTGTGGGCCCCTGCTCCTGGAAAGGCCCCTCGTTCCACCTGCCGCTGGCTGGAATCCTTGCCTGGTTGTCCAAGCTTGGAGCTCTCACCCCCCCCCCCGCCGCCTCCTCCCGCAGGAATCAGCTCAGATGGCCTTTGGCCTCTAGGGGAGAGGTGGGAGGGAGTGCCCGTGTGCGGGCATGGCCAGGGCAGGGGTCTCCCTGGCCACGGCTAGACGAGGTCCAAATGCTGCTGCTGCGCCCCGAGTTTGCCATCCCCTGCCCCCACCCCTCCCACTGCCTCTCCTCCAGTGCGGCATTTGCTTTCTAAATCCCCTGGTTTTATATCTGGCTACCCCCACAGGGCTGACTCTCTGACCTGGAGACAGTGCCAGGCCCATTAACACTTAAAAAAACCTTCTGGGCCCAGCAGCTCCAGCCTGCCTCCCCCCAAAAGACGTCAGCATCCCCGTACCCACATTTGCATCTCTTACATCCTCTCCGGGCTGCGGCAGCTGGTCTGTCTTCCGGCTGCTTTTATTTAGGCTTCAGAAGGAGGCTGTGGCTGCCGGCAGGTCCAGCCTGCTGGCTGTTGGAGAGCCGGCGTGAGATATGCAGGGCCCCTGAGGGGAGCCTCTGCCCTGATCCTCCAAAAATAAATTTGTTTGCCTCCGGAGCTCGGGCCTGTTCTTCCTCCGCCTGCAGGAGGTCTTGGAGCGCCTAGACACTAAGCCGCGCAGTGAAAACCTGCTGCGGAAGGACTGAAGTTACCCAGCCTCAGTTTCCCCACCCTTCGCTTCCCTCAGCCCCCTGGGTAACGGGCAGCATCACCTCTTGGGTTGGTGCAAATTTCTGTATTTCGTCCACCTAAGATACCATCGATTTTATTTTTCTTAGCAGCAGGAAAACGTAACGTAAAGCGAATCGCCAGGCAGGGGCCCGCGCCTCTCCGCACCGCGCAGGTCTGGGGTGACTCTTTTCTTTTTTTACGAGCTGGTCCCAGGGATTGAACCCGGGTCCTCCATATGGTAAATGGGAGCTCACCTGCTTGTGTCACAGTCGCTTCCCCTCATTGATTTTTAAAAGAACTTTATTTTAGGCACCATTAAGGGGAAAAAAAGCTTGCTGATTAAACTACGATATGCCAATGATGGTTAGACACATCCTAATTAAAATGGGGAAAAAGTGCATCTTGAGAACACACGAGAGCTGATCGTCGCCGGTGGAGCTGCCCGGTCCTCTCCAGCTGGCCACTCCCTGGAATGGAAGGAGTAAAAGGTTTGCTTGGAATGCGGAGCGTTCAGCTCCCGCCGCGGCAGGGCTGCCTGGGAGCCCACACGAGCGGGCGGCGGTACCAGCCGAGGCCTGAGGTGAGGAGAAGGGGAGCCTGGCCGCAGAAAGCCCAAAGCAACCTGCCGCCCCCGGGGCCCGCGGCTGCCGGCGCCGCCAGCCCACGCCGCTGTCGCAGCCCGGGGCAACGCGGAGGGCCCTTGCCCGCGGGCTGAGTCACGGGGGCGGGGGCGGGAGGCGACGGCGCCAGGCCCCGATTACTCAGCTCCCCTGTGTTCCGAGATGAGCCGCCGGGCGTGGACGGAGCCTCCTGCCCTGCTTCCTGAGGGCAGCACGGACCCTGCGGCCTGCACCTGTCAGCAGCAGTCCAGGGAGATTGGGCAGGGGAGGAGGGGACGGAGCAGGCCCAGGAAGACCCCGACGGGTGAATGGTGAGCTGCAGAGGGGCCGAGAGGGAAAGTCCGTGTTGTATAGATGTTTCCACGATTTTAAAAAATGAGCCACTAAAAGAGATAATGACAATTAAATGCAATACATGAGTCTGGACTTTAATAACAGAGGCGTAAGGGCTCAAAAGGACATTATTGGGACATGTGAAAAAAATTGGAATATAGACTGTTGAACTGATGACTGCAGTCACACACCACCTCCTTCTTAGGAAATGTGCAACCTACCCTCTAACGTGCGGAAAACAGAGTCAGACAGAATGATAGACAGGCGGGTAGAATGCTATGGCAGATGTGGCGAGACATTGAAGTTGGTGGAACTGGGCCTCTGGAGGTGTGTGTATGTTGGAGTTCTCTGCATGGATTTTGTGTTATTTTTGCAACTGTCTTTTCAAAATAAAAAAGTTTAAAGAAAAAAAAAAGCACCTCAAGAGAGGAGCCTCCAGCTGCAGTAGGAGGGGCTCAAGCGAGACGTGCGGGAAAAGGGGCCTGGGCATCCCACACCTCCGGGACCCGGCGGACGCCGAGGGGCACGCCTGCACCGCTCCTTCAGCACTTCTGATGCCCGGTGGGTGCCGAGGGCCGCGCCCGCACCGCCCCTTCAGCACCCCAGGGCCCGTCCTCCCGCGGGGGCTGCTGGCAGCCGACAGCTCCCGGCTGCGTCGCTCCTCCCTGCAGCTGCTCTGGCCTGTGCAGACTTGGCTCGAGCTTCCGCCCGTCTTCTGGGGGTGGCCTGTGTCCTCCGGCCGGGGACTGCGCGAGCGTGGAGGACAGGCCACCCGCAGCTCTGCAGGGCCCCCGCAGCTCCCCGGGGTGCAGCGGTCCTTGCAGGGACCGCCCCGCGCCACCCCCCAGGAGACGCCCCTAGAGCGCGCCCCAGCAGACCCCTGCTCCAAATCCCCCTCGCAGCCTGTCCCTCAGGAGTCTGACCTGCCCGGGACTTGGGTTAACAAGAGGGAGGCAGGCACCGACGTGCTCTGAGGCTGGGGGCGGCCCGGGCCACCTCTGCCCGTGGGTCCTCTGGGCAGGAGCTGGCCCTGGGGGGCTCCCTGGGAACACCAGGTGAGCCCCAGCCCCCGGCCTGCCCCCAGAGCGGGAGGAGAAGCAGCCGACGCAACAGGGAGCTGGGCCTCGGCACGAGCCGGGGGTGCAGACGGAGCTCAGGCAGGGGCGCAGGGACTTTTGAGGCTGTTGCAGCTGCTGGGAGACCCCAAACACGGCTGGGGCAGCACAGGCCCCCCTACCTGCAGAGCAGACCTGAGCCGCCTGCACGGCCAGGCGTGGCCCGTGGGGAGGTCTGTACACCACCGCGCCGAGAGGTGTGCCACACGCACATGGGTGCACGGAGGTCTGAGAAGGCACGCGTGGGCCTCCACGTGGCGTGTGAGCACGTGGCACTGAGCGTGCAGGGCTGAGCGGTGCATGGAGGCGTGAGTGTGTGCACACGGCCCTGTGTGTTCACAAGTGCGTGCGTGGGTGCAGGGACTCATCGACGACATCCACCTGTGCACGGTCTTCCTTGCCAGCTCGAGCCTCTCTCGCCTCCGCTGCTCGGCCTGAGCCGTCTCGAGACCACTCCCTCTCACCCCTCGGCCTCCTCCAGGAAGCCTTCTTGGGTGAAGCCAAAACCAATTCAGCCTCCCTTCCCGGACACGGCGCCTTCTCACCAAGGCAGCTGGCCTCCCTGCTGTGCCGTGGGTCCCACGGAGAGCCTCCTGCGGGGTTCCCGAGCCTGGGAACCGCCTCTCCCGTCCGGCCAGGGTGTCCTCGAGGATGGGCTCGGGAACTCCTCCCGACTCTGTGTCCCAGACTGCGCTCAACAGGCCCCGCGGAGAGCGGCAGGAGCGAAGGCGGAGCCCGGGGCGCTGTGCCCGCGAAGCCGAGCGTGGGCCGGGCGTCGCAAGACCTGCGCTCCCATCTTGGCTCTAGATGGGGCTTGGGGAAACGGCTGCTTTCTCGGCTCCAGGAGCCTGCTCTGGGGTGTGAGGGCTAGACCGAGGCCCCAGGACTCTGCTGGACCCTGCCCTTTGCCGCACTACCTGCTGACGTCTGGGCTCTGGGCCCGCACGGCCCCTTGGCATTGCCCCTGCCCCCAGCCCACTGCCCACCCCTGTTTTAATCTTGTCAGTTGACCCGGCCGAGCGGAGGGAACGAGGGCCAGCGGGCCACATGTCCTGGGGAATTCCGGTGAATAGGCTGACAAAAGCCATCGGGGAACACAAACTCCAAAGTAGGGCCCACGAACACGGCACTGAGCTCCAGAGCCATTTGCCATGACCGTTGAACCTGCGGGTCTCTGTCGCCCTCAGAGCACCAGCGCCTGGGGCTGTATCTACTTGGGCAGTCTCTGGGGTCCTGCTGAGGTGTGCGTAAGAGCGACCCCTCTGATCACCTCCCGACTCTTTTTTGAAGACTCTTAGCCATATAAACTCATTAGTCTTTGCCATTTCCCCCTTTTATTCAAGGTCAAAAAGCAGTTTTTAACACATGATCCTACATATAGGCTAAGATATTCTGCTGGTCTGAGTTGACCCTTTTATTCAAGGTCTTTTTCTAGTTACATCACCAGTTGGTGCAGATGTGACCTTTCTACACGTGCCTCTTCTGTTACTTTTATCAGACCTGTGTTTGGCGCTGGGGTTGGTGTATACTCAGGAGACCTGAATCTCTGGACTGTCCATGTGACAGCTGGGCCCTGAGCCTCAGCAGACCTGCAACTCCTACCCTCTGGTTTATTGGACTTACCCTGACCAGCTAATAGGGAGGTGAAGAAGGTCAACCACCACACCAGGGAGCCAAGAGTGCCTACAAGTGAAAGCAGGAGAATCGCATCCATCACCCACGTGGAATCTAAGCCCCCTCTCAATATAGAGGTGGAGTGGACATCAGCATCCCAGGGTCCACAGGATGGAGGAATAGAGTATGGATTAGAGTGGACTTACTGCTATTCAACTATGGAACTATTGTGATTAGTAATGGAAGAAATTGTAGCATTGAGGAGGAGAAAGTGGCCACAGCAGCTGCTGAGGGTAGGGAGAGGGAAGAAGAGATATGATGTGGGGGCAATTTCAGGACCTGGAGCTGTCCTGGGTGGTGCTGCAGGGACAGATGCTGGACACTGTATGTCCTGCCATGGCCCACTGGGTGGACTGGGGGAGAGTGTAAACTACAGTGTAAACCACTATCCATGTGGTGCAGCAGTGCTCCAAAATGTATTCACCAAATGCAGTGAATGTGCCATGATGATGAAAGAGGTTGTTGATGTGGGAGGAGTGGGGTAAGGGGGGTGGGGGGTATATGGGGACCTCTTATTTTTATAATGTAACATTTTTTTAAAAAGAGGGAAAAACAAAAAGGAAAAAAAAAAAAGCCATCAGGGAGAGATCCTTTAAAAGGAGATAAGAAACCAACAAGAGCCACTGGGGTTTGGACGCAGAGTTCTGTGTTCTTAATTTTATTTATTTTGCAGCTCAAATCACAACATTCCAAACTGGGAAAAAGCAGCTGTGTCTGCGCAAGGGTCTGAGCGTTAATTGATCTGGCTGAAGCTTTTTCCAGAACCCCCACCTTCGGGTCCGCGCTCCTCATTTTAAGCCTCCGGTCTCGGTGAGAAGGGGCGGGGCAGGACACGTGGGGGGCTCTGGGGCATCGCGGGCAGCGAGGGGTGCCCGGGCCGCGGGAGCCCCCCCGGGAGGTCGTCGGCGCTGCTCCGGCCCCAGCGAGGGCTTCTCTGCAGCCTGGATCTCCAGTCCAGAGCCTGCCCGAGGCCCCCCCGCGCCTGGGCAGGGCGCAGCCTGGCAGGCACTCGCAGCCTCTGCTGGGGTGGCCCAGCGCCACACCCCAGCTCCCTCCAGCCCCACTTCCCTAAAAGGCCTCCACTCCTTCCCGCCCTCTCCACTTGCCGTCGCCATTCCGGCCCTTCCCTGGGGAGGGGCCTGTGATGGCGCTGGGACTCCCGCGCCCCCTGGGACTGGGAGGCCCCTGACCGTGGCCCTTGCTTCCCACGGCGCCCCGGGCGGGGGGCCTCGGCCCTGCGGCGCCCGCCCAGGGCTCCGGGCTGGGTGATGGGAGCCGGGGCATTTTTGTCCAGCCTTAAAGGATGAATCAGGTTTTTATTTTAAGGGCTAATGTTTATTTACCTTTCTGATTGCAAAAGTAATCCACGCGCCTACCGCAGAATGCTTGAACCACGCGACCAGCGCTGAGTCAGCCGGGGCCTTCGGGCTGCGCTGAGGGCCGGTGAGCGGAGCTGCCCTGGCGTCCGCTGCCTGGTGACCCCGAGGCCCTGGGGTGTCCAGACATGCCTGGAAGACCTGGGCCCTCGCGTCCCTCCCCACCCTGAGCCGCCACCCCCCTTGCTGTTGGTGTTTACTGACCCCTCGCTGCGCACCTGCTGGCCTCGGCCCCGCGGGGTCCCGTCCAGGGAGTGACCTGCTCTCCGGCAGCAGGCTCTAATCGCCCAGGGAAGCACTCTGGTTGGTCTGGCTCGGGTCACGTGCCTAACCCTGGGCCAATCCTGTGGTCTGGGAGGCGGGCTCAAGGAAGAGGCTGGCCGGTCCCTGTGCGGCCACGTGGCTAGAGCAGGTGGGGAGGTGAGGACAGGTAGATGATGGCGCGGGGCTTCCCAAAGTAGGGACGGCAGATGGGGCTCCCTCCCCGAATTAAGTGCCCTATTACTATAAAGAAGAAAACAAGAACTACTTGTTCAACCACGGTTAACGTTTGGGTATAGTTCATGCTGACATATTTTCAGCTCAAAAGGCAAACACCTCCGTAGTTGTTTGGCAAAGGCATTTAACAAAAGAGGGAAATAGACTGGGATATAAACATATGGAAAGATGATGGACAGCACTGTAAACAGGGAAATGCACGTTAAAACCTCAGTGAGACACAATTTCCTACTCATCAGATTTGCAGAAATGAAAATGTCTCCCCATCAGGGATGTGGGAAATGGAATGTGCCACGCACTTCTCTCAATACCACTGCTTGGGAGAAAACTCAGTGGCACCTTGTAAAGATGAAGACAGACACACCGTGTAATCCTGCCATTGCACTATTGGGTAAAAATACCTAGAGAGAGAGCAGATATGGCTCAAGCAGTTGGTTGCCTGCATCCCACATGGGAGGTCCCAGGTTCTGTTCCTGGTGCCTCCTAAAGAAGACAAGCAGAGGCAAAGAGGTGATGCAACGAGCTGATGAATGAGCAGACACAACGAGTAGGGAGTAGATGTGGCTCAAGCAGCTGGGCTCTTGCCACCCACATGGGAGGTGCTGGGTCCAGTTCCCGGTGCCTCTTAAAGAAGGTGAACAGGCACAATGAGCAGAGAAAACAAGCAGACACATTGAGCAGAGAAAACAAGGAGACACAACGAGCAGACACAATGCGCAGAGATACAGAGAGCAGACAATGAGCAGACAGACGAGGGAGCCATCTCGGGGTGGGGGGAAAGTAAAACAAAAATCCTCAGAGACAATCTCACATGTGAGCAGAAGGAGATGTAAGAGTCAGAGCATTTTATGGTAGAAAGTATTGGCAACAATTTCAGTGTTCATTAACCAGAGAAAGGGTAAATAAAGTGTGGGATACTCAGAAATGGAATTCCTGACAGCAGTTAAAATTAATGGATGAGAGTACATGTCCTCAAGGTGGGTTCAACTCAGACATATGGGCGGTTGGAAAAACCAAGTTGTGGAAAGTCTCACTCATACCACTTATTAAACTGTAAAGACATACAGCTATTTATTCTATTGTGGATATGCACATGCACAGTTAATGCTGAAAATCACGCATGAGAATGATACCAACTTGGAAAGAGTGGCTATCACGGAGGGAGAAGGGGCTGCATAAAGAATTGGAGAGAGGCATGCAAAGGATTCCAACTGGCTGTATTTCTTTAAAAATTGTCTAAAGCAAAGTGACAATAAGATTGGGATCATTTTTGTATATACATATAAATGTGTGCATACACATATGCATGTATGCCTAATGTCCTGATTTTCACCTAACATTTTATTTTTATTTATTTTTTTTAAAAAAGATTTATTTATTTATTTCTCTGCCCTCCCCCCCCCCAGCCCCGGTTGTCTGTTCTCTGTGTCTATTTGCTGTGTCGTCTTGTTTGTCCGCTTCTGTTGTTGTCAGCGGCACGAGAATCTGTGTTTCTTTTTGTTGCGTCACCTTGCTGTGTCAGCTCTCTGTGTGTGTGGCGCCATTCCTGGGCAGGCTGCACTTTTGGGCGGCTCTCCTTACAGGGCGCACTCCTTGCGCGTGGGGCTCCCCTACGTGGGGGACACCCCTGCGTGGCACGGCACTCCTTGCGCGCATCAGCGCTGCACATGGGCCAGCTCCACACGGGCCAAGGAGGCCCGGGGTTTGAACCGCGGACCTCCCATGTGGTAGGCGGACGCCCTAACCACTGGGCCAAGTCCGCCTCCCCTAACATTTTATAATCAACGTGAAAACATGCCTTTTAGTGGCTGCGTCATATCCCCCCATGCGGATGTACCATAGTTTATGAACCCATCTTCTGTGGGGGCATAAAAGTCACTTCTATTTTTTTTCATACTGCAACAACTGTCCATTTACAGTTAATTTTCTTTTAGGGCAGAAAGCTGGGATTACTGGATCAAAGATTTGCACCAGTAAGGTTCCTTAATTATTGGGTTTTAAGTCACAGAAAACCAGTTCAAACTGGCCCAAGTTAGAGTGAAAATGTGTTGCTCGTGGTGCCGGGAAGGCCGGGGCAGGAGGGCTGCCTCGGGGGTGAGCCGTGTCCTCAGGACGCCCAGCCCCCTTGCACGCTTCTCCCCACTCCTCACCCCTGCTCCCCTCTGTACCAGCGTCGCGCTCAGATCCACCCTCCACAGGGCACAAAAGGCCCCAAACGCCGAGCATTCGCCATCTGTGTTCGTGTCCTAGTGCTGCTGTAGCAAACGACCAAAAATGTGGGGGCTTAAAAGAACATACATGGATATGGAAGTGGCTCAAGCAATTGGGCGCCCGTCTACAACTTAGGAGGTCCAGGGGCCTCTTGGTAAAGGCACGCCGGCCTGTGCGGTAAGCTGGCCTGAGCGGAGAGCCGGCCCGTGCAGGAGTGCTGGCCTGAGCGGAGAGCCGGCCCGTGCAGGAGTGCTGGCCTGTGTGGCGAGCTGGCCTGAGCACAGTGCTCGCCTGAACAGTGAGCTGGAGCAGCAAGGGGACACAACAAAAAGAGGCACAGAAGAGAGACAATAAGAGTTGCAGCAGGCCAGGGAGCTGAGGTGGCACAGGAGATTGAGCGCCTCTCTTTCGCTCTGGAAGGTCCCAGGATCGGTTCCCAGTGCTGCCTGAAGAGAAGACAAGCAGACACAGGACACCCAGCAAATGGACACAGAGAGCAGACAGTGGAGAGAAGGGGAAAATAAATAAATCTTTTTGAAAAAAGAGAGATCACAGGGATGAGCCTACTCTGGGGACTGAGGGTTGGGGGGCTTCCTGGAAGGGCACAAGAGGCTGCTTGTGTGGTGATGTGGCGAGAGTGAGGAGATCCTGCCAAAGGGTCCAAGGGTTTAAAATTTTAGGTGCAGGGGGCAGATGTAGCTTAGGCAGTTGGGCACCCCCCTCCCACATGGGACATCCTGTGTTTGGTTCCCTGTGCCTCCTAGAGAATACAGGCAGAGAACAAGCAGACAGTGAGCAGACATCAAGTGGGGACAATGAGCAGACAACAAGAAACAACAAGCAGACAACGAGGAAAAAGAAGAAGAACACAACAAGCAAACAACAAGCAAAAACAAACAAGAGGGGAGAGGATGTGGCTCAAGCAGTTGGGCCCAGGTTCAGTACCCAGTGCCTCCTAAAGAAAAAGCAGGCAGACAATGAGCAGACAGTGAGCCAAAGAGCAACGAGCAGACAACGAGCGGACAATGAGTGCAAACAATGAACAAAAACAGAGGGCAAAAACAATAAGCAAACAGACGAGGGAGCCAGCTCGGGCTGGGGGGAGCACAATTTTAAAAAAAATTTTTAGGTGCTATGTAAAATAAAACAGTTGTAACTCAGACCATCTGTATATTCAGAGTCATAGTTGTAGGTCCAGAATGTTCTGGCCGTTGGGAGGTCCCTGTTTGCGTGGGGTGCTGTGTAGTAAAACTCCCCAGGGGAGAGAGCACGTCTCATGGAATAATCCGGCCCTTGGTCTGACTCCTACTGAAAACTAGTTAGTAAAATTTCCATTTTTTAGAACGTTTGGCTTTCCTGAGTGTAATTCTCACCTGACAACACCAGGTGAGGAGGAGGGATGTCAACTTGCCTACGGGGGGAGTTGCCGTCACGTGAGGCTGCGCGACTTCCCAGCGTCCACACCGCAGGTCCAGCCCTCCGTAACCGCGTCCTGCGATCGCTCGCTGGTACGAGTTGCAGAAGCTCCATGTTAGTCTCTCAAAAATCAGAGATTTGGTGAGAAGAGGAGAGATCTCACGAAACTGGATGTTTTGTAAACGCTTGGCAATTTGTTTTTCCTATCGAGGAAACTGAAGGACTGATGGCACGCTGCCACTGGCTGTGGATGAGTCCTGTTTCCCCCATTAGGCTTCGCCTTCCATTTGAGAACCTCCCTGGGCTAAGGGAGAGCGTCTTGTTGAAAGCGTCAAACACGATATCACTGGCTATCTAGCTTAAAGAAGAGTGGTAAATCCGTGCTATGGAGCCTTAACATTCCACTTTTTAAAAATAATTGATGGTAAGTTTCTTTCAAGGAGGTACTGCTGGTTGAACCTCGGGCCCTGTTGAAGCAGCGGCTCGACCACACTGAGCTACAGCCGCTCCCCGTTTTTCTTTTGTTTTTTAATCAATCTTATGAAGCATGTATTAAGTAATCCTTGTAGATTACTGTGTAGGAAGGTGAAGCTTTCAATCTTTAGATCCAAGAATTGAATTCATTGATGTCAACAATTAAGAGAAAATTTATGTGAACCACAGAGCAAAGACATCAATTGTCATTACTTTGGTTAATTGCAGTACCTCAAATTGTCTTTTTACAATACAAGTATATCTTCCGTAAGAGACCAGTGCGTGGCACTGACGTGAACTTTCGTCTTTCTATCACACAGACAGAACTAGGGCCAGTCTAGCTAAGAACTCTCTTGCAGCCTTTCTTTAATGGTAGGCGGGTTAAGTTCTTTGCTTTCCGAAATTTTCTTCTGTTTTGCTTGTGAAAAATGGTAATTGACAAGAGTAGGAGTAGGATGGAGAAGCAGCAGCCAAAGAATATCAGTGATTTCTTCCACAAAAGAAGCAAGCAGGCGGCGGACTTGGCCCAGCGGTTAGGGCGTCCGTCTACCCCATGGGAGGTCCACCCCGGGCCTCCTGACCCGTGTGGAGCTGGTCCACTCGCAGTGCTGATGCGCGCAAGGAGTGCCCTGCCACGCAGGGGTGTCCTGTGTAGGGGAGCCCCACGCGCAAGGAGTGCGCCCCGTAAGGAGAGCCGCCCAGCGCGAAAGAAAGTGCAGCCTGCCCAGGAATGGCACCAGGACCGCTGACACAAGATGACGCAACAAAAAGAGACACAGATTCCCGTGCCGCTGACAACAAAAGTGGACAAAGAAGATGCAGCAAATAGACACAGAGAACAGACAACCGGGTTGGGGTGGGGGAAGGGCAGAGAAATAAATAAATCTTTAAAAAAAAAGAAGCAGGCGGGCCCCGCGCTCTGCCGTCCAGGGCGGCTGCTCTCAGGAGAGCCGCTGCTGCTGTCAGCTGGCTGGAAAACCGTGTTAGGGTTTAGCTTTGAAGTCGGATGTGAAGAATTCCAATCTGGGTTTAGATTTTTCTGCGGTTAACTTAAATGCATAATAGCCTTTGATTTTGACTTTGTCAATCAGGTATGCTGAAAAATATCAGAAATGAGCATTATTACTCACAAATGGACTATAAAATATCTTTGAATAAGAATCAAGTTTTCACTGAAACAAGCTAAAGTCTGATCACTAAAAAGTCAGTGGTTCTCAAAAGGATTTTTAACATTTATTCTTTTATGACCCATGTAAAAAAGATGAAAATCAGTATAATAATAAATCTAAGTTTAAAAGGGAAAAAAAAGGGTAGGAGTGAAAGGAGGGCCACCCCTGAAAGACACGTCGGGGGACGGAGCGGCAAGTCTCCGGGACGGAGGGGCCCAGGGGCCAAGTCCAGGCCCCCAGCTCGGGGCCGTGGGGGACACAGGGCGGGGGTCATCCCGGGTGGAGAGGAGGGTGGTGGAACCCTCGGGACGGAACAGCCCTGCCCCAGGCGGGCGCAGGTCACGGGTCGCAGGTCACAGGTCGCAGGTCGCAGGAGGTGGCAGGTCGCAGGGGGTCGCAGGTCGCAGGAGGTGGCAGGTCGCAGGAAGTGGCAGGTCACAGGTTGCAGGTCACAGGAGGCGGCAGGTCGCAGGGGGTCGCAGGTCGCAGGAGGCGGCAGGTCACAGGAGGCGGCAGGTCGCAGGAGGCGGCAGGTCACAGGAGGTCGCAGGTCGCAGGAGGCGGCAGGTCGCAGGAGGCGGCAGGTCACAGGAGGCGGCAGGTCGCAGGAGGCGGCAGGTCGCAGGAGGTCGCAGGTCGCAGGAGGCGGCAGGTCGCAGGAGGCGGCAGGTCACAGGAGGTCGCAGGTCGCAGGAGGCGGCAGGTAGGTCGCAGGAGGCGGCAGGTCACAGGAGGTCGCAGGTCACAGGAGGCGGCAGGTCACAGGAGGTCGCAGGTCGCAGGAGGCGGCAGGTCACAGGAGGCGGCAGGTCGCAGGAGGTCACAGGTCGCAGGAGGCGGCAGGTCACAGGAGGTCGCAGGTCACAGGAGGTGGCAGGTCGCAGGAGGTCACAGGTCGCAGGAGGCGGCAGGTCACAGGAGGTGGCAGGTCGCAGGAGGTCACAGGTCGCAGGAGGTGGCAGGTCACAGGAGGTCGCAGGTCGCAGGAGGCGGCAGGTCGCAGGAGGTCGCAGGTCGCAGGAGGCGGCAGGTCACAGGAGGTCGCAGGTCGCAGGAGGCGGCAGGTCGCAGGGGGTCGCAGGTCACAGGTTGCAGGTCGCAGGAGGCGGCAGGTCACAGGAGGTGGCAGGTCGCAGGAGGTGGCAGGTCGCAGGAGGCGGCAGGTCGCAGGGGGTCGCAGGTCACAGGTCGCAGGTCGCAGGAGGTCGCAGGTCACAGGAGGCGGCAGGTCACAGGGGGTTGCAGGTCACAGGTTGCAGGTCGCAGGAGGTGGCAGGTCGCAGGAGGCAGCAGGTCGCAGGTCGCAGGTCGCAGGAGGCGGCAGGCGGGACGGGCTGGCGCACTCCTCCCGCCCGCCAGCGCCTGGTCTGGCGCCCGCCCTCCCTCCTCCTCTGCCTCCCCCCTGCCGGCGGCTGCTCCGTCTCCCGGGGAGCAGGGGCAGGGGCGGGGCGGGCGCCAGCCGAGGCCTTGGGCGCGGGGCGGCGGGTGCTGCCTGCCTGGCCTCCTCCCCACTCCGGGCCCTGCCCTGGGCCCGGGGGTGCTCCCGGGGCTGCGCCCCGATGCCAGCAGCCTCGCCCAGCCGCTCCTCGGGAAACCTGCACGGCGGTGTTGGGGTGAAGCTTCATCTGGAAGAGAGGGGCTCTCTGGGGACACTGGCTTTGGGGATTCAAGGTTCTGCGGCCTCCCCGCTCCCCCCAGTGTAGCTTGTGGAGCGCAGGCCCTTGGCCAGGGCCGGCGGGAGGCCTGGGTGCCCTGAGGCCCACCACCTGCCTCTGACCCCCCCCCCCGCCGACCGGAACCGCCTCGACCGCTCAGGCCACCAGGGCCCACGAGGTGCGGGCGCACAGGCGCACCCCGCACGCACGGTGCCTGGCTCTCCGGCCCGCCGCCAGGTGAGCGCTCCTGTGTTCCCACCGCCGCCCAGGCCAGGCGTCCGCCCAGGGCGTCAGGCCACACGGGCCAGCCTGTGGCCCCTTGGGGGTCTGGAGCCGGCTCCCGGGTGCGGGCTGGACTTCAGCCTGCGTCCCGCTCCTTGGCGCCGCCGGGTGCGCGGCCTCCTTGCGTCCAGGGTTCTAGACCCTGGGCTAGTGTCCGCCACAGAGGCGCTCTCGCGGGGTTGGAAGGCAGAGGCGAGCAGCCCCCCTGGCCTTTGGCACCTGCTGATGCAGGCAGGGCCGTGGGCACACGGGGTGTTCCTTCAGCCGTGCTCACCAGTCACCAGCGGGTGCGGTGGCAACAGAGGCTTCTGGACCCCAGATCGCGGCCACGGCGGCGTGTCCCCTGGGGGCTCCTGGTCCCTCGTCTTCCTGACGGGGCGGGGTGGCATCTCCCCTGGCGGGTCAGTTCAGAAGTGGTGTCCCCCAGTCACGCCTGGAGCCTCCGGTGTCTTGGAGGGCCCGAGTCCCTGTACCGACTTCCTCTCTGCCTCACCCCCACGTGGCTTCTGTTCTCTCGTGTGAGCCCTGCGTGGAGCAGACACAAACGCACGTTGTGCCACGAGCTGACTCGGGGCACTAAGCTCGAGGCCACGCGGGCACCTCGGGACGAGCGAGGCCAGGAAGGAACGCACGCAAGAAAACTCGCCGGCGCCGGGGTGGGCAGGGAGGACGCCGGGCCGACGCCACGGGGCAGGGAGCCGCTGGCCACCCTGAAGGTTTCGGGGTCTGAGGTCCCCGCCACGAGGATCCTCATGCCCACGGCATGCTGGGGGCAACTCCTGTTCAGCAGTCCACCAGTAGCCGCGTCTCAGGGAGGGGACGGCGCAGCATCACGAGAGGCCAGGAGCCGCCTGGCTTTTGAGTTTTGAAATCCTGGTCCCCAAGGGAAAAGAGAAACGCCTCTCCCCCCAACAGCCAAGGAGATTTGGGGGCACGTGGAGCGGCATGAGAGCCAGCGCCCCGCCTTTCTCCCCCGTCCCCGTCCCCTCTCCACGCAGTTTTTTTCTGGACTGGAAGTTGGGGGAGAGTCGGAGGGACAGCAAGCAGGGGCCTGGGAAAGATGGGCCCTGTGGCCGCCGGGGGCCACGGGGCTCGGCCGCGTGGTGCGGTTCTTAGAGTTCAGCTCCAAATCCCTCAAACCTCATCACCTTAGCTCATCTTTTTCGGTCTGGACCCCACTCGAAAAGCAGCTACCATGACTGTGTGATTATACCAGATGCCATGGATTGTACACTTCGGATGAATTGTACGCAATATTAATATGTATCAATAAAACGGATTTTTTTTTGGTAATCAGTGGCCAGCTTCTGTGGAGACTGCTTTGGCTCGGTGACCACCTCCGGTCTGGTCAGAGCTGGTCATGGGACCTGGGGCGTGGGCGTCCCCCGCCAGCAGCTGGGCGAGGGACCGCGTCCCGAGGAGGCGGCGGCAGGCCGAGGCACGGCAGGCACATCCGGCCCCCCACGTGCGGGGCCTGTGCGCGCGTGTGTGTTCTGTGGTTCCTCCGCCTCGTGGATCCGTAGCGGGGCCACTGCCGTGCCACCTCCGGGAGCTCGGAGCGTTGCCGAGGGAGCGGCTGTCCGCTCTTGAATCCTCCCACGTGGCAGGAAACTGCTCCTTTGTCAAGAACCTCAGACAGGCCAAAGTGCACCCCCCAGGTTCTGCTGACGCTGTGTGAGCGTGGCCTGTCACCCGGGAGCCCCGTGTCTCAGGTTCCTAACTTGCAGATGCATACACCTTTTGGGAGGCTTATCTGAAGTCCCCCCGCAGAAAGAGGCCGTGTCCAAGTCCAAGGTCGACCCTGTGAGTGCTCCGTCCTCCTCTTGTGCCTCTTTCCGGGCCCCGGCCCCCTCCGGCTCAGGGAATAGGCTCGGCGGGCCGGCCGGGGGCCGAGGAGCTGACGCAGCCTCTCTCCCCGTGATGGATGGCGCGCAGGCCGGAGGCGCAGGTCCAATTTGCTCTCCATTTGGACAGCCGCTTTACCCACAATTCAACCTGTCAGGGCCACAAATCACTCTGCACCAGCAGGCGGTGGGAGCCGGGCGCTGAGACGGGGGCGGGCGCAGTGGCGGCTGCAGGTCCTGGGCCGGCGGGGGCCCCGGGGAGCCGAGGCGGCCCCTGCCTCGCGGGGCTGCGGTGTGGGTTCCAGATTTGGTCCACCCGGGGCGTTCCTTTCCCCCCACACCCACCGACCTCCAGCTCCGGCCCCCGCCCCGCGGGTCCAGGCGGCCCAGCCGATGTCCAGTCCTGACCGCACGTGCCCCCGAGCCCCCTGCCCGGATGTCCGCCATCTCCCTGGAAAGAAGCACGGTGGACCCCGCGCTGTCGCCCAGTGCCCCACACGGCCCCGGCCCAGCTCAGCCCTGCTGGCTCCGCGTGTGCTTACAGCTCTCCAGGACCTTCTGCCGCCTCCTGCCACGGCCCAACCCCGTGGCGCTGGTTTTGAGGCCCTCGTGGGGACTGACCCAACGCCATGACCCAGGCTGCCATGAGCGTCAGGGCTAGTCACTCATTCATTCATTCATTCATTCATTCATTCCAAAACCATTTATTGACCATTTATTATTTGCACTATGAACAAAACAGTGAGGGTGGCAACTCTTAATCAGCTAGACTTCTTCACACTGACACAATGGCTGAGCAGGCAAGATCCTGGGAGCAAGGCGGGTGTGGTGCTGGGGTGGTCTGCCAGGTCCGTGGTATCCCTCCACTCCTTACCTTTAACGCACTGCTTAGGCTTGCCTCCTCCAGGAAGACTTCCCTGATTGACCTCCACTAATGGGCACTTCATGATGGGTTTCTGGAACCAGGACGGCTGGTGGTGTCTTTCTGTTAAGAAAAAGGACTCCCAAAGGAGAGGCTCTCTCCAGTGCGGGGGGAGGGGGAGCGGGGACTTGGGGTTGGGGCAGGGGGCTGCCTGCCCATGGATGGCCTGGGCACCACAGCGCCCCCTCAGGACTCAGGTGCTGCCTCCTCTAGGAGGTCTTCCCCGGCGTCGGGCTTGGGCCTGGGGCCGCTGCTCTGGCCCCCACCCCCTCCAGGCTCAGAGCGTGTTGGAGCCACCCTCCCCCAGCAGGCGCCCCTGGCCCGTTCCGCCATTTCCCAAAGACCCCTGCTGCCTTGGGCTCCTGCCCCGGGGCCCCGCCTCCGCCCGGGAGCAGCCCCGGGATCTGCCGCAGCTGCCTCCTCCTGGGGGATCCCCGGGCTCAGCCGTTGCTTTCCCAGTCCCGTCACCGTGTTCCCCGGTCCGGCTCACCGAGGGGGCTGGCGCTGGTGCGGGGCTCGCCTGGAACGTTCTGGACGGGGCAGCCCCTGCTGCCTGGCCAGGCCAGGCCTGGGTGGTGAGAGCCGGGGCGCGGACGGGCGCCAGGCGCCGGGCCCCATGGGCTGGAGGGGCCGGGCTCGGCGAGGGGCGGGCAGCGGGCAGGGGCAGGCCCGAGCCGGCGCAGCTCAGACCACCGGCCCGCCTGCCTGCAGGGCCTCTGCCCCTGCCCACCTGCCAGGGACCAGAGCTTGGAGGGGTGAAACCCGGGCGCCAGCAAGCTTGCCCCGATGCTCGGGGGCCTGGGAAGCGGGGATGGCCCTTGGCGCCTCCCGGCCGGGCCGGCGGTCCCCTCGATGCTCCTGTAAACAGGGCAGGCCCAGCCAGGGCTCCAGGCCGTGAGCACGGCGTCCAGACCAAACCCAGAGCGGGCGCCAGCGGGCCTCCGTGGAGGGGAGTCGGCTTCCAGGAGCCTCGGCCACGCGGTTTTCTGGTGGATTTCCACGAGGGGCCCTTGGCCTGGCATTGACTGATGCTCCCAGCCTTTCGGGCCCTCGTGGCGTGGATAAGGAGGGCGGGGCGCGTCAAAGGCTGTCTGCTTGGCCTTCGGCCCCCCAGGGGCGTGGGAGCTGGCAGGGGCGGGGAGGCGGCCGCCCGCTGGGCTCCCGGCGCCGCTGCGGGGTGGGCGTCTGGCTACTTAGAGGCCTGGGCGTGGACCTCGGCAATGCGCGGTGCTTGCGCGGGAGCGAGAAGCTGCTTCCGCCCCGAGGCTCCTCTGCCCTCTTCCCCGGCTTCTTTTGAAGGGCCTTGTGTTTCATCTCCCCCCACTCTGTCCCTCTGCCTCCCTCCTTTTTTAAATTTTTATTTGAACCTGGGACCTCTCATGTGGGGAGCTGGCGCTCAGCTATTTGAGCCACATCTGCTCCCTCCCTCCTTTCTCGCTTCCCGCGGTTTCCAAACCTCCCCGAGCTGGCCCAGCTGCAGCCTCTCACCCTCCTCCACCCTGCACCCTGCTGATGCGGCCCCTCCCTTCGGGCCCCTGACTGGGTTTGGCCCCGGGAAGGCCCCGGCAACCAGGAGGTGGGGCGCTCCCTAGGGGTGTCCCCCAGGCCGGCCCTGCCGCCTGCCAGCACCTCAGGCCCTGGCTGCGCTCCTTCCCCGCAGCCTCGTCCACCCCCCTTCCTTGCCCCTCCAGGCCCAGGGTGGCCGTCACGCCCCGCCCCCCCCAGCCCCCAGGCAGTCTCCCCGAATCTTGCACCACCTTTGGGAAAGGTGCCTTGCTGAGCCTCCTTGGCGCCGTGCGGGGGGGGGGGGGGGGGGGGGGATGACATGAGTTCCCCGCAGCTCCTGCGCCCTCGCAGCCCCGCCCTCCGGCCCCCTCCCCTCCCCTCCTCTCCTCTCTCTCCCTCCTGTTGCCCCTCTCAGGCTCGCTGCCCCTGGGAGGGGAAACCAAACACTCCCCCTCTCCCACCCCACCCCCACTCCAAGGAATTGTTTCCTGAGACAAGGGTTCCACAGAAACCACGTTGGGAGGCCTTGGCCTCGTGTCGCCTCTGCGCAGGGGAGAAGTGAGAGCCCCTGGGCAGGGGTGCTGGCTGGGCCTCGCCAGCAGGGAGGCCTGGGAAGAGCATCTTTCAAGCCTCAGTTTCTTCATCTCTAAAAGGGGAGGAGTGCGCTGCTCTGAAGATTCAAGATGACAAGCGTATCTCAGCCAAGACTCTTGGAGGCAAGTGACAGGATTCACGTTAAGGAAAGGGGGACTGCACTGGAAAGGCGCTGGGTGTTTGGGGCAGGAGTGCAGCCTTAGGGCCCAGCACTGGGGCGAGGGGTCCCCGCCAGTGGCCACGCTCCACCTCCACTTCTCTCTGCCTCTCTGCTTCCTCCGTCTTCACCTGCAGGCGTGTTGGCGGCTTCCAGGCGTGGAGGGCCGGGCACACCCGCCCGCAGCAGCCCCAGCTCCCGAGCGCCATCCTCTCTCCCTTGCCACAGCTGGATGGAGGCGAGCATCCCTCAGGACGGATTCCAGATCCCCAGGAGAGAGAACCCGATGAGCCCAGCTCTTCACCCCTGACCAATCAACTGTGGCCACGGGGGCAGGTCACGGGCCAGCAGGCACCGCGGCCCCTCTGGGTCAGGAGATCCCAGCCAGCGGAGCGGTGGCGCAGGCTGAGCACGCCTCCCAGGACGCCTGCTGGAAGGTGCAGAGGGCCTGGAGGCAGGGGAGAGCTCAGGGAGTGCAGCCCCGTGGCTAAGGGAGTGCTGTGACTGGCTGAGAAGGCCGTTTCACAATAACGGGTCCCACTCTCTGTCGGAGCGCTCCCCGCCACCCCCAGTGCGCCGGTTCTTAGACTCTCGCGAGCACACCATCACCTGGACCCAGGACCCAGAAATGCTACCCCAAAAGGGGAAAAACCATTTCAGAATATATTAAGAACTTTGCTCATTAAAAGACATCATTAAGAGTAAAAAGGCAAGACACCAGGTTGAAGAAGACATTTTCAATACATACATCCAATAAAGGACTGGAATCCGGAATATATAAAGAATTCCTATTAATCAATGAGGAAAACACAGACAGTTCAATAAAAACATTGGCAAACGATCTGAACAGACGCTTCACAAAAGCGGACGCCCAGATGACCAGCACACGTTCGGAAATGTGCTCGACATCATTAGTCGCCAGGGACATGCAAGCCGAGCCCTCCAGCACCTCGACCCGCCCTCCAGAACCGCTAAAATGAAGAGAGAGACACCACGTGTCAGAGAGACGTGGAGCAGCTGGAACACAGACGCAGCCGGGGGACTTTACACAGGTACAGCCACTTTGGAAAATCATTTTTCAGTGTCTGTTGAACCCAAACACAGGCACACCCTGTGCTGCAGTTCCACTCACAGCTACACACCCACCAGAAACAGGCGCAAATGTCCACAGAGATCTGTGTAATAAACATTTTCAAAGCATCACTATTTTTGACATCCCCAAACAATTCAATGCCCATCAACAGTAAGTTGCAAATAAATTGTGGCACAGCCATAGACCGGGATGCCACTCAGGCATGAGAGCAAATGAACCACAGCTGCACCCAGCAACACGGATGAGTCTCCCAGGGTTGAGTGAAAAAGACAGATGCAAAAATGCCTGTGTAATTCCCTATACCAGAAGTGCAAAAGCTTGCCCCACTGAGGGACGCCGTTAGAAGTCAGGATGTGGCTGACCTGGGGGGCTGGTGACTGGAATAGGGCAGAAGGGGGGCTTCTGAGGGCTGTTACGTCCTGTTGCTTGTTCTGGATGTAGATTAAACAAGCATAATTTGCAAAAATGAATCAGGCCATTCACCTGTGGCTTGTACACGTTTCTGTATTTTGATTCCACTAATAAACTCCCATTTGAAAAACCAAACACACACAGGAACTGGGGAAAATGCAGATTCCCAAGGGCCGCCCCTAGAGATTCTGATTCAGGTCTCAGACAGGACCTAGGAACCTGCATTTTCACCTGCTCCCCAGGAGATTCTGATGCAGATGGTGAGAACGGCACTCGGGGAGCCCGGCCCTGGCTAGCTGAGGAGAGGGGGAGCTCGGCCCTGCGTGGGGGCCCCCCGCCCGCTGAGGTGCCCAGGAAATGGTTCAGGGCCCCGAGCTGGAGCGGGGGTGAGGGAGGGGCAAGCGGGGAGGGTCAGGAGCCGGGGCAGCCGCGCTCTCCAGAGCTGCCTCGCAGGAAGCGCAGTGCGCGGCCCCGCGGGCAAGGCCTGCCAGAGGGCGGGCGTGCCAGGCTTTCTCCAGGTGGTGCGCGCTCCATCCACGCTCCCGATTAGGGGGCCCTGGCCTCAGCGTGTCGTGTTGGATGTGAGGAGACCCCCTGGCAGCCCCAGGCTTGCAGCTGGGCTCCAGGTCTGTCCTGCCCCTGAGTAACTGTGGGGTTGTTCACCCACAAAGCGGGGAGTGGGCACTGGATGACCTCCACCCCACGGCTCACGTTGGCTTTTTTTTTTTGAGGTTCCAGGTTCAGGGCTTGAACCTGGGACCTCCTATGTGGGAAGCCGGCACCCAACCACCGGGCCACTTTGGCTCCCCTGAGTTGGTTTTTTCATTTGTTTGCTTGTTGCTTGCTTTTTGTTTTGTTTTTAGGAGGCACCAGGAACAGAACCTGGGACCCTCCCATGTGGGAAGCGGGCGCTCAACCGCTTGAGCCACATCGGCTCCCGACTGCTCGTGCTCTGACCCCTGAGCAGCGCGCCCCGCTCCACCTGACGGCCAGCTCCTGAGGGCTGGGGTCGCACCGCGGGTCCCAGCACTCCCCACGGGCCGGCGCGGGCGTTTGAATGGAGCCTCTCGGGCTTTCCTGCTGGGATTCTGGTTCCTTCCTTTCTGGGATTGGCCCAAGGACGGACACTTGGATCCCAGGCGTAAGGGGGACTTCGCGGGGCCGCCGCGGCAGCCACCTCCAGCCACGCTGTGCCTCTGGTGGGTGAGGGGCTGTGGGGAGATGCCCAGCCCTCCCTCCTGCCCACGGTTCTCCGCTGAGTTGGTGAGAGGCTGAGTTAGAACTCCTGGCTTGGGGGCGGCCCGGGGCGCCCCTGGAGCCCACAGGGGCAGGCCTCTGCTAATTGATCGCTTAATTAACGCTCCCAGCGGCCCCTGCAGCCGGCGCCGTCCCTCTGCCATCTGGCCGTTTGTCTTCTCCTGCTGGGACGCCCCTGCCGGCCGGGGGAGCCCTGGGTGCTCCTCCGTCTGGGCGCCGCGCACTGCAGCCTCCCGGCTCGGACGCCACCCTCCTCCCTCCCCAGTCCAGGGGGCTCTGTCCTCCGCCCCCTTCCAGGTCCCCGTGCCCCAGGCTGGGGTGTGCTCCCTCCACGCTCAGGCTTCTGGACCGCTGTGAACCTGGGGACCTCCACGCAGGCCCTGGGGCGGCACCACTGGAATGTTCTGGAACAGGCACTGTCCCCCGGGCCGTGCCTGGGCACCCGCTGCTCATCCTGAGAACAGGGCGCTTGTCACCGGACTCCGGAGCCCAGGGGTGGCCCTGAGGGGTGTGCTGGCTGTGACGGCAGGTGGGGGAGAGGGGCGGGGTCCCGGGGAGCTCCCGCGGGGCACAGGCCCGGGGCGCGGGCGTGCACCCCTCGTCAGCAACCACCAGGGGCAGCTGTGTGGCCCCATTTCACAGGCGGGAAGCGGGAGGGAGGCGGTTAGCCAGCTTGACCCCTACCCACGGCGGGCACGTGGCCGCCCCGGGGCCGGCTGCTCAAGGCACGCGTGAGCCCAGCGGGTCGTCCCGGGACCCAAAAGGCGCTCCCAGCGCCGCTGCAGGCAGGAAGGCCTGGAAACCGGGGCTCCGCAGGCCGCGCCCTCGTGCGATGTCTGCTTTACCTCCTCTTGCAGAGCAGGCTCGGCTGCCCAGGCACCCCCAGAGGGCGGTGTGGGGCAGTGGCGAGTGCCCAGCGGTCAGGAGGCGCGGGCTCTTGCCTTGCTCAGCCGCTGCCCGGAGGAGGGACCTGGGGTTGGGCCCCCGGGCTTCAGTCTCCTCGACTGCCGGCTTCTCCAGCCGCTGTGAGCCTCCCCTGGAGTGCATGTGGGGGACTGCCCACTGGCCCAGGGTGCCCACCCCCCCACACACCAAGCCTTCCCTTTCCTGGTCTCCTGCTGCCCCCCCCCTTCACCCCAGAAACTCACCGATCTGGGCTCAAGGCTCGACTCCGCTGCCTGCGCTCACCTGGCGTCTGGGGCCCTCACCTGCCTGCCCACTGTGGGCAGGTTTGGGTGAGCCGGGACGCCCAGGCGGGGCTCTGCCGCCGGGCACGTGCAGGGCGCAGACAGGCCTGGGTGGGAGCTGGGGCTGGCCAGGGCTGGGGTCAGGCTGGCCGGGCACAGAAATTGGATCTGGGATTGGGATTCCTGTTACCGTCAAGGTCAGGAATGGGGCTTCGGTCCCTGGGAGTCGTGCCTTGCCCACTGCTTGGGTCGGGGCTGGGCTAGGGTCGAGGCCGCCCTGGGGTCTTGGGGTCTGGGTGGAGGTTGCTGGGTAACGGTCACGGCCCTGGAGGGAGGGGAGGTGGGCGTGGGTGGGGGCGTCCCCGGCTCAGCCCTGGCCCCCGCAGCGCCCTGGGTCATTTGGCCGCTCTCAGCAGCCTTGTCTGCGGGAAGGGGGTGGCGCCTCCTGCCCAGCGCCCCGGGCTCCGGCTCCGCACCAGCCCCCACTCTCTCGAGCCGCCCCGCGGGAGACGCCTGCTACCGCTTCCGTGCGTTATCTTCTTCCGTTACGACCAGCCAGGGAGAGTGACCCTGGAAAGCTGCAAGCGTCCGTGAACTAGAAGAGCGGGAGGCTCAGGGGTGTGCTGGGTGTCAGGATCTCCGTCCCCCCACCCACCTTCTGGGTGAGATCAGCACCACCTTCAATTGTGCCCCCAAATAACTCGATGCTGCCCTCGGGAGATTCTGGCTGCAGACCTGGGGTGAGCGAGGAGGGATGGACGTGGGGTGGCCCGCCCCGGCCCCCACGCCTGCCCCCTCCCCCGGCACCTCCCTAGAGGTCCTTCCTGCAGCAGGGCGAGCTGGTAAGGAGGACCCTCAGGGCGCCCAGGCCCCCGAGCGCCTGGCACGACCCCGGAAGGAGGCTGGCTGCCAGCGCCAGCCGCTCCATCCCCTCTGCTGGCGCAGCCTCCGGCCACCGGACCCCGGAGCCCAGAGGGGAGGGCGGAGAGCTGGGCTGGCGCCTGCTTCTCCCTCCGGGCACCTGCCCCTCCTGAGCTGGCCTCCTCAAGCTGCTCTGGGGGCAGGTAAAGGGCAGTTTTGTTTTTTTCTGGCTCTGGGTTCAAGGTCAGGGGTGCTTCTTACCCCCCCCCACCCCCGACCCCCTTTCTGCACACAGTTTTCGACATGCCCCCTCTCCCGGCAGGGATGCACGACAGCTGGCGAGGCCCCAGGTGGAGGTGGGCACTGCCCTTGCCCACGCCCCGGCTGGAGGCCTCGGCGTCATCTCCACCTGCTGGGGGCGGCTGATGCCGCCCCTCACTGTGGAGGCTTCTCGCGTCCTCGGGGGCCGGCACACTCGCGCCGCTCCAGCCCCGGAGCCCTGGGCCCTTGCATCGTGGTCGCCTCTGCCTGGAATGCTGCCACTCCAGCCGCCCACTCCTTTGTCACCCTGGGAGCCCCGGAGGCAGAAGCTCGGGACGTCTGGGCTGGGGTCTCCAAGCCGGCCCTGGCTCCCTGGCCGAGCGCTCCCCGTGTGCCGGTGCAGGGCCACAGAGCTCGGCCAGCCACTTGCCCCGTCCCCTCGGCCTTCACGTCTGGGTGACAAGGGGCTGCTGGTCCCTGCGGGCTCTGACCTTCCGGGTTGACATCGGCTGCGGCCCGGCCAGAGAACAGACACCGAGTGAGAAAGGGAGGGACAGTGGAGCTCGTGAGAGAGCAGCACGAGGCCCGAGGTGGGAGCGGGGGCTCGGGGACGCACGGTCCTTCCCGCCACCGCGGCACCCGCAGGGCGTCTCCTCTCCTGCAGGTGGGTCACCTGAGCCCGATGTGCCCTGGAGGGACGCCAGGGGGCGAGGGTCCCCCGGTGAACGGGGCTGAGTTTACACTCTGGGAAGGGGTAGGTGTTGGCGGGGGCACGTCCGCATCCTGCTGTCCAGGTCGGGGGGCTTGGGCCGATGGCCAGGCTCCCCGTCCTGGGGCCTGCCCCCTGCAGCGGTCCCTCCCCACGGCCCTCTGGGAAGGGCCTTGGCTCGTGGGGTGGAAGGGCGGGCCTTGGGCCTGCTGGTGGGCGTGAGGGACCCTGAGGCTCCAGGGGTAGAGACCGGTGGGGGGGCCGTGGGCGTGAGGCTGGGATCAGCAGCAGTCCTGGGCGGCGGGCGCCTGGCGCCCACCTGTGCCGGGGTGTTCGTTTTATAACGCCACTTTCCCACCCCTCCCTGCCTTGAGGGGGCCTGCCCCCGCTTCTGCACGGGCCTCGCTGGTTCCAGAGACCATGCTGGTCCCACTTGTACCTCTCCAATTAAATTTGGGATTTTTCAAATCCAGCTGGGGCTCATGGACTGAGAAGGGAGTTTTGTTCTGCTGTTGGGGTGACGGCATCTGGGAGACAGGCCCCTCCACTCGGAGGCCCACCCCTCTGCTCAGGGCCCACCCCTCCACTATGGGGCCCACCTCTCTGCTCTGGGGCCCACCCCTCTGCTCAGGGCCCACCCCTCTGCCCTGGAGCCCACCCCTCCGCTCCGGGTCTGTAATGGCTGGGGGCCTGGGGCCCATTGAGGCGTGCTGCCAACAGCTCTGGCACGGGGGCATGGAGCCCCGAGGGGCCCCGCAGGCCCTGCCGCAGCGCCCTGCCCGCTGGCCCTGGCCTGGTGCTGAGGTCTGCCCCGCGCCCCTCTCCGTGTGGAATTCTCTGCCTCCAGCGCTTGGAGGGCACAGCTGCCGCCCCTCTCGCCCTGAGCCGCTGGCGCTGGGGCTCCAAACAGCCTGGGCGTGAGCCCTGGCCCTGCCCTTGAGCCCGAGGGTTCGGGGGCCTCAGCTTTCTCATCCGCACGGTGGCGAGAATGAGATGGCCCCCTCCAGGCAGGGCCCTGGGGGAGACGCAGGGCTTCGTCCGGGGCCCGGGACCTTCCAGCTCTTATTTTTGGTGGATGAGAGTGGCGAAGAAAAGCCCAGAATTCGAAGTCAGACCAACATGGGTTCAGTCCCTGGCCCTGAGCCTTGTTGGCTGCGTGTCCTTGGCTGGGTCTGTTGACTTCGGTTTGCTCGTCTGTAAACGGGATTTTAAAAACTCCCTGCCTCCCGGGGTCCCCGTGGGAGGGGAGGGGTCGTCTGTGCGGCGTGGCCCTGCATTTGGCGTGGGGCTGAGGCCCAGCGTCCACTTCTCCCCGCCTCCCGCGGAATCTGAACTCGCCTCACCCAGGCAGGCCCGGCCCCAGCCTCCACGGGCTGTTTTGCCATCAGATGAGACCACAGGTGGAAAGCTCTTTGCCATCTGTGAAGGGCTCTGCGCGTGGGAGGAGTTGCAGTGCCGCCACACCGGACACGCGGGGAGCCCGGGAGGACGTGCCCGCCGCCGCCTCTGCGCCCTGCGGGGGCAGCGCGTCCTTGGCCCGCCCCCCCTTCCGAGCCCGCCTGGGGGCTGCTCCCGGCTGCGCTCCTGCCTCCCCGTCCCAGATGCCATTTCCCCCGCTCTGAATGCCATTTCCCCTGTCTGGGCTGCGGCCGCTGCCTGCTGTCTGGGGCGGCTGGAAATTTCTCAAACGTCGCTTTGATTTATGGCTCTAGTTAATTCTCGAGGAGGCCCGTGAGATGCCCTGAGCGCCAGAGCCTCAGTGGGATAAATCATTTAACAGGTGGTTAAATATTCTTTAAGGTCTGGGGAGCACTGGCAGGGTAGAGGCTGGGGGAGGGCAGGGTGCCCGGGCGGGCTGGTGGGGAGTTGGACAATTTCTAAACGGAGAGAGGGGAGACTGCAGCCAGCGCCGAGCCCGTGGGGGCCATGTGTCCTGAGCCGGGGCTGGAGGCAGTACCCAGGGGCCCCTTCCTCCCCCGCGGCCCCGGAGGCCGGGGCCCCTGGGCAGCGGAGGGTGGGGGTAGGTGGGGGCCGGGGGCAGAGGCCGAGGCAGCCCGCTGTGTGCGGGGGCAGCGCGGGCCCCCTCCCGACGGGGTCCACGGGCCTCGGAAGCTCCCAAGAGCGGGGCCTCCGAGTCCACCAAAGCCGGGCCAGGGCACGGACCGGGCGGCCGGCCTGGTTCAGCCACGAGGCCGCAGCAGGCCACCAGCCCACACAGAGCGCAGGGCGGAGCTGGCGCTTGGAGACCCCAGCCTCGCTCCCACGTAAGCCCTGCGCCTCCCGCCTGCAGGGAGCGCCGCGGTGTTAAGGCACATTCTCGTCCTTGCGGCACTGAACCCTGGCTATGGCCCCAAGACCACACTGGGCTGGAGAGGAAGCAGGCACAGGGGAGCTGAAACCCCGCGGGGGGCGGCACCAGTGAGAAGTCAGAGGAAGGCCGGCCAGGCCGGGGGGCACAGCTCGCCACAGCGGAGACGCAGCCCGGGGAGGGGCTGCACAGAAGAAGAGCCTGAGGGCCTGAGAAGGGACGGGGCAGGCGCCAGGGCAGGGAGGGCCCGTGCAGATGGGGGTGAGGTCCTCTCCTGAGAGGCTGGAGGGCAGGGACCTGCCCCCACGGTGCTCCCCTGGGACCCTGTGTTCTAGAAATTAGGCTGCTGTTAGAGCCAGGGATGCTGTGGAGCAGTGGCAACCCAGGTGGGAGACCCTCGAACAGCCCGCTCCGTCCCCAGGTCCCGTGCCGTGCCCGTGTCACATCTCACCCCGGGTCCTCCTGACTGCTCTGCCCCATCTGCCCGATGAGCCCGGGCCCTGCAGGAGGACGAGCTCCTCAGCTGGGCCTGGGGCGGGGGGCTGGCCAGGGGCTGGTGAGAGGCTGGCCGGGGGCTGGTCAGGGGCTGAGGCCGGGGGCTGGCTGGGGAGCTGGCCGGGGGCTGGCCAGGGGCTGGTTGGGGGCTGAGGCCGGGGGCTGGTCCGGGGCCAGTGAGGGGCTGAGGCTGGGGGCTGAGGCTGGGAGACTGGCCGGGGACTGAGGCTGGGGGCTGGCTGGGGGCTGGTCAGGGGCTGAGGTCGGGGGCTGGCTGGGGGACTGGCCGGGGGCTGGTCGGAGGCTGGTAGGAGGCTGGTGAGGGCCTGGGGCCGGGGGCTGGCTGGGGGCTGAGGCCAGGGGCTGGTGAGGGGCACTGGGGGCTGGCCGGGGGCTAAGGCTGGGGGTTGGCCGGGGGCTGGTTGAGGGGCTGGCCGGGGGCTGAGGCCCGAGGCTGGTGAGGGGCTGTCGAGGGGCCGGGGGCTGGCTGGGGACTGAGGCTGGGGGCTGGCCGGGGGTTGGTTGGGGGCTGGTCGGGGGCTGGTCGGGGGCTGGTTGGGGGCTGAGGCCGGGGGCTGGCTGGGGGCTGGCCAGGGGCTGAGGCTGGGGCTGGCAGGCCAGGCCGGGGCTTCCTGCATCCCCGGGCTCAGCCTAGACTCCAAGGGCCACAGGACCATGCTTGGGGCAGGCAGCTGCTCGAGGGCAGCTGTGGGCTGCAGGCTGGGGTCTGGGCTGCCCCCGGGTCCCTGACCAGTCCAGAAAGGCTTGGGCTCCTCTTCACGGGCACCTGGACAGGTTGGGAGGAAGGTTAGGGTTTAGATGCAGAAAGTGGGCCTGGGGCCGCCTGGGAGCTCTGGGGCTCCGTTCAAATTGTCCCCAGGGGCTCCAGGGCTCCGGGAGGCCGCGGGGAGCCGAGCTGCAGGGCTGAGGCTGGCCTGGGGGACGGGCCTCGTGCCCGGCTCTGACTGAACCCCTGGGGGCCCTGGAGCTGCTGGTGACGGTGCTGGGCAAAGAGAGGCTAGGAGGGCCAGGGCAGCGTCTGCGGGGACGACAGACAGGCAGATGTCTCGCCGTAAGGCCGGCCCTGCCCCTCGGCACACTGTGGCCCCCGCCCGGCTGTGGAGCCCCGCCCCGGGCTGTTCTCGGCCTGGGGGCTGCTCTGGGGGGGGTCGCTGTGGCTGTGGCTGGGGGCAGGGCCAGGTCTTGACCCCGCCTTCCGTGGCTGCCCAGATGAGGCGACGCGGGTTGGAGCTCGCCGCCTGGCCCGGGAGGGTCGCCAGGACCGGGGCCGGCCAGGGCGGGGCCGGGGATCCCGAAGACCCAGGCCCAGGCCGAGCGGGGGGCAGGAGCGCGAGGGCCAGGCTTGGGGACCTTGGTGAGACGGCAGCTGGAGCCCCCCCCCCCCACGAACGCCGGCCCGGTGCCCCTCCTCGAGGCGCCCCGTCCTCTGCCTCTTATGACGAATGGCGGATGAATAATGCACGGCGGCTCTGGCTTTATGAAGTATTCATTTGTCCTGGGCCTCCGGGGTGATTAGCTCGGGAGCCAGCGCCAAGGAACATCATCAACAGCCCATTAGCAGGGCTCTGCCTCGTGCCTCCATCCACCTGCCGGCCCCGGGGCCTCTGTGTGGGTGGTGGGCGGGGGGGGGCGTGTTGGAGGGGCCAGGGCGTGTGGGCTCTGGTGTCCCCACCTGGGATCTCGGCCCAGAGCACCAAGCGGACCGTCGCGTGTGGGTTTTGCGGTGAGCTAGACAGTTGTAGGTTAGACTCTTGGAGGGACTTCCAGAGGAAAGAGCTGAGGTTAGGGAGGGCCTTCGGCCTCTGGAGCTGGTGGGGACTCTTGGGGTCTTTGTCCTTGTATGGCCGAGGGGCGTGGGGTCTGCAGTGGGGGGGGGTAGTTGCTGGCTCGGAACCACACGGCTCGGGAGTCCCAGGCAGAGCGGGGCGGCCCGGCCTCGTTCTCTCTGCACTGATTAGGAGCGTCTCCAGTGGGGAGCCTGACTCAGGGCAGGGGGGGGTGTGCCTGGGAAGGTGGTCTGGCCTGGGGACGGGGCGCCGGGGAAGCAGGGCGCAGCGGGAGGGCCTAAGGGGCCCCGCCAGGCTGGGGCGTGGGAGGCAGAGGCTGGCCCTGCGCCACCTGTGCCCGCCTGGCCCTGCCGCCCGCCCGCCCGCCGCAGGGCCGGCCCGGGGTCCCTGCGCCCTCAGGAGCGAGGCTTGGGAAGGCACGGCCCCCCGCGGCCGCCTGGGGGGCCTTGGTCAAGCCGCGCCTGAGGGCTTCGGCCAGGAGCTCCGAGCTTCTGCCGGGTCCTCCGCGCAGGGCGGGGTCCCGCGGCCGCGCCCGCCTCAGCCCGAGCGGGCACCTGGTGGCGAGGCCGCCGGGAGCCCCCGGCAGGACGGCTGGCTCCCCCCGGTTCCGGCGGGGGTCTCCACAGTCCCGTGGGAAGGCGATGGCCGCCGCCCCGCGCCCCGCAGGGCTCTCCTTTGGGGCCGTAGACTGAAAGGAGACGCCATTAGAAAGCACATGGGGACGGCAGGCTCAAGGCCGGGCGTCCAGACTGACCAGGCTGCAAGGGGACCCCAGCTGCTCTTCCCGGGCCCCTGCTGCTCTTCCCGGGCCCCTGCCGCTCTTCCCGGGCCCCTGCCGCTCTTCCCGGGCCCCTGCCGCTCTTCCCGGGCCCCTGCCGCTCTTCCCGGGCCCCTGGCTCTGACGCAGCCTCCGGCTCACTCCACTGCATGCAGAAGCCTCTCGTGTTTTGTGTTTTTGATTTTTTTTTTAAGATTTATTTTATTTATTTCTCTCCCCTTCCCCAACCCCTCCAACCCCCGTTGTCTACTCTCTGCGTTCACTTGGATTCTTCTCAGCAGCACGGGAATCTGTGTTTCTTTTTGTTGCATCACCTTGTGTGTCAGCTCTCCGTGTGGGTGGCGCCACTCCTGGGCAGACTGCACTTTCTTTCGCGCTGGGTGGCTCTCCTTACGGGGCACACTCCTTGCGCGTGGGGCTCCCCTATGCCGGGGACACCCCTGCGTGGCAGGGCACTCCTTGCGTGCATCAGCACTGCGCATGGGCCAGCTCCACTCGGGTCAAGGAGGCCCGGGGCTTGAACCCTGGACCTCCCAAGTGGTAGGCGGACGCCCTATCCACTGGGCCAAGTCTGCTCCCCCAGAAGCCTCTCGCTGACCTGCTCTCAGCACGGTAGCTTCCTCTCCCCTGGCAGGCTCCGGGACCACAGTCTCCCTCCGGGCTGCCCGACCACCAGCGCTGGGTGCCGCAGAGGTGCCGGCCTCAGGAGACGAGGGTTGGTGGGGGCAGCCGAGGCTCGGTGCCAGCCCGTGAGGCGGGCGGGGAGTCTGCTGGGGGCTTCGGGAAAGGTCTCCTCCTGGGAGGTCAGGTTCTGCACCCCTGGAGGCTCTCTGTCCCTGGAAGCTGGCTTTGGCGGTCGCAGTGGGAGGGGACCGTTTCTCCTGTCCCTAATCGCTCCAACTGTCGCCCCGCCTTCTCCCGCACTGAGCCCTGGCCGCCAGCTCCTTCGTCTCGTTGACATTTCATCACCCTGCCTGTTCTCCTCCTCCCCCTCAGCCCCACAAGTGGGGGAGTCTGGGGTCGCCCAGCCCCTCACCCTGGGGGGCACTTTTCACAGGAGGTACTGACCCAGCACCTGTTGTCCTCGTCGCCAGGTTCCCATCACCTAAAACAGCGCCTGGCGTGGAGGAGGCCGGTGCGCCAGGGCCACGTGCGGGCAGGGCTGGGGCACCTGGGGCCCCGAGGAGCGGGCGCGGCCCGGCCTTCGGGAGCTGCACCCGGCCTGGTGGCGCTCGCGCCCGTGAGCCCGGCGCGGCCCCGGCAGGCACCTGCCACGTGAGGAGCCCCCGCAGCCAGGGCTCATGGAGGGAGCGGCCCCCAGGGTGAGGGAGGGGCCCGGCTCACGCAGCCTCACGCCTTTCCCTGGTGCAGATCCACCCGCCCGTCCCTGCTCCCGCCTGTGTCCACCAGCCCCGTTCATGTCTTCCCCTCCCCTCCAGAGTACTCCAGCAGCCCCACGACTGACTGCCCGCGGGCCCCCAGCTCCGTTCTGCACCCCACGGCTGGGCCAGCTCTCGTCCTGGTGGAAGAAAGCCTCTCCACCGCCCCAGCAGAGCCTCAGACCGGTGGCCCACGGGTGGACCGCAGCCGGCAGCCGTGATTCGTGAGGGCCCCTTGGCACAGGCCTGCACAATTTTTGAGAAATTTAAACTGCTAATCTTTTTAAATTGGGAGATTTCACACATGAATCTGGATTTCTGGCTTTCCTGGATAAACCAAAACTAGATATGGCCCCAACTGGGCCCAAATCTCTCTAGGCAACAGTGGGATAGGGCTGAGGAGGAAAAGCTCCCATGAGAGCTCTCCTGGTGGCCACAATCCCTACCACTCCCTATTACCCCACAGCACCACAGGGTATTCTCTGCTGTTCTCTCACACACGGTCTGCTTCCCTCTCTTAGGTCTTCCATTTCTCTTCTTTAGCATTTGGGTTTGAGATCCTCAGTGCAGAAAAGGAATTCCCAGCTCCATCCATGTGCAGATCTCTCGGACCGGCCGTTCTCCACGTCTCTGGCCTCATCGCTTGCTGTTGCTCGTTTGCTCTTTGGGCTCTAGTAACGAGGGGCTGCTTCTAGCTTCCTGGGGTCATGCCACCTTTTCCTCCCTGGCCCTTTCTTGGCTGGGCCCTACTTCTTTCAGAGCTCAGCCCCTAGCGGCCGCCCGGGATGGGGGACGGGGTGTTGACTGGACAGGGGCACGAGGGAGCCTTCTGGGGCCATGGAAAGGTTCCGTATCTTGATTGTAGAGGTGGTCACACAGCTGTGAACATTTGTCAAAATCCATTGAGTGGTTCACTAAAGTGGATACGTGTTATTTATCAACTACACCCCAAATGAAACGTTAAAAAGCTCAGGCAGCGTCGTCTCGTCCGACGGCTGGGGCAGCCAGGCTGGACCGGGGCCACCAGGCGGCTTGGCAGTGGCCAGGCCACCCCTGCCGCATCACGCCACCCGATTCTCAGAAGCCAGGCGGGCACCCCCTTCCCCTCCGGCTCTGCAGCCGCCCGCGCGGTGCCAGGCAGGTGCCAGGGGCTCAAACCCGGTGCCTGTCTGGTGTCGACGTGGGTGGGGGGAGGGCACAGCCTGAGCTCAGCCGCAGGAGCCACTCTTTCTCCCGGGCTTTGGGGTAAGGGCCTCCAGAGTCGGACAAACCTGGGTCCAAATCCTCACTCTGCCGCTTCCTGGCTGGGGGCCTCGGGCCAGCGATTCCCCTCCTCGAGCCTCCAGGGCAACGCGGACGGCACTCGCGGCCGGCGTGGCTGAGACGAGGTGGGGCCCGCGAGCCCGGAGCTCGGCGGCGGGCACGCGTCGAGGCTGCGTCTCCCTAGGAGCCGGCCCCGGACCGCGGGCTTTTCTCACGTTACCCGACGTCGAGGCCCACGCGCCGCTTTGAGGAGTCTCCCCGCGCTGCCCGTCATAAGGGCGAGGAAACCGAGGCCCTGGGTGGGTGGGCCCTTGCCCGGGGCTGGGCTGGCGGTGGAGGCCTGACTCCTGCTGGGCACGCGCCGTTTCTTCCTCCTCCCTGGTCCCTGGACGCATTTTGCCTTTAAGGTCGCGGTGACAGGTCACCAGGACGCTGGCAGAGGCAGGGCCCTCTCTGGAGGGAGAACAGGCCGGCCCATGGCCGGGCAGCTGCCCGGGTTGGCAGGAGCCAGGCACATTAGCTGTGCGGACGGCGCAGCTCAATTCGCCAACGCTCAGCCAGCGCCCACGAGGTGCCAGGAGAGTGCTGGCACCGGGGAGCCGAGGCGGGCGGGCACGGGGGCAGCAAACCTCGGCCTGGGCGGGGCGAGAGCATCCCCGAGGGCCTGGCCCCACCCGCCCCCAGGCGCCAAGCGTCTTGGCTCAACCCCCCTCTGGTTTAGACTCCAGGGATTTGGAGGGGTTGCTTGTCATTCTCTGAAGTCTGGGGAACCCCCCCTTGCTCCCACGAGCTGCTGGCTCCGGTCTGGAGTCCCGATACCGGCTCTCCCGGGTGCCCTTGCCGCCGGGCGCAGGCGTGTGGCCCAAGTAAGGCGTGTGGCCCAAGTAAGAAGCTGTGACCCGAGCAGGGGCGCCTGAGCAATCCGTCCCGGCGAGGTGGCCACCCACGCCAGCTTCGCAAGCCACGTGGCAGGGGCTTTAGGGGCAGCGCGCCCGGCCACGGCGGGGTGAGGTGTGATGCCCGGGCCTGCGGCGGTGGCAGAGGCGTCCCACCGCGCTCTAGCTCTGCAGGGATTTGGGTCACTGTTCCTGATTGTAGAGCCCCCGAGTCTGGCCCTCGGGCCCTCCCAGGGACTCGGTGATTTCCCAGTCCCCCGGTAAACCCCTGCCCTGCTTTACCTGCTGGAGGGGGGCGTTGTGGCCACAGAATCCAGGTGTGGCCGCTGCCCCGGGGCCACCCTGCGGCCACCTTACACAGGGCTGCTGCCCCAGCACGCGGAGGGGCCTGGGGCCCGGGCGCAGAGCCCTGGGGCACCCTGCGCGGGCTGACGGGGCAGGGCGTGTGGTGGACGGAGTGGGTGGGCAGGCTCCAGCCCCGTTCCCACCCTGCCCGACCGGGGTTTCCTTTCAGCACTGCAGAGGCTGGAAAGCTTGGAAAAAAAACAAAAAACAACTATGTTTCCCAGACTCCCTCGGGTTCCAGGTACGCTCAGGTTTCTGCCGCCAGGTGCGCTTACGGGAGACTTGGATTTCCAACTGAGAAGGGAGAGGCAGGGCGAGAGGCGCCCACTTTACTAGAGCGGAACCTAGCAGACGTGGGGCCGTCCCACGGCCACGTGTGTGGCGACAGCTCTCTGATCCTGCAGCTTCCCGCGGGGGCGGAGGCAGCGGCCCCCCGGCAGCCCGGGTCCGGGGTGCGGTGGTGGCAGCCTGCCTGGAAGCTCGGCTAGCCCGTCTGTTGGCGTCCTCCAGGGCCTTTGAGTTATCTGTGCCCCTGGGCAAAGCCCTTTCTGCAGGAACCCTGGGAGTCTGTCATCCGCCCTGAGGGCCCCTTCCAGCCGGCCCTGTCCTTCCTCTGTGGCCTGGCCTGCCCCTGGCCAGGGCGGGCCTCTGGCGGTCACAGCCCCGTGAGTCTGTCCCCCGGCAGGGACCTCCCCACGGCTCTTGCTAAGGCTAAGCTGGCTCCCAGGGTCCCGGAAGGGCGTCTGGGCTGGCCCACAGCCGTTCCCGGCCTGCCTCTGGCTACGACGCCCACAAACAGGTGAGCCCTCTACAGCAGCCCTGACCGCCCCGCCGAGCGGGGCTCCTCTGCTGAAAAAGCACACACCCCGCCAGCCAGTTTAGCGGAAAGGGGTTCACTGCTGCGTCCTGCAGAGTCTACAGGATTGCGGAGAGGGCCGCTGAGGCAGGGGCTCCAGGCTGCGCTCCCAGCAGCGATTCCTGGCGCTGCGCTGCAGAGCCCGGCCGCCAAGCGAGCTGCTGCCTCTCCTGCAAGCAGGCGGCTGCGGCGCCAGGACACTCCCCGACCTGCGGGCTCCAGGACCGCACCGCGCCTGCCAGACCAGGAAACCATCTGTTCAAGCAGGAAGCTGCCGCTCCGGTTTCTGGCTCTAAAATCATACTGTTGCTGCCGTAATCCCCATCAGAAAAATGGATGCCCAGACCCAATCTCTTTCCCCACATGACGCAGCTCCGGATTCACGCAGGTGCATCTAAATAGGTGGCCCTAAACTGCTTCTGAAACCGAGTGCAAAGTCAAGTTTCTCCACATTAGAATGGAGTGCAGTCGGAGCACCTGCTGGGTGAGCCGCTACCACATTTGCCTTCTTACCCTCTGGCACCCTGAGAATATCCCCAGGACATGCAAGATTTAAGGGTCAGCCAGGGGCTGGGAGCACCAAGAGGGAGCTGAGGGGAAGGCTTCCTGGAGTGGGGGAGCAGGAGCCTCGAGCTAACTGCTCTAAACCTAAGCTCACCCGTGAGAGCCCGTCCTGGCACAAGGAAGTCCTCGCGCCCAGAGGCTGGATGCCTGCTGAGGCCGGGACGGAGCTGAGCAGGCGGATGTCCACAGGAGTCCCGGGAGATGGCGGCGCCCACATGGGAAAGGGCTAGTGCCCTGGGGGGCGCTCAGGCCGCCGCCAGGAGCAGAGGGGTCTCGGGAGACACTCTGGAATGGCCACAGGCTGCCAGGAGAGGGTGGGGGAGTGGAGAGCCCCAGTCTCACGTCCCTCGAGGCCCTGCCATGTTCCCAAGCACTGGCTTTGCCCATCACAGCGGGGAGAACCCTGATGAAAACGCGTTAGAGGCCCCGGGAATCATGGCCGGGGTGGGAGGGAGGAAGGGACACGGGGCGCTGCCCTCGCCCCAGCACCCCGTCCCCGAGGTTAGAGCCTGCCCACGCCTATGGCTAGCAGTGAGGCCCTGAGCCGCTGCTTATCTTCCCTGTGCCTCAGTTTCCTCAGATACCTAGAAAAAGGGGTGTAATCGCGCCCCCCACAGGACAGGGCTTGTTGTGAAGTTGGCAATGGGAACGAGTGCCCATCACGCGCTTAGCAGAGGGCCTGGCACACACTAGGTGCTCAGGAGAGGTCCCCTGGGCCATCGTCGCCGTGGGCGATCACGCGATGGGGTCCTGAGGCCCCTTTGGAGACAGGCACCCGTTCACTCTCCAGTCGGAGCCGGGCCGTCTCGAGCTTCAGCGCCGTTGTTCCTGCTCCGTCTCCTGCCAGCGGTACCTGCTGCCGCCTCCCCCTCCTGCGCACAGCCCCCGCAGCCAGGGCCCGCCTCTCGCTGCCCACTTGGGACCCTCCTTTGTCACGGTAGCCCAGTGTCTCCCACCAGAGGAGGCACGCAAGGCCAGGGCCTGGCCCTTACATCTCAAAGTCCCCAGCCTCTGACTCAGGGCGTGGGATGCAGAAGAGCTTCCAACAGACTTGTTGAACGAACGAATGAATGAATGAATGAATGGACATAGTGCTGCGCAGTGATGGCGCCTTCTCTCTCCAGAAGCCTCCCTTGACCTCCCCGGGGCTAACTGACCCTCCTGGCAGCAGCACGGAGCGCTTGCTCAGCACGTCCTTCCTGGAGAAGTTCCCAGCAACAGAAAATCAGTGACAGGGGATTTACATGTGGGCGGGTTTTTCACAAGCACAACAGCGGCCCGGGTCGCCCCTTCGGCCAGCTTCTCCCCTGGGGGGTTGTGCAGGGCCGGGGAATGCTCAGAGAGGACGGGCAGCCGGAACCCCCGGGCTGGGGCTGCTGGCGTGTGCGCGTGCGCGTGTGCGTGCGGTTTCCCCTGGTCCCGCTGCCCCCGCCCCTATCCTGGCAGCCACCCGGCAGGGAGAGCAGGGCCCCGCAGCCCCGTGTGGGCTCACGCTCGAGGGACTTAGTGGCCAAGTGAAGTCTGAGGAGCCCTGGGGCATGGCCCGCGGCCGTGTGGGCCCAGGACCCGCCTTGCAGGGGGGAACCTGCCGTCCCCTGCCCGCCGCGCGCGCTGACACCCTCCGCTTGATTTCTCCCCCTCGTGCGACTGGTCGCGGACCGTGGCGTGGACTTCGCTACCCACCACGGGGCCCCTGTGGCTGTTTGAAGATCTCTGCTTCAGACCCTCTCCCCTGCTCTAGGACAGGGTGAAGGAGACGACGAGACGTCAGGGGTCCGTGGTGGAGAAGCGCCGGCAGGGGGCACGGCTGGGCCCCTCGGGAGGGCGAGATGACCAGACAGGGCGCCGACCCCCTGAGGGGCGGTGACTGCTTCGTCCAAAGCCATGGGCACATAAAGACCCTAAGGCCCAACGGCGGAGGCCGGCATTCGGCTGCCAGCCTGAGGCAGAAGCTCGGCGGTCATTTAAGTGTCAGGGATTTCCCGAAGCAGAGAGGGAGGCCCTCCCTGCCTCCGCCCCCCGCCCTGCCCACCTGCCTTCCTCCCGTCCTCGCTCGCCAGCCCTCCTCCCCTCTCCCCCTCCTCCCTTCCTTTCTGCCTGCGAGTGGCTTGGCGAGAGCTCATAGGGGGCGGCGGGGAGCCCGGCTGAGCTGGCCTCCCGGCGGGGCCCTGGGTGCTGGCCCTCGCCTCCCCTGCCAGCTCTGGGAGCCCCGGGGGCTGAAGGCCACGATGGGACCCCGGCCCAGAGGCCCGCCCGTCGCCGCGGGGCAGTTCATAAAGGGTGGGCGCAGGCTGTGGGCAGACTGCGCGGGGCGGCGGCGTCTGTGTCGAGGCTTTCTAGAGCCCGGCCCAAGCATATCGCCTTTTGTTATACGATACCAGCATTTAGCTTCGGCAATGGATATGCCAACTTTAATTATTTTCAAGGAGCCTTGATGGCTCTGGGAATAAATCAATATAAATAATGTTTTCATAAATTCAGAATCATGCTCCTAATAATGTTATATCTATAATTTTAATATTCAAAACAAGTGTTCATTGCATCTTAGCAATTAATTGTTGGCAAGTGCTCATTTGCTCATTCCCCTTTGCTGGCAGCCCTGAGCAGGGCTAGCCGCTGACACGTGGGCACAGGCGCCACATCCTGGCCCGGAGGCTTGCCCAGCTCTGCTGCCCAGGGGGCGGTCAGCACAGTGATGCTTCTCCAGAAAACTGCCCTTTTCCTCGCAGGCCCTTTTGAGTCTACTCACCCTCCAGGCTCGCAGTCTCCAAGTTGCCTCTTTTGGCCACCACAGCTGGCTGGGGACGGGCCCCTCTTCTACATGTGCCACCTTCTGTCTGAGACTCCCCGGGCTTGCCGGTGGCGCAGGTAGGTCAGCACGGCGAGCACGGGACGTGTCCACAGAGTGCCACTCGCCAGCTCTGTCACTCTGGACAGCTGCAGGTGGCAGTGCCATCTATCAGGCAGGTGACAGAGAATGACTGCGGTGGAAAGGAGCAGAAATAGAATTTATTCAAGGGTCCTGGGGTAACTCAGACTCTGTGAGGACCCGAGAATGTGGCCTGGAGGCAGCCTCCCGGGAGCACAGCTGGGCCCGCACGGGCGCTGCGGGCCCCCCAGAGGTCCCGGCCTCAGACGGAGCAGGGCTGGACCTTGGAGATCTGCCGCAGGATCAGTGGCCTTTGGAAACCGGATTCGGCCGCTGGCCCTGCTGTCACTGGGTGGCATCTTCTCCAGGCCGGCCTCCTGCTCGAGGTCCGGACGCTGGGCTCTCCTGGCACAGGCCTGGGGCGTGCGCCAGAGCCAAGCTGCAAAGGAGCAGGGAAAAGTGAGCCCCTGGCCTTTTGCATTTCTGTTAAAGGAGGCAGACTTGCTGCTAAGTGTGTGTGTGTGTGTGTGTGAGTGTGTGTGTGTCCTTGACATAAGTGCTCAGATTCTGGGCAACAAAGAAGAGGGGCAAACAGACCCTTCCTGGGGCTCCAGGCCTCTCTCCAGCGGGTGGCCCAAAGCCCCCCACTGCCCGTGGCTTCCCAGGGCGGAGCTGGTTTCTGCTCTGAGGGTATACTATGACTCATCCTCTCACGTCGCAGGTGGACAGGGAGGACGCGCCGGGGGCGGTCAGACACGAGGCCCTGGCCCCTGGGACAGTGACGCTTCTCGGCGTGAGTCAGCCCCGGTGGGCTGCGCTTTGGAAGCCTGCCTCTCCTGAGATCACATTCTGCGAACCAGTGCCGGGGCCGCGGGCCCTTCTGAGCTACCACCGTGTGGGCGTCCACTGTCGAGGGCCGGTGACCTGGCCCAGCGCCCGGCCACCGCAGGGGTCCGTCTGGACGGCGCTGGCTCTGCCCGTGACCCTGACCCTGACCTGGCAAGGACTTCCCACTCACATGGTGATTCAAAAGGCGCACGGCGCCAATGTTCCACTCCGGTCGCCACGCTTCTGGAAGTAGAAATCGGAAGCTGTGGCCTCCGTGAATTCGCTCACGCAGAGGTTTAAAAGATCAGGCCCATTGAGGGACTTATTGAAACATCACCTTCACGTGAGAAAACGAAATGGCATTCAACTGGTATTCTCTGGGGAATTCCAGAACGCAGTTCTCTTCCATGCTAGTCACTGAGCATTCTGCACTGTAGGATGGAGGGATGAGTGAATGAATGAACGAAAAAACAAACAAACAGATGGGGGTCCTGCCCTGCCAGCCCATGGCAGTTCCGGAGGGAAAGGAGTCCAGAGTCTGGGTGAAGGAGGATTAGGGGTAAATGAACCTTGGCCACAGAAAACCTCCCAGTACAAGATTGCTCCTCTCCTGCTGGGAAGGGTGGGGCTGGGGGCTGGGTGAAGGTGGAGAGAAGGGCGAGGTGATTTCCTGGGCCCCTTTCTAGGAGAGCAGAAGGTGATGGACTAAGGCCTTCCGGCACATTGGGTTTTTTGTCTGTTTGTTTTTTAATGAGGCTTTCTTTTTTTTTTTTTTTTAAAGATTTATTTATTTCTCTCTCCTCTCCCCTGCCCCCCGCCCCGTTGTCTGCTCTCTTGGGTTCATTCACTGTGTGTTCTTCTGTGTCGGCTTGCATTTTCGGCGGCACTGGGAATCTGTGTTTCTTTTCGTTGCGTCATCTTGCTGTGTCAGCTCTCCGTGTGGGCGGCACCACTCCTGGGCAGGCTGCACTTTCTTTCGTGCTGGGCGGCTCTCCTTTCAGAGACACGCTCCTTGCACATGGGACACCCCTGCGTGGCAGGGCACTCTTTGCGTGCATCGGCACTGCGTGTGGGCCAGCTCCACACGGGTCAGGAGGCCCTGGGTTTGAACCCTGGACCTCCTATAGGGTAGGCAGACAGTCTATCTGTTGAGCCACATCTGCTTCCCAGCAAGTTGTTTTAAAGGATCAACCAGAGGCATCAAATTATTTCCCCTTCACACATGAAGGGAAAAGAGGGAAATTTAAAAGCTCTTCTTTCAACTCTTGTTTCTTCCAACCAAGAAAGGCTACAAGTCGTTCTACCGTACAGCTGTCCATGGAGTACTACCCAGGGCCCCTGATTCACACGATTACTGAGCAGGATTGAGGACATTAACTTTATAGGCCAGAGGGCATTAGGCTGACCTCCAGGGGCCACGCGTCCACGTTGGCGTCGCCGGAGCATGCCTTCACTCTCCACCTTGGTCCAAGGCGCTTTCTCCCTGTGGCTGCATTGTCCGGAGCATCCCCTCCTTTGTCCTGCTCCAGTCCTGCTCCCCTCCCTCCTCCCTGCTCAGATTTTCTCTTATGAGCAGCCAAGAGAGAGGAAGAAGTGCAGCTCGAGGCCTCAGGTGGGAAGAGGAACCCAGGCGAGCCCCTGCCACAGGGGGAGTGGGATTGCACCCCAGCCTAGAAGTCAGATGGGCTCTGTCCTGCTTCGACGAAGGGGGGCCAGCAGGGGCATGCGGGGGACCAGACGATGCACAGCAGGCTCGGGGGGCGCGGGAGCGGCCGGCTCTGGCTTTGCTGCTCTCCCCTGGGGCTGGCTGGAGGGGCACCAGGGGGGGCGGAGGAGAGGTGCGGGCGGGAGGGTGCCCGGGCCAGGGGGCCCTTCAGCTCCTCCCGGGCCTTCCCTGTCAGCAGGGCAGGACGATGCTTGGGGGCACCCCTGGGGCTGGGGTGCAGGCAGAGGGCCTGGCCGACGGCCCAGAGCAGCTGGCAGGTGCTCCAAGGAGAGCACGACTCCTTTCCCTGCTGCCAGCGCGGGCAGAGCCCGGCAGAGCCCGCCCAGGGCGTCCAGGCCTTCCCGGCCGAGGGCCTGGCGGCCGGCAGCGGCGGGGCCTGAGCCCCGAGTGGGGCTGGCGCCCGCTCCAGGTGGGGAGCCGGCAGCCTGCCTGGCCCGGGGGTCTGGGGCAGGCCGCACGGTGGCTGAGCTGGGCCGCCCGCAAGGCTGTCCCCGGGGGCACGGGCGGGGTCCTCGGAAACTCTGGGCTGCTGCCTGCCGCGGGCTCCCACCGGGCCCTCCTCCTCTGCGGAGGCCACCGCGTCCTGGGGGGGGGGACAGGACTCCCTCGCCTTCCTGGAGGCTGCCCTGCCCCTCCTCCCACCTGCCCCGGCCTGGCCCTACCCTCGTTTTAGCAGGACTGCTCCTCCCCTGCAGCCCTTCAGCCAAGACCCCCCCAGGCCTGGGAGCTGGCGTGCCTCTGCCCACCGCCCCCCACGGTGGGGTCCGCTCTCGGGCCCTCCAGGACTGTGCTGGGCCGAGCCGTGGGGCGGGCGCTGCGCTGGTGAGCCCTGCCCGCCCGAGTGCAGGGTGCAGGGCCCCAGGGCCCCGGGCCAGCCTCCCGTCATGCCCTGCCCGGCCTCAGGCCCCGGCACTCAGGGCCGTGGGCTCCCTGTCCAGTCCCGGGCTCCACCCTCTGGCCTCTACTTCCCAGCCCGCCCCTCGCTGCCCCCCGCCTCCCCAAGCCCTAATTCCGCCTTTTTTCTCCCAAGACCCTCTTCTCCTGTCCCGGGGACACCCCTCCCGGGAGGCCCAGGGGTGTCTTCTGGAGAACAGCTGGGCTCTGTCTCCCGCCCTCCCACCAGCGTGGGGTGGAAGCTGTGCCCTGGGGTGCGGGGCAGGAGTGGGGAGCACCCCCATTGCCTGGATGACCTCCGGCAACCCATGCCTGTCCCGAGGGCCTGCTTCTCATCTGTGGAGGGAGAGGGCTGTGGACCCCTCGGCCCAAGTTCCCCCCAGCGCCAGCGCCTCCGGGGCAGTGCTGCCCACGTGGCCCCAGTTTGCTTTGCTGATGAAATGTGGAGAGTCATGGGTCCACGGAGCCCTGAAGCGCTGGGTCCCCAGGGGCGCCCTCCGGGGTTCCCTCCCTCAGCGGGCAGCCTTCAGCGGGGCAGCCGTGGGCCGCAGCCCCGGGTCCCGTGGCTGGCAGCCAGGGCCGTCCCGGCCACTTCCTCCCGCTCACCGCCCAGGGGCTGAGTGGGGAAGACAGGGCCGGTCATCTCCACGCCGGTGGGAGGGGCCTGCCGATGCTGGGAGACTGTCCATCAGTCCAGCCCAATCCGCCCAGAAGGTGTGAGGACAGGGGCTCGGCCGGGGGGCAGTAGAGGGACGTCTGCCTGGGGCCTCGGGTGGGGTGGAGCCCGGTGTGGAGATGGGAGGGCTGGGGGGGTGCGGGGGGTGGGCAGGGGCCGTGGGGGGCAGCAGAGCGGGCCCAGGAGGAGCAGGGGGCCCCATGGAGCCACGGGGCGGTGCCGTCGGCGCGGCAGGCGGTGGAGGGGGCGCAAGGGGAGGCCAGTAAGGGTCTCCACAGCCCACAGAGATGTGTGGGGACCTCAATGCAGCACCAAAGGCCCCCGAGAGAGCCGGAGGGACAGCCCCGGGGGGCAGGAGGGCTTTGGGTTCGGAAGGCGGGCGTCCGGCCAGAGCCTGGGCTGTTCTGAGCCAGGGGATGGGAGAGGAGGGGGCGGCAGTTTCTGAGGGCATCTTCCACCCACAGGCCACCGTGCTTTGTACCATGTGACCCTGCCAGCCTGCCTGCCCATGGGCCAAACAGCGGGGAGGCACTGGGCTCGGTCATGGTCACACGCTGTGGCAGGGAGCCGGCCAGGCCGAGGGGAGGAGGAGGAGGGTGTGGGTGGCGGCAGAGGCGCGGGGCGCTCACCAGAGCAGCCCTTGCTGCACGCCCGGCAAGCCCAGCTCCAGGCGGCCAGCCACCCACCCGAGACCCCACCCCCCAAGGGGGCTCCCCGTCTTCCGCAGGGTCGTCGGGGGGCTCGCCTAGGGCCTGGGGGCCCTTAGAGTGACGGCGAGAGGGAGGCGCTCCCGGGGCCCACGCCTCCCCCCCCCACCTCCACTCCCTCCCTCCTCTCCCCTCACCAGCCCTCTCGTTGCCGTTGCTGGGCAGATCCAAGAAGGGCCAAGGGACGAGGGATGAGCCCGTCCCTGTGGGGTGCAGGTCGGGAGTGACCTGAAAACAGAGGGCTGAGCTCCAAGCGGGGAGCATGGGGGCGGATGATTAGTACAGTGACAGAACTTTCCTTCACGCCGGCTCACCAGGGCCCTCACCAACCAAGGCAGGGCCTAGGTAGGTAATTTATCTCCATTTTACAGTTGAGGAAGTAGGCGTGGAGACGCGAAAGCCCTGACGGCGGAACGGCAGGCGGGCGCCGGGCACGGGGAGGGCAGGGGCCTGTCAGCGGCCTCCAGCCCCTCTTCTCGGGACCGTCCCCCCTGCGCACCAGAGCGGGAGCATCTAAGGGCCCCGTGTTGGTCTCGGTGTGTCCTCAAGGGATGGCTCTCAGATCAGCCACCCAACGTCACCCACGCGCGGGGCACCCAACGCACCCACGTGCGGGGCACGCGACACGTGGCGGCCCGGCAGGCAGTGGGGGGCAGTGCTGGGCCGCCGCAGAGGGGGCCGCCGGGCTCTTCCGGGCACGCTTGCGTCTTCCCTCTGTGTCATCAACTCATTTTCTGCAGGGAATGAAGATAAATGGCTCCACTCCGGAAAACTGCGTTTAGCGTCTCATTCTTTCGGCGGGGCAGGGACGCTTTCGCCGACAGAGCGTTTGCCTTGCAGATGGCTCGCCATATGCCACGTTCCTCGCGCTGTCACCTTGTGAGCAGATTCTGTCAGGTTTTAGGAGTAAAAGCTTAATTAACGAGTGGTGTGTACAATTATGTACTTAATTATCTCCCGCTTTTATTTCTTTGTTGTTTCTTGCTTTTCAAAAGTTTTGCAACAATTACAGGCAACTGTTCCCTAATGCAGTTTCTCTCCACGCTGCTCTTTTCTTCTGTTTCTCCTCTTTTTCTACTCAGAGACTGGCAGGCTTGTGGGGGAAGGGCCCCTCCCTGCCTTCCCCCGGTCCCCAGTTCAGGCAGGGACCCTGGACCTGGGTGTCGCCCGGGCTTACAGACCAAAGTCCCTGGGAAGCAGCCCGGCAGCTGAGTTTTTCAGACCCGTTTCCTCCGAGGCGGAGCTGCGGTCCTGGGGGGACCCCGGCCTGGGCCTCCCGGGTGCTGGGTGGGCACCCAGACCCTCCCTCTCCCCGTGCTTCCTCCCTCCTCCCGCTCTGCCGGCCCGTCGTGGCAGCGGGCGCAGCGGCTGGACCAGGGGCGAGGGGATGGGCAGTGGCAAGGAGACTGTCCTGCAGCAGAGGAAGGACGGGGGCGGCGGGGGGAGCGGAGCCCAGAGAGCAGAAAGGGTTAGAACGAAAGCACCCACAAAAGCACCCTGGGGAGCACTGGCTGGGCGGAAGCCAGAACCCGAATTCGGGGCTCGAAAAAAGGGAGTGGATTCGCAGGAAGCCTTCCCCTCCGTCCCGTGTCACCCGGATCCGTCGGCGCCCAGGGGCGGCCTGCTCGGCGAAGCCCCCTGCAGCGCTGGAAGCTCCCGTCTCCTTTCGGGGTGACAGAGGGGGCCCGAGAGCTGCGGGGAGCAGGGGGGAACCTCGGAGCCAGCCCCTCTGGCTCCCTGTGGGGGCCGCGGCGGGCTCTCGGCTGGTGGCCGGGGTCCCGCGGGGCCCCCGATTCCCGCACGCCCGTCCCGCCGTGCCCGCCGGCCGCGGGCCGAGGCCGGGTCCTGGGGAGGGTAGATCGAGGAAGGGAGAAGACGCAAGGGCAGAAGAATTGCAGACTCGGGAGATCAGCGCCTCCCTTCCTCCCACGACAGACCCTGCACGGAAATGAAGGAAAAGGCCGAGGCCCACCGCGCTGCCAGCTTTGCGGGCACCCCGGCACCCGCCCGGCAGTGGCCCGGCCAGGCCATGTCTCCACGGCGTGCGCCGGCGTCCTCACCGGCGACGAGTGGGGGGCGGGTTCTTCGGGCTCTGCCTGGCCGTCCCGAGGGCCCTGTGTCCTCCAGTGCCCCCCACGCCTTAGAGAAGAGCCCGCCGGCCTCCGGAGGCCTGCGCTCTGGGGCAAGAAGGGCAGGGGGCTGAGCCTCCCCCATGGTACAACCAGGCCCTAGAACAGTGCCTGGCACATGGTGCGTGCGCAATGGGCATCGCTCCAAGTAATGAGCGCCTGCTCGACACGCCAGCTGCAGCCGGGCCAGGCCTGAGGTCCTCTTGAAAGACGCCCGCCCCGCGCCAGAGATAGCCGCGGCGACCAGGCCCCGCCGGCCTCGGCTGACCCCGGAGTTCCGCTCGAGCTGGGGCCTAGAGTGAAGAGGGGCCGCAGGTGGCTGGTTTGGGGCGCCCTCGGAGCACGGGGCTGGGAGGAAGAGGGAGAGGTGGGGTCCTCTGGGGCTGCGGGCCGTGGGAATGTGGGGCAGGCAGGGGCCTGGCGCAGCGCAAGACCTCAGGTGAGCCCCAGACCCCGCACCCTGGGGGGCCCAGCTCGGCCGTGCAACCCTCTTCCCTGGTCCCCGGCTCTGCAGCTGGACCCCAGACGGTCCCTGACTGCTCCCCGTAAGTCCACCTGACACCCTTCCCCTGCCGTTCCCACTGGCTTCGGGGAACGCCTGGAGAGGAAAGGCCGGGAAGGAGGGGGGCGCCTGGCGGCCAGGGCGCCCGAGTGGGACTGGGAGCTACTTCCGAGGTCAGACAGTAACGTGGGGCCAAGGGAGGGTCAGCCTTCCAAACTGGGGTGCGGGGATAAGCTCCCAGCACGGCGGGGAGGGCCCAGGCGAGGCCAAGGTCACCCCCAGGGGGGCACGGCCCGAGGAACTGAAATCTCAGCGGGTCCCTCACAGCCTCGGTGCCGAGCTGGCCGGGCAGGTGGAGGAGACCAGACGCGAGTGGGCGCCGGGGGCCGGGAGGGGCTCCTCCCTGGTCCCTGCCTCCACGGCCGGGGCCAGGCCCCAGCAGGCCCCAGCAGGCCCCAGCGCCCTCCTTCCACGGGGCCCTCACCCTGGACGCAGCTTCCGTCACCTCCACCCAGCCCCCGCTCCGGCCCTCTCCGGCCCCGCCCAGCACCTCCTGCCCCGCACGGCCGAGAGGACGCCCGCCTTCACGGAGGGGCTCCTGGCGAGTCCAGGACCCTCCCGAGGCTCCACCAAGCCGGCTGACAGGAGGCCCGGCCCCCACGCCCCCGCCTCTGGCCTCGGCTCAGGGCCACACCGGGCCCTCTAACATGCCCCAAGTCCGTCCTCAGAAGACCTTTATTCAAGAGGACCCTGACTGCTGCTGGCACGTTCTGTGGCCACTGCTGGGGGTGGCTGGGAAGGGCGCGATGACGCGGCAGCGAGAGGGGCGGCCAGCGCCGAGCTGGGGTGTGCTGGCAAGGGCGGGGGCGCCGCCCGCCTCGCAGAGGCCCAGGAGGGCGCCTCGGTCGCTTGCTGGGGCAGGGGGGCCACATGCCTGGGGAGCCAGGCAGGGATGGGGCGTGCGCTCCGCTGCCCTCGCGGCAGGGGACAACCATGACATCACAGCCGGCCTCGCTGCGGCAGGGGCACAAAGTCCCACTTCCTGCTCTCCCGCGGTGGCGCTCCCCGTGCCTCCGGGCCCTCCAGCCCCAGCCCCTGCCTCCTCCAGCCTCTCTCCCCGCTCCGGCCCCCCCTCCCCCACCAGGCTGCTGTGCCCTGTCACGCCAGCCCGCCGCCTCTCCCCCAGGCCCGCCGCTGCCGCTCTGGGGGGCTTCCCTCGCCCGCTCGCGGGGCCACAGCCCGCGCGGCCTGCCTTGCTGCTCGCCCTGCCTGGGGCTGAGCTGCCACGGCGACATCAGGGCAAGGGGGGGGGGAAGACAGGACACAGGGAGAGCAGGGCAGTCATTTGAACATTAAAAAAAAGAAAGCCGCTCTGTCCCCTGCGGGCTGGACCCCGCTGTCCACAGCACGCTGGGGAAGGAGCCGCCCGTGAGCCTCGCCCGACGCCCGGCGCCGAGCCCCTGCTCCCTCAGCCGACTGCCCCCTGCACTCGCGCGCCCCCTTCAGCCCTGCCTCGCCCCTCGCCGCGCTGAACTGGACGCACTCGTGTCCGCCGGCCAGAGCCCGGGTTCCCCGAGGAGGCCCCTGCCCCTGGCCCCAGCCCGCTTCTCGCGGCAGCCTCCTCGGACGTGTCCGTCCCACCTGCGGGCGCTCTGCTCAGGGTCCCCGGGCAGCCCCCTCGGCTGAGCCCACCGCGGCCCCCGCCCTCTCCCCACTCAGCGCCAACATCGCCTCCTCCGGGGGCCCCTCTCCGAGCGCGCCGGCCTCTCCTGTGTTTTCAGAACACCCTGTGCCTCTAAGAAACCGTGTCACGTTCTATCGTATTCACGCGTTTCCGGGTCTGTCCTCTGCGGGAAGGTTGTTCTTACTCAGCTTTGCGGTGACGCGGTGTCTAGTAAGGGCTTCCCTTGCGAACGGTGGCATGGGTGGGGGGGGGGCTGCGGGGCGGGGGGGCCCGGGCGCGTTGCTGGCGCCAGGTCGGGGAGGGCGGGGCTCATGGCGCGGGTGCAGGCGCCGGGTGGGGGGCGCCTTTCTCCGCTCCTTTGCTAGTCGGATGCAGGGCCCTCGAGGTCTTGAGCACCCAGCTTTAAAGGCAGCTGGACCCACCAGGAAGCACGCGGGGAGAAGGGGCGCCCGGGCGCTGGGGCCTCGCCTGGGGCCCTGTGGGGACGTCCCCTGCCCGGGCAGCTGGACTAGGGTCCCCTGAGGACGCTTCGCGGGGACAGCGGGTGAGCTCCGCGGGGCAGAGCGGGGTGTCGCGGGGGCCGGGCGGGGGCCTCAGGGGCAGGCGCTGCACAGTGGGGCCAGCTGGCGCGCCCCCGGAGGTGTGCAGGTGCGGCCTGGGCTGCGGTGGGCAGGGGAGGTGGGTCCGGGGGAGGGGGGTGGCCCGTACTCCTCTCCGACCCTGCCTGATCTGCGCTTCCGCCGCTAGCTCCCTACTTTGAGCCCGGCTCGGGGTGCCCTGGACCTGGGCTCCCTGCCTCCCAGAGCTCATCGAAGCCAGGCTTGGCTTGCCCTGCTCAACCCCCGCCCTTCACCCGCAGCAGTCAGGGTCAACGCGCACAAAGGCAGGCTCCGGCCCGAGGCCCGGGGAGACCCGGCGGCAGCGAGGTGGGGCTGGGGGCGCCGGGGTCAGGTTGACCCGGTGATTCGTCCTGGAGCCCACGTGACGGAGTGGGTCCCCAGTGTCCCTAAAACCTCGATCGCTAGAGCCAAAGAAAGGCCCGGGGAGGGGGCTGGCTGCCGGCCCCGGGGGAGAGCAGGGCTGGGTGGCACTGGCGGCTCAGCCCGTTCGGCGGGGGCAGAGCGGGCGCTCGGGCCCGGGCCCTCCCTCTTCCCACTCCACCAAGGCGGAGAACACGCGTCTCTTGTCAGGGCCCTTGCTACGGCTTGCGCGGGAGGGGGCGTACGTGACTGTGCGCACAGAGGCGAGAGGGGGCCTCCCTGGAGGAAAGACTACGCAGCAAGCCTTGAGGGCAGGGGCCAAGGGAGCAGATGTCTAGGCTTAGTTGGAGAAAGAATAAATAAAAGGAAAAAATCATTTAAAGGCAGCAAAGATAAGGGAAAGACAAAGAAAAAGGTCCCTCTTATTGGCCACTGCCTGCCCCGAGCCTGGATGTTGCCTTTGGTTAAATACCTGTTCAGATTTGAGCAATAACAAGGGATTTGCGGGATGGCTCCAAGCGGATCAGAGTGCCGTGCTTTGCCCACTCTTGTCCCTGCGAACCATCGTTCCTCGGCCTCCACCTCCATTCCAAGCAACCCTCCCCCGCTCCAGACTTGAGGCCACCGTCACTGGTCCCCCTCCCAGAGCCCGCGCCTCGGGCCCTCGAGGGCCCTTGGGGAACCTCAGCCGGAGTGACCTTGGGCCGCCAGACCGAGCAGGAGCACGCTCGACAGCAACGCTCCTGGGCTGGCGGAGAGCGGTATGTCTTTGGAAACGGGCGGCCAGCACCACGGGGGGCTGCGGGGAGCAGGGGCAGGGGCCTAAGCAGCTCTGGGGGGGAGGAAGGCCAGAGGGCCCACCTGGGAAACAGCTGGGCTGCAGCGAGCCGCTCCTCAGTGGACGAGAACGACCCGTGGATTCAGGCCCTACGCCCTGGAAACCCACGAAGCTTCGAACCTGGCTTTGGCTGACGTTGGCCTTTATTCCAGGTCCGGGGAGGAGGGTTTGCAGAGCGGCTCCCCCGAGCCGGCTCGCCTGGAGGCAGCCTTCCTTACCCCAATGCACCACAACCCATGGTACCTTGCGCACGCGACTCCTGGCCCTTCCCTGCATGGGGCTGCCTTTGCCTTGTGTCCCTTACCAGATTGTAAGCTCCATGAGGACAGGGACTGGACCAGAAGCCCCCCAAGTCAAGCGCTCTGTGCCATGCACACACCAGGTAAATCCCTAAGGAACCACTTTGGCTTAGCCCGGAGCAGCTCAGCCATGCAGCCGTCAACCAGGGAAAAAACCAGAAGTCGGGCCCCTCGGACTTGAGGGGAGAAGAGCAGGCTCCTAAGGAACGGCCAGCAGTTCAAATGCTCAGCTGGAGAGGAGTCACGGGAACTAACTCTGGCTGCAATAGCCACGGGAGATCTCCAAAGGCGTCCTGGTGGGCCGTCAGCCCGGTGCCCCCAGCCAGGGCGCGGAAGCCTCTGGAAGACCCCGGGTGGTCCTGTTTCCAGAACCTCAGGAGGAGGGCAAAGAATGCACAACTTATCAGGGTGCTGAGTGAGCAGACTGGTGAGCAATCCCAGGCAGCTCGTTTCTGGACAGCCTGTTGTCCCCCTTGGAGACTATGGAAAAACAGGCCCCTACCCTGGAGATGCGGTTTGGCTCCCCTGCAGAGGTGTGTATGACTGGGTTCAGGTTGATTCTCCCTCACGCGCCCTTCGATCGTGCCGTTAAAAAGGAAGGAGGAGGGAGCTGAGGTCTGGTGAGCAATCCCAGGGCTGACCAACCTGTGGCCAAAGAAACCAACCCAAAGAAGCCAACCGCTCCGCTGGGTTCCCTGCCTGCAGGAATTTCCCCAGCCCCACGCTTTAAACTAATTGCTTTAAAACTTGATTATGCTCTACCTGTAACAGCTTACACCAACCCACTGAAGCAACAGAAGCTTTGCTGGGGAAGGGGGTGTTATGGAGAGAAAGGAAGTGATTTGTAGAGATGCAGAGGGGAGAGCTGGACACCCAAGAGGGGCTTTGAAGACTGGGGGTCAAGGGAAGGTGTTTGCCTAAGACCCTGGGGAGAGCGCCCAGGCATGTGAAACATCACTTCGAAATTCTCTGTTCTGGGCTGACAAAGAATTGTTCTCTCAAATGTCAAGGGATCGAAGGGTCAACAGGGTGATGAAAAGGGGACCGGCCAGGCAGAGGAATCTGGGGTTCCTGGACAGGCTAGGAAATTACCAGTGGAGAGGGGCGTAGGGCAGCTGCTGCCAGGCCTGGCGGTCAGGGGGGCTCTCCAGGGCCTCTGGGTGGACCCCTTGTCAACTGCTAGACCGAACAGCCCCAAACTGAGACACCAGCTCCCAGGCCCCCGGTCGAGGCGGCCCGAGGTGTTTCCAGGAACCTGTTCTTGAGAATGAGTGGGGATTAGGACAGTTTGAGCCAGAGGTAGAAGAGAGAAGCGGAGAGCGGGACTCGAAGCCCGCCGGCCTCCTTCCTCCCCTGTGTGATCATGGGAAAAAGGATGAGTAAAAAGAATAGATGCCTGCAGGGGCAGGGGGGGTTGCCTGGGAGGACTCTCGGTCCGTGATCCTTGTATTCTCCACCTCGTCTTGACCCACATCAGTTTCATCCGTTTTTGCCTGAGTTTTGGGCTTGCTTCGGGGGAAGGCATACGAGGGCGTGCGGTGCCCTGACGTGGAGGGGACGCGGCGGCTGGCGTCGGGCCTGGGGAGTCAGCCTAAATGGCCTCAAGGCTGATGGCGGCTGGGCTGGGCCTCTGGTGATCATTGCAGCACCCTCTCTCTCAAGGGCGCTCGATGACTCACAAAGTCCTGTCACGCCCAGGGCCTCTTGGCGCTTCCCTGGGACCCGTGGAGATGGGCAGGGCAAGGAGAGGCCACCGGGTTTCGGATGTGACTTCACGTGATAAACGAGTGGCGGAGCCAGCACTAGGCCTGAGCCCCGGAGCCCTCGTCTCAGGCTCTTTGCCCCCCTCCTTCCACCAAGCTGTGGAAGGGCGGCCCCACGTCAGCCCAAGGAGCGTGTCCAGCCTCCGTGCCCAGGCAGCTCCCCTCCCATTCAGAAACCTTCCAGACCCAGCTTGGAGGCTGCGACAGGGGCACACTCCCCGGGCTGCAGGCTGCCTTCCCCTTCTGAACTTGGTTGATTTAGAGTGGGAGGGGGCTCGTCACCTCCCCGCGCAGGACAGGTGTGCACCCCCAGCAAGCCATGAGAGGCGGGTCACCCCCAGACCCCTGGCCTTCCCGTGTGGAGGGCCGGAGGAGCCCCACGAATCCAGGGACCCACAGGGGCGACCCGCAGTCCTGCGGGTGGTGGAGGGGAAAGGCGCAGCCTGCCTTAGTCACAGGATCTGATGGGAGGCAGGCTTGCTGGTCTCCCTCTGGGTTGCCCCTCATCTTCTCTGGGCCCATTAAAGGGGGTGCCCTCTGGCCTGGACCGGGGCTCCAGCTGCTGGGGCTTCCCTGGCGGGGGGGGGGGTTGGAAGTGGGGAACAGCCTTCACGTATGCTCTGCATTTCAATGTCTTCGGATCCTACCAAGGATAATGGGGTGGGTTTGAGAAAGACTTTGATCTTGAAATAGGTAGCCCTGAGTCCAGGTCTTGGATTTGCCACTGACTAGCTGTGTGACCTTGAGCCAGTCCCCTGATAGCTCCAAAGAAGATCCCTCACAGAGTTTCTGTAAGGATCAAATGAGAAAATGGGTGGGAAGGAGCTTCATCATTTGTCAGGAAGTGGGTTTTATCATAGAGGGCTTTGGGGTCCCGGAGGGGGAAGGTCAGGTGCCTTCGTAGAGAGGAATGGGCAAGAGAATGGGGGCAGCAAGGGCAGCCTGGGGCTCTGAAGACAGCCTTCCCTTACTCCTCCACCTTGACGTAGGGCACAGGGCTCTCTCCAAAATGCGGGGGCTGGCAGGGTTGGCAGAGAACTGCTTGGCATGGTTAAAGAGCCCCTGAGCAGAGGGAAACGGACCTTCACTGGCTGCTCGGCTTCCCTGGCTCTTTTTACTGCCCATCGTAAATTATCATCCTGTTTTATTTTCGTTTTACAGCCTCTTGCAGGCCATTTCTGGTAGTTTACTCTCAGCTCTGGGCCAACTATGTTAGAAATGGTTTCCTGGTCTTTATCTTTCTCTATTGACTCCTCCGATTCCTGGTGAATGGCCCCGGCAGCTGGTGAGGGTGGAGTGCCGGCGTGGTTGGCCAAGGAGGCGTCAGACGCTGGGTGCCGAGGGCTGACACCAAGGAGGTGGGATGCCAGTGGCTGCCCTCAAGCAGCTTAGCCGAGCTGGAGGATGCAACACTCAAACAGCCACGTGCTCACGTGCATCTGCCCAGCCTGCTTTTGAAGAGTCCTCCCTTCCAAGGACCCCTAATTCAAGTAGCTGTCCGAAGACGAAGGCACGTTCTTAGTGCAGCTGGCTTTCCCTAGCTGTGGGTGAACACGCTTTCAGTGTTTAGAACAAAGCCTTGGGAGGACCGCCAAAGGTCCTTTCCATTGCCAACACCCTCGGGCCTAGCTCTGAGAAGGGGGGGGTGGGGGTCCTGACCAGGAGGCCTGAGCTCTCCATTCTGGTCCCGGTTCCACTACTAGTTAGTGGCCCCTGGCAGCCCCTTTGCTCCCACTCGGTGTCAGTCTCCTCATTTGTAAAGCGCAGGCGACCAAAGCAGACCAAGGCAGCCCGTTCTTGTGCTGCCGAGCTGTAAGCGGAGAGCGGCTCCCGCCCTGGGCGCGAAACGTCCAAGCGTTCCTTTGCAAAGCGACCGACACACGCGGCAAAGGCAGGCACCGGCCAGCGTCGTGCACAGCAGGAACTGTTTTTTACTGAAATGCTGGCTTTTCAAAGGAAGGCCCTGGGTTAGGCAGGGTTTGAACTGATGTAACGGTTGTCTTTGGTATCCTGAGTCAGGGGAAGGCAATATAGCGGCAAAGTTGTCTCTCCTGTCATTATTCAAATAGAAGAGGGGTTTTGTTCGATACAGTTCTTGTGGCGAAAGATCAGCGACCATTTCCCCACAGCTGCGTTTAAGGTTTGACCGCGGTTGCAGCCCATTTCGTGCCTACGAGGCGGGAAAAGCTAATGCGGCACGCGCTGCGTTTGTGAGGATGGGAAGAACACAAGAAGGGATCGGCAGAGGCGGGGGGGGGTGGGGCCAGGGGGCCCAGAGTGAGGGACAGAGGCCTGCCTTGCTGCGCCGGAAGGAAGATGGGGGCAGGCCACCTACTTGAAAATATTCTGAAAAGAGTAGCACAGGAGGGCGGGGCTAGGAGAGAGACCCGTTGGTGCGATTCCTGCTGGAAGGTATGGGGCGAGCGCTCAGCAGGGCGCGGCGGGGAGGAGGCAGGCTGGGCTAGGGCTAGCCTTCTCTGGGCCTCAGTTTCCTCATCTGTAAAATAAAGAGGTTGGACTAGACAGGCCTCATTCTTCGCCCCCTGGCGTCTAGCTGGCTCAGAGTAGAGAGGAAGGACAGAGGCTGGCTAAGGGAGGAGGGGATGGAGGATGCTAAGGTCGGGTGTCCCAGCCCGTCCGCGCACGGCCAGCTCAGAGCGAGCCCCGCAGCCAGAGACGTGGGTACAGTCTGCACGCAACACGGCTGATGACCCGGTAGGTGCTGAAACACAGCTTTACGGGTTTTGTTGGGTTTTTGGCTTGTTGGGTTGGTGTAGAGCCTCTGCTTGACTTTCTGGCGTGGGTCAGGAGGTGCCAGAGCAATTGTTTTCAGGGCAATGTTGAAAGCATGTGCAAATAAATCCATATTCCCATTTCAAGTGTAGGCCACAAAATCATATACTAATATGTCCCCCCCCCTTAAAACTCCCATCCCCCTGAAAAAAAAAACGGCCAAAGTGTTTAGTTGCATGTGTGTGTGTTTAACATTAGGGAAATAAGAGACATGATAAATTTCTCATCTTCTTTTGTTTCTTTTTTATTATTATTCATATTATTCTTTGAAAGCCTTATTGCCAGAGGTTGCAATGGTAGGAAGGGGGGGGGGAATGTGGGATGGGGGAGCAGAGGGGAAAAGAGTTCACAGTTTATCAAGCTATTAGAACAGCTCCCTCTTCAAAAAAAAACCCACAAAACTCCAAAAGCACTCTATTTTGAGCTTCTTAAATTAAGGAAGTGGTGTTCTTAATGGCCACAGTGCGGCAAGGATAGTTCTAGAAGCACAATCTGCATCATTAACAGTCACTCAGGCTCAGATGGTTCCAGGGTCAGGCAAGCCAGGGGTTTGAAAACCCCAGGTGTGCAGCTTCTAGGACGGACACGGCTGGGACCAGGTGGGGCCTGAAGAGAGCCTGGGTTTAGGCTTTCAGAAGAGGCCTGCCTTGACACCTTGTCTCAGGAATGCACCTAGAACCAGCCCCCAACTCAGAAAGCAGGTCCCCTGCTGCTTTGTTGAGGACCTGGTTTCCCTTCTCTCTTCTGCCACCAGCTGCAAACTATGGTGAAACTTTGGTTCGACTAGTTGGACTTCTTCCCCTTTCAGCAGTCCACCTTGACTAAGCCCTCCCAGTTTTGAGTGGAGAATAATCTATTAAAGTCTAGCAAAAGACAAATCTTATAAGCAAATAATACCTTGCCTTTGTCTAGCATTCTACCCACTCCCAAAGTGCATTCACATATAGTATTTTATTAGGTCATGTTAGTTTTGAATTAAATGGCCAACGAAGCCAGCAAGTGCCATATCCTGACAGTTCAGGAAGAAATGTTCAAGTGCGGTGATATTGGTTCCCTAAGCCAGCAGAGGGTCTGAGAGAATTCCTTTAAAAATGACTGGAAAAAAGAACAAACTGAGATCTGGAAGGACCAACTTGCAAATGGAGCATTTAAGGCCAATTAAATGGTTTAAATAAAATTCTTTCAACTCAGTGTGCCGGGCCCTGAGCTAAGTGCCCCTGGGAACAGAAGGCTCAGCTGGAGCCTGGGCTCCCGAGGGCAGGGCACACGGTCCAGCCGGGGAGGTAGACGATGTGCAAATTCACGGGACAAGTCACAGAGAGCCGCGATTACAACGGCCAGTGCTGCGTGATGGTGAAGCTTCCCACTCGCCCAGACCACCCAATCTTTGTACCTCGAGGCTCACAGATCTCTGTGCAAACCCCTCTGCTCATGGGTTTCTGTTTGGGACACAGGACCTACCCTTTATATCATGCCCAGGGGGAGTGTCTGTCCTTCCGCCCGGGACCTCCCTTCTCGGCCAATCCACCTTTGTTCCTTCTGGGGAGAGCAAGCCCCAAGGATTCGGTCGCTTTCATTCTCTTTGGGGGGGGGGGAGATCTGGCTCCCCTCAAGACTAACTGTTGAGAAGGACAGGCTCCCTGCTCCCCACTTCCTTGCTGTTTTAACTGCAGAGAAATGAAGGAATTGGCCGAAATAGAAACACGCAGAAATAACAAGCTACATACAGATCCTTCTCCCAGTTTGGATCCCCCGTTTACAGCGTCTGACTTCCTCGTGGGAGCCCCCTAGGAGTCCGGCCCTCTGCTTTGAATGCCAAGGGGCACCAACCCAAAACCAGCCTACCCCTACTGCGGAGGCGGTCCTGACGCCCGCCGCTGGGACACCGGCAGAGGGCTTTGCGGTGGCCCCACGGTGAACATGCTGTATTCTGAGGTCCTCCCGGGAGGCCAAGGCCTTTCCGGGTTTGGGGTCTTGCGGCCCCACTCTCCCAAGCCTGGTTATCCAGTGCTGATTTTGGCGAGCCCTCCCACTGCACTGCCGCCCCTTCCTCCTTTCACCAATGTTGCCAGGACACTCCTGTTTGGGAAAGTGACAGAATGGAGCCTACAGCCTGCTTCAGGGACCTGAAAGTGGCTCTTCTAAGAATCTGGGAGAGTATGACTTCCTGCCCCCTCCCCCCCAAAACCCAAGACTCCCTCTCTGGCTCCCCCACTGCAGTTCGCTTCACACTTGCACGGACAGCTCAGGGAAAGCATACCAGAGCACACGGGGGCCCCTTCTAGCCCCCCCTGCTCTCCCTCCTAGCCACCAACCACCCCCGCCAGAGCAGAGCAGCGCCTCTAGGTGGCCAGCTCCGCTTTCCTCGCGAGCTCCGCCGCAGGGGCCCACGCATTTGGCCTTAGGGAAGATTTTCTCCACCTGGTTTTCTTTACACCTTCCATTATCTCCCCCCTTCAGACCATCACAACACACATCTGCATTTTAAAGGTAAATCCCTCCAACTTTTTAAAAGTCCAAGCACTGATTGCAAACAGATTTCTCCTCTTCCTCTCTTCTGGGGACTATTCCCCAACAGTTTACCATGACTTTTTCTGAGAATAAATGCCCAAGGTGGATTTGGTGGGGGCAGGGGAAAAGGGAGAGGATTCCTGCATGTGGCTGGGTGGGGGCTGTCCTGTCAGGGCAAACGTGGGTGATGACAAACAATCTATTTTTAATGGATTTACATGGACACAAATGGTATGATTTCAGAGCTACCTTTTGTTTGCCCCAAGAAATAGCCAATTATTATTATTTTTTAGAATTCTTCAGTTATTTACAAGGAATGATTTAAGAGGGAGATGGGAGTATAGTAGAGAATGTTTGCAGCCACCGAGCAAGTGAGTCACGCAGCCGCTTTCCATCTATTCCTTTCCACTTCCCGCAGGCTCCTGTAAGAGCACCTGTTAGGCTGGAAAGAAATTCCTTTTCTTTCTTTTCACCTTCCTGCTCTAGGACCCGGGTGGGAAAGAAGCCGCAGAGGGGCTGGAGGAGCGGAGCGGTGAGCCTCTAGGGTGGAGGGACGGGCTGCTCACGCAAGACGCTGTCAGGAAAAAGAGCAGGGAGTATGCAGCCCACTCACTTTTGGGGGAAGGAGGATGCTGGTGGAGATTTCCTGCGGCCTGAACTTTTCTGGAAATAAAGAATTAGATTCTTGGACTTCGAGGTGGACGGGGAGGAACCAGGGGGTTTAGGAGGGGAGTGGGACTTGGCGCACAACAATCGTGGCAGGGCTTTTAGTCTAACCGGTTGAGGTGAAAATAGTAGGTCTTGGGTCCGCTCTACCCCCCTCCCCCCATCTCTCTCCCACCCAAGCATGGTCCACCTTGGCCAGTGTCCTCAAGCCCAAGGACCTTGGAAGTGTCCACCACCCCTCATAAAAAGACATGTCTGATCGCAGGGACTTGGTGGCTCAAGCTCTCTGAACTCTCAATCCCTTCTCAGCCCCATCTGGGACCCTGAGGAGAGTGCACCAAGACGCCGTCTCCAAAGGGACAACGGGACAGGATATTTGAAATCAGGGATGTCTCAAGAAGTCCTATAAACTGGCCCGGGCTCCCCACGTCCACCCCCCCGGGCGCTCGGAGAGGAGTGACCCCCGGCCGGCCGGCGGGGGGAGGGGCGGGGCGGGGGCGGAGCTGGGGGCGGGGCGCCCCTCGCCAGCCCCGCCAGGGCGCGCTCCCCCCAGCCCAGGCCCCGGGGTAACGGTCGTTCCTAACGGCTGCTGCGTGCGCCCCCGGGGTTTTCTGGGGGTCGCGAGCCAGCGCAGCCGCCCTCCCTCCTTCCCTGAGGGGGAGAACGGGCCTGGGTCGCGCAGGGGCCGGCGGGAGGCAGCGGGGCGGGCGCCGTGAGGGCAGCCCCGCCGGGCCTGGGGGGCTCGGGCTCGGTCCCCGGGCGGCGGGAGCCCGCGCTGGGTGGGCGGCCCGGCCCGCAGCGCGGAGGCGGCGCCCTCGGCGAGACCGGCGGGGCGGGGCGCCAAGCCCGGGGGCGCACGTCGGGGCGGACGCCGCTCCGCGCTCCCGGGCCGGGGGCCCCATGGGGGAGGCGAGCAGCTGTGCCCTCAGAGAGGCCGCCTCCGGGGGTGTTCGCGGCGGGGCGGGCACCTGCCGTCTTTGCACCCCCTCAAGTGTCCCTGCACGTCTGTGGGCATCAGCCAGCAGCTCCTTTGGTTCCTGTGACGCGAGCTTGCTGGGGCCGCCTCTTCCGGGGGGCAACCTGGGGCAGCTTGAAGAAATGCTGCTGCGAAGGGCCCGTGGCCGGAGCCAAAAGGGAGTGTGCGACGCAGGGCAGGCGCGGGGCGTCGGGCCCTTAGCGATCCTGAGCCCCCCGCAGCTTACCCCAGCCAGGGCGCCCTGTCGGGGACGGTGGGCCACGGGGGCACTGCAACCAGCCAACCACACCGGCGACTCCAGGGGCGGGAGGCTGTCGCCGGCGCTGGTAAATGAGAACAGGATGAGGAGTCATAGGACAGGAGGATGGGAGGGCTTGGAGGGAAGGAGCGGGCGAGATGCGCCAAGAAGTCCCCCGCGCCGCGGTCTGGTCAGCTCTGGGCTGCCACGGTCCTCAGCTACGTCTGGGGGAGAAAAGGGAAGTTTGGGTTTGTTTTTTTTTTAAACTGGCTCCCTACTAAGATCCTCAGAGAAATGTCTTGCCTTCACGGATGAACCCAGAGTCCGGGGAAATCAGTGAACCTGACCTTGAGTTTCCAAGGCTCGAGGAACTCAGGCACGGTGTGCATACTTTAGTCTTTCCCTCACGAGCACAGGAAGGGCGCTCTCATTCATCCCAAGAGTCTCTCCCCTGGCTAGAATGGACACCTGCGCTTTTAAGGAAAATTGCTGTTCTCCAAGCTCAGCGATGCAGGGAGAGGCCTGGTGGGTGGCCGTGGGTGGCTCTGGTGAGGGCAGGTCCCCGTGCTGCCCCAAGGACAGTCTCCAGAGCCTGGCCCACTGTGGCAAACACAGCCCCTGGGCCAAGGTCTGGTCCCTTAAGGGAATCGTTTCCTGATGCTGGCGTGCTGGCACGTAGAAGAGTTTGTGTGGGGAGGCCCTGTTCAAATATTCAGGGACTTTTGTCCAAGCAGGTCATAGATGGGAACTTTCCAACTCTGCCCTGTCGGTAATACTTGGATTATTGCCCATTTCTGGCATCACCTCGTGATGACTGGTACCTATGACGTCATTGTCACAAGACTGGCAAGGTCAAGGTCTGGCCCGTTTGGCCAGTTAGGCTGCCACGCGCCACGTTTAGACGCCACCAGCTTATCCCTTACATAGACGGGAAGAGTGGCCCAAGCCCCAGCTCCCTCGGTCCTAGCCCCAGTGCCCCAAAGGACAACACGAAAACAAAAGGGACTGGCGACTGCAGGGGGGCTTTTGGGACATCCCCTTGCTAAGGAGCCACTTCTAGACTGCAGCCGGGAGGTTCTTTTATTTTGAGACCATATTCTGAGGAGAGGGCGAGGCAGAAAAGGGCGAGGAGACGAGAAACAGTCTCCCGACGACGGCCTCCTGGCGCAGCGGCTGACACTGAGGCAGCCCCCTCCCTCGGGCTCAGGGAGGAGCCCGAAGCGTCTTGCCAAGACACACATTAGCCGCGGTTCGAGAGCGGCTGCGTGGCGTCTGCAGGTCTGGGCAAGGTCGCCGCGGTGGCTCTCTCCTTACAGCCACCTGATTTCCCAGCCTGAGGGCAGGCTCCTTGCGGGTGGCGACCGCCCTGCTCACTTCCGGGCTCCTGCAGCCACGGGCCCTGAACGAGCAGGCGGCAGGGCCCGTGCTCGGCTGGATCGGGAAGAAGGCCAGAGCCGCACACGTGTCTAAGATCCACATGGGCACGGGGTTGCGGAGGGGCTGGGGACGGGGGCGCAACCACGACCTCGGAAGCCTGAGCCGGCCACGGTTGCCCACAGCTTTCGATAAGTTGTGTGTGTCGTCTATGAATCCAAGAGCCAGTAGGAGCTCCCTCCCCTTCGCCCGCCCCATGAAGGATTTCTGGGCGGGCCCTGGGCTGTCCACGGGCTGTGGCAGTTACCCCCCACCCACCCACCCAAGTCCCTCCCTGCTCCCTGCGAAGGAGTATGGAGACCACATATTCTTGCCTGCCCCGTCAGGCTGGGCGCAGTTTCCCAAAAGGAAGGGGCGGAGGAGACTGCCCCCCCCCAAAGAGCTTAGAGTTGAAAGGTGGGTGCCCAAGCACCTCCAACGAAGGATCGCAACGGCTCACGGGATGGTAGAGGGCGTGGCAGGCAGCGAGAGCCCCTGCCGGGTGGGAGCCTCCTGGCTCCGGGGTGTACGTCCTCTGTGCTCCCCAGAGTGGCCCTGTCCCGGGGGCAAGAGGCCCCCGCCAGCCCCCCCCGCCCCAGCTCCCATCCTTCCCCGGCTGCCGCGCTATTCTCCGCTTGGTCTTGTTTTCACTGGCTGTGGCAGAGCCTTTGGCCCCCCCCCCCCCCCGAGTCCCCAAGAAACGGAAGCCCCTCGAGCATCTCCTGCCGGCAGCGGGCCTCGAGCTGACTTTTGAGGCTCCAGGGTCGTGGGCGCACACGTGGGTGCTTCAGGGGCCGGGAGGTGGGAGAGTCTCAGATGTGGTTCAGGGCCGGGCACGAGTGACACCGTCAGCCACGCCTCAAGGTCCCGTAAACCGGGCTGCTTCCCGACACGCTTCGGAGTCCCACTTCCTTGCCCGCTCCGCAGAGCACACTGGGGGGAGGTGGGGGCCCAGGAGGCTTTCCCGGCGCGGGGTAGCTCCGGCCCATGCGTCGCAGCCCCCCGCGTGGACCAGGGCTCCCTGCTTTGCCCTCCTTCAAAAGATGAGCTTTCTCACAAGAAGAGCAGACAAGGAATAACAGGAAGGGCCCCCGCCAAAAGCCCCCGGACCCTCGGAGAATTCTGGGCGGCAGTCCCGGCGAGGAGGGCCCCTGTTGGGGCCTGGGAACGTGAGCTCATCTCACAGGGACCCCTGTGGGGGGCGAGTGACCCCTGTCAAATACCGGACCAGGCCAAGGGAGACTGTCATGTCTGAGGCCATGGTCCCGGCTCCCTCTGGACCTCGGCCAGAGGCAGAGCCCCACGCTCAGCGCCCCTCACGTCGCAGCTCGGCGTCTCCCCTCCCCTCCGGGAACCATGAGCCTATCGTTCCCCCCGCCCCCGTGGAGGCAAAGCCCCTGGCCACGGCTCCTTATCTGTGTGCCAGTTAGGGTGGGACTTGGGAGTAAAACCCCTGAAAGGTATTACTCCTTGTTCGTATGGTCCTCGTGTGGCTCCTCTGGCCCTCAGACCCCTGATCCTGCCCAGCACCGCCCCCGGCCTCATTCCGTGCCTGGGAAACCCACATCTCCAGCTGTTGCACTTTTCCGCCTTCCCTGGAGGCATGTCTCTAATAGAGCATTGACGACGGGGGGGGGGGGGGGGGGGGGGGGGGGGGGGGGGACGACACCCCCCAGTAACCACAACTACAAGCCAGTGAGAAATTCACCTAAAAAGTGGTCCCGAGACAGCGATATCCCTGAGGGTCCAGGCAGAAGCGTAGAGCAAATGTTCTTTGGGGCACCTCTCCCCGGCGCCCTCCGCCCCCACCCCCAGCCTCCCAAGTGCAGACCGGGCCGCAGGAAGAGACAGCCCCACCCGAAGACCACAGGGCCCCCCGGGCCGTCGGAGAGCTCTGGACGTGGGCCTCGAGCTGGGGAGGGGGAAACAGCAGAGAGGGCAGAGACGCAGCCCGCTCGGCTGTGACGTAGCTCCCGGGCCCCCGCGTCAGCCGTGGAGACCAGCTCCCGGCTGCAGCACGTCTACCCAGCCCGGAGAGCAGCTCCCGGCTGACGAGGCCGGGCTACGGCGGGCATGCCATCCCAGGAGACTTCTTTGGTTTCTCTCCTGTTGGGGCCAATGCACAGGTCCAGGGTGACGGGGAGCTGGAGGCCGGCAGGGGGCAGGGCCGAAGAGGGCCCTGAGGCCGGGCCAGCCCTTCCCTTCTTCACCCTGATCGGGCAGAAAAACGCGGCTGCCTCCCGGGGTGTGAACTCTGGAGAGCAAGGCCTTCACCCAGCTGGGTCACAGGCCCCCCAGCGGCCTTTACACGGCCCCCCGTGCTCTGGCAGGCCTGCCGTGGCTCTCAGGCTACGTGTCCACATGCGCCCTGCTCGTCCCAGCAAGAAGCACCAGAGACAAGGAGGAGAAATGGAGGACCCCGGCCCTTGTTGGAGGAGAATTTCAGGATGGCTTCTTGATCCCAGGAATGTTTTAGCGGCGCGGCCAGGGCAGGTCTGGCTCGTGCCCGGAAGGGCAGGCCCAGGTCTCCCTGCCCGCGCACTTAGCGCCTTTCCTGGCTGGGGAGGGCAGCACAGATTGCAATTCTTTCTCCAGAGAAAGTCAGAGCCCCAACACGAGGCACCTCGGCCAAGACACGGGTAGAGCAAACGGGCAGACGGCAGGTTTGGGGTGAGCCGAAAACCTCCCCGCCCTCACCCCCACACAGGAGCACAGCTTCCAAGTGGCGGGGAAATCTCCACTTTGGTGGGTAGTAAATACAGAAACCTGTTAAAATAAATTGATTTGCAAAGGATCTCTGCTCAACGCTCTTTAAACTCTAACATCTGTTCCCAATAAATAATTCACATAGTAGATATTAATTAGAAGTCTGGAGAGAAGGGGATAGCAGCTCGGAACGTGCACTGGGAGGCCTCTTTACCGAGAAGTACAAGATCTGAACCCGCACCCAGAGGCGGAGGAAAGCAGGTTGTGACGGGGCGGCCTCCCTCCTCAGCCGCGGCCTGCACGCACCTGCTAGTCCCCAGGAGGCCTGCAGCCGGACGGCCACCACCTCCCACCCTCAGCACAGCGATGCCCCCAGGGGTCACTCCCCGGGCCCAGCGGCCCTGCCCGCAGCCGCCCTCGGTGTGTCCGTGGGTTTCCAGAATGGCAGGCGCTGGAAGGCAGAGCCCTCCCCAGCCCCAGCGCCAGCCTTTCTGGGCAGCTGGCAGCAGCTGTCTGTTCAGGCCTCGACTGGGGCCTGGGAAAAGGGCCATGTCCCAAGTGCAGCGTGGTGACCTCACCGGGTCCTCTGGGAGGAACGTTCACGCCCGCCTCAGATGCCGGCCTGAGTGACGGGAAGATCTTAGGCCAAGCCTTGGGCTACTCCCCCTTTCTCCCCCCCAAGCAGCCCCTCTCCACTTGGTTTTCTGGGGCTCCAAGCCCCCTGCCGCCTCTTCTCAGCAGCTTCCTTTGGAGTTTTGGCTTCTTTAACAGCATCATCATTGCTTTCAACTTTGGAAGGAGCAGGACTTCTGGGGACCCCACAGGGGGGGGACCCTGCATTTACACCCCTGGGGAGAGTGGGTGGCTGATTTCTCCAGGCAGGGCGGCCCAGTTCCCAGTTAACCCTGGAGTGGGAGGGGAGCAGCCCCTGCCCGAGCTGGTCAGGGGTCAGGGAGAAGCTGGGTCGTCCCATCTTCTCTGGTCGAGTAGTTCGCAGCTCACTGAGACTAACTGGGAAATGAAAAGATGGGCTGGAAAACAGCTTTATTCCCCCTCGTGTCTACCGTCCATCAAATGCTGGAAGAGTTTCCAGAGGACTGGAATAGACACTGCTGGGGGCAGCCTGGCCTCTGCCCCCCGCAGCGGGGGCTGCCCCTCCTTCCAGGCAGAAGTGGGTGCCCGAGGTTGGTTGGTGAACTGAGCTCACCAAATACCATCCTCGCTGGCACATTAGGCCATTTGGACCCCAAGCTGGAACCCAGCCTGGGCCGGGAATCAACGCCTCCTGGCCGGGGGCGCCAACAGCAGGTGGAGAGTGCTGGTTCACGGCCAGGTGGCCTCCCAGCTGTAAGGAAACCAGAATTACTCGTGCCTCCTTTTCTCCATGAATTAACTGAAATATTCATTCCTGGAAGCTTTTTAGCTTCTGAAGGGCTTGGTTTGATTCTTTGTTAAAGAATCTCTCAGTCCTGTTATTGCCATAGCCATTTTCCTCCTGATGAGAGAGGGGTCTTGGGAGCAGAATGGAACCGTATGAGGCCTCTTAGGTTGAAAAAGTGAAAGAGCAGCTGGGCTTCTCTTATTCCACACACCCGGAACCAAAATGCAGCCGGCAAGGTCAGCGCCCCACACGGGCATTTCCCTCCTAGGGAGGGCCCCGTTTGCCTGCAAGTTCAAAGTCAGAGGCGCAGCCCTTGGCAAGTCCCTTGGACTCTTGTGGGCACAGCTTAGTGGTTGGTAGTCAGTGTGGACAGACAGGGAGGGACAAGGGGTGTCGCTAGCAGACCACTCCTCTGCGCAGGGCTGCTGGTGGGAGGGGGTGAAACTGGCTGGCCTCGTTTCTCGGGTAACTCTTAAGTCCCCAAACCGCGGCCTTCAGCTGCAGACGAGGGGACGGAGGGCCAGGGGAGCGTGCTGGGCTTTGACTTTTCTCGTGTTGGGTGAAAGCCTAAGGCTTGAGGCGGCTCAACCTAGGCTGACCAGGCGCTGTGACGAGCAGGACCAGCTGGTACGGCATTTCAGACTTCAGGAAGGGGGGGGCGTCACATCTTCTTGGCAACAGAGGGCAGGGCATCCCTTCTAGTGAGCCAAGGAGGTCCGCGTGGCGTCTCTGGGCAGAGTGGGTGCTTCTTGGTGGCAGGGTCAAGGGGTGGCTGGGATGGACCTCCAGACTCTGCGCCCCCTGTTGTGTTGTTTAGAACAGTGCCTGCGGGAGCCTCTCGGTAGCCAGATCGGGCAGCCAGGGGTCAGACCCCCACTTGGAGAGAGATAAGTTGGGAGGAGGATGGGGCCAGCGGTCAAGCGAAGTGATAGCCTTGTTTCATCCACAGAGGTCAGCATTCCTTAGCCTCTACTGAGAGACGCCCAGGCTCCAAGAGCCAAAGATAACTGTGAAGGAGAAAAATGAGAGCTCTCGCCATGCACCCAGGAGACAGCATTACGTGGCACAGACCCTCCAGCAGCGGGGAGGGCCCGTGTCGGGGGGCAGGGCACGGGCTGGGCCGAGCGGGATGGGTTGGTCAGAAACAGAATCCCTCCCACTCTTGCTATAGCCCAGATGACAACTTTTCTCTGTAGGATGACTTGTAGGAAGCTTTTGAGCGCCCAGCCAAGGAGAAGCGTTGCCTCTACAAAGGCGGAAGGCAGGGACGCGCCCAGGAAAATAAAGAGGTGGCAGGCCTCCGCTTCCTGCTTCTCACTGGTCAATACCCTAAACCAAAGTCCCGTGGTCCGGGGGAGGGGGGGTGGTGAAGGGGAGAGGGGTAAGCGTTTTCCTCTTGTTATTTTCCGTGGATAGAGAGGCAGGCAAAGGTCTCAGCTAAATATCGAACTCCTTCCTCTCTTCTCAAGGTTCCTGGGAGGCGCCTTACTGGCGTCGGGCCCAGGCAGGCCTTCTGCTCCAGGGTGACGAGATCACCCATTTCCTTCACCTGGTCAAAGCCTGTCCACCCTCCAGACCTCAGTTCCAATGTCATTTCAGGGGAGGGAGGGGGGCGTGACTTTCCTGACCCCTCAGTCCAGGCAGCTGTCGGGGACTTCTCCGTGCGCCATTACCTTGTGGCGTTTAGCAGAGGCTGAATTCATACGTTTACCTGTGTGGTTATTTGACTAAGTCTCTCTCTCCTCCAGCCTGACTTTGCCGGGTTCAGCCTGCCACTTTCCCCCGGCTCTCTGGCCTCGCTCCGGCACTTAATGGGCACTCAATAAATATTTGTAGAATGCATGAATGAAAGGGTCCGCACGAGTGCCCCTTTACCTCACACTCACCTGTGCAACCCTCATTCATTGGGCAGTTCCGCTCGAATTGCTTGGCTGCTGTGCTCCACCAGGCGCAAGGAGAGACGGGTCTAGAGCTGCAGACGGGAGCTGAATGCGCCTTTGAGATCCATTAGCATAAATACCAGGTCAAGGTCGCTCGGAAAACAATCGCTGAGAAAGTCGGGAAACAGCATTGAAAGAGTGGAGGACAGGCCGGGCTTCCGGGGTGGTGGGAGGCTTGAGAAAAAGAGTCCAAAACTATTATTCAAAAGCAACATGTCTGCTTGTCAAGTGGGGGAGCAGACATTGAAGGCGGGAGGGGGCGGGGACAGCCGTCACTGCAGGTGCCACGAGGGAACGGTTATCAGGTACCGGCCCAGGCATGGGCAGAGGCCCCCCGGGTGCTGTGGGAGGGCAAGGGGGCCGGCGCTGCCCTTCTTGGAGGGCCATTTAGCACTATCGAATATTTCGATATAAGGAGCCGTTCTACTTACTGGACTCTCTCCAACAGAAATTCTCTCATAGCTTTGTGGGGATAAACATCCAAGGATAGTTATGCCAGAATTGCAGGCTTAAAACTTGGGGAAGCCCCAAGTGATTGTTATTGGGGTGTGGTGAGATTCATCGATCTAACAGATGCAGAGAGTGCGACACAGATGTGCACGAGATGTGGAAATACATGGGATGGTAACTGAACTCAAGCAAGAGAAGTCTACGTATATACAGTAGGATCCCATTTGCGCATAGAGAAAAGTCTGGAAGGATTCCTACCCTACCTTTAACACTATTTCCTCAGGAGAATGGATTCAGGGTAGGATAATGGGGAACTCATAATTTTTGACCCTCTCTTTCGTGTTTTTTGAATACGCAGCTATTTCTTCTGTAATAAAAAGGAAAAGGAAAGGTTGTAGGGTGTGGCAGAGCAGAGGGAGTCTTGCCTCTGGGAGCTCAAATTCGTTGGACTGGTGGGCAGAGAGACCTGGAAGGTGGGCAAACGGTGCACAGACTGTGGAGATCTTTCCAGAAGTGTCCCGGGGGATGGCGTTTGTGAAAGAGGATGCCAGCTTAAGGGAAAAGTGTGGTGGAGGGCAGGTTTACGGCTAAAGAGATGTGAGCCCGCCGGTAGGCTGAAGGTCAGGGGGCAGAGAGCAGCAATAATTTAACAAGGTACTTGGGAGAGGGGTGGTTGGCAGGAGGGGCCAGCCTGGCAGGAGCTGAAACGGCTGGCAGCACCCAGGGCCCCAGTGGAGGCGTCGCCCCGCGAAAGGGGGAGGAGGAGCACGTCCAAGGGAAGGGGGGACGGACGGGTGGCAAAAGGAGGGGCATGGAGGGAGTCTGCAGTTGATGGCCCCGATTTCGGTTAGGGAACAAGGAAAGGACGGCTTTGGAGGGCAGTCACGCTCCCCAGGAGTGGGAGCCCTGGCCCACGGGTTAGGAAGCTCGCAGAGCAGGCGCAGGGGCTGGTAACATCCATCTGCTATGGAGCAAACCAGTGCGGCTTCATTTTCTGGTTGAGGGCTGAGGACCAGCCAGGCAAGTCCGGCCCGAGGGGAAGGGGCTCTTTTGACTGCAAGGAAGAGAAACCACGTGGCGCAGAGCCAGAGATCTTCAAGTTGGGAGCAGCGGCCACGGAAAGTCTCCAAAGGAATTTTGGAGAGTCCAGATGGGGCCGCTTAGTTGATGTCAAGGGTCAAGGTTTGACTGTGGGGGAGCGACTGCCGAAGTAGAGAGGAGAAACGAGGTTCCCCGGGGGTGGTTCCGATGTCTTGGTGGGAGCAGCGATTGGGACAGACAAAAATCACTGGATCTGAAACCAGAGCTCTCAATTCATTCGTTCAACAAATATTTATTGAGCACCTACTATGTGCCAGGCACGCTTCTGAGCCCCATGGGAAGGTGACTTGGAGTCCACCAGGTTGTTGATAGATGGAGATGGGAAGAAGAGGGATGTGACATGGGGGGGATGGGGGTGGGAGGTGCCGAGGGGAAGAGGAAGGATCAGTGAAGGAGCTAGAATGGTCAGGAAGATGAGGCAAGAAGTCAGGAGGCCGCTGACCTAGAGGCCCAGCCTGGGGCCTGGGGGGCCTCGGCTGGCTGGGAAAGAGACTCCTCTCTCTTCCGGAAGAGCTGTAAGAGGCGCCAACGTCAGGGAAAGGTGGGTTTCAGAGGCGGCGAAGAGACGACTGGGAGCAAGGGGCTTTGGTGGCTTCCGGCCTGCAGCCCTGCCCGCCGCCTGCCCGCCACGGGAAGCAGGGCGGCAGGGAGAGGGGCAAGGCCTCCTCGGACAGCACGCGGCGCCGCCCCCAGGACTGGGGCGCTCCTCTCTGTGGCTTCCGCTCCAGATTTTGGCTCACGCCCATTGCATGAACGTGGACGAGGCTAGATGAGCCGGAGAGGGGCGCTGAGAATAGACCCAGGGGTGGGAGAGAGAGGGCTTCGGGAGGAAACGCCAGCGGGTGCTCCTGCGTAAAGGTGGCGCGGGGCAGGACCGGTGGTACACAGTGGTACACAGGGAAACATGACTGCAAAAGGAGAAGGGCGGCGAGGCCGAAACCAGCAGGCCCCACTGGCCCCCCGTCTTAGGCACTCCTGTCGGCCAGCAGATGCCCTCCGACGGCTCCTGCCTGTCCGTCGGACCTTCTCGAAGCCACGGGGGCGGGGAGGTTTAAGGGAGCACGGCGGGGCCGGGAGGGAGGTGGACGGCCGTGAGCCGAAGGCGGGGGTCCGCTCTGGGGACCTCGGAGAGCCCAGCGCGCCTTTCCTCCCTCCTGAGCACCCAGGCCCCCTGCCGTTATGCCACCTTCCAGACTGGGCTGCGCTTCCCAGGGTGTTCGGCCCTTCCTTGGTCCTGTTCCCTGCACAAGTGACCCTGCCATTTGACTTGAGCATCCTGGTCTTCATTCCCCTCCCTCGGGAACGGGTGTGGGGGGTGACTCCATGCACTCATGATTACGCTCTTTTTGATTCCTGTAAGGCAGGGTGACCCGGGCGTCCCCCTTTCGGGGCCGAGCAGGCGCTGCTCTCGCGGGCGGGCGGCTCTGAGTCTGCAATGGTCTTTCTGTGGCAAGGCTGGAGGCAGGGAGCCATCTGAGGGGTGGGGTCCTTCTCCCAGTCTTTGGGGTACCAGCGCGGGGTCCACAGAGGAGGGAAAAGCAGACAGAACCAGCAGAGACTGGCTGGGGGACAGGAGACACGGGGCTGGGGGGGGGAGGTGCCCAGCAGGCGTGCTGTCCACCTCGGGTGAGGAGGGACGGGAAAGGAGCCGCCTCGGAGGGGAAATCTACTTTTCTTGGGTACAGGCAGCCACCCGTGAGCAGCAGTGGATCCTGCTAGGGGAGGGCAAAGAAGCGTGAAGTTGCTTAACAGAGGAGCCGAGGGGGAAGAGTGGAACGCCAAGCTGGAGACGCGCATCTGCTCCTGGGGTCGGTAGGGTGTGGCTGATACCCAGGCACTCCCCGGGCTTGCGGTTATGCTCTGACGGAGGCGCCTCTGGAGGATGGACAGAAGCAAGCGTGTGAGGCAGGTGCCCTTACATTTTCCCATCACCGCTCTCTTGGATTTACTCCGAAAGGAAGTTGTGCAAACTGGTGGCCTCTGCGCACTGACAGCTCTCGGGGGCTTCACAGACAGCGCCAGGAGTCCCTCCCGGGGCCGGCAGACCTGCACCACGAGGGGAGAAACGGGGAGCCACCGGGGTTCCCGCACTGCCTCTCGCCACCCTCCCCGCAGCCCCGGCCCACGTTTGGCCTTGGCCTTGGCCTTGGTGGAGCCGGTTCCCAAGACGGGCGTAGCTCGTTGCGGATCTCTGCTTTCTGCTTGAAACCACCAGGCTGGCAGTTGCTTGGAAACCACCCTGGGTTTCTTACAGACCCAGCCCTCTCCATCTGCATTTGTTGACCACACACAGGAAGATCCCGCCGCATACTCCACGGTGGTCTAAAATTTTAGTAGGAAATGCCATGGACTGGGCCTTCTGCGGAGGCCAGAGCAACCGGAGACCGACCCGTGGGGACGGCGCGGCCCCCACGGGCCCCCAGTGACTCGCTGTGGGGCTCTCGTGCACTCTCAGGGTACCTAAGCCCTAAGTCAAGTGTATTTTCAGCTTAGAAAAATCTCCCGAAGACACTACCTGATGTGAAAGGAAGTGCTTTTTTAAACAGGTCTCCGTACTCCCGCGGTGTCTTAGGCCGGGCTCAGCCCTCCTCTTTCTAGAGGCTTCCGGCACCCTTCTCTGCACTTAGAAAAGGCCTTGGAACATCTTTCTTGAGGTGGAGCGAACAGAACTCCAAGTCTGTTTTCAGGCGTGGGAATACCTGGTTTGGGGTCAGGGGGTCAGAGGAGGGCCTGGTTTACTTCCAGCGGGCGCTGCCCCCCTTCCCCGGCCTCACCGCCGGGGGCGCGCCCGGAGCCCGGTCCTTCCTCAAAAGCCCACCTGTGGCCAGGCTTCTCCCACCTGCGCGGGCTCAGCGCACCCCAGGGGTCGAAGCGGCCACTTCCTTCCCTGTGCCCAAGCTGCAGCTTCTGCAGGACCCAGAGTCAGGTGCCATGATTCTCTGTTCACCCCCTGTCCCCTGAAACAGTAGCCCGAAACCAGACAGGCCCCGGCACGGTTGCTCGGGCCGCCCACTGCTGGCGGCTCTCCACGGAGGCAGGCAGGCGTTCAGCGCTGCTCTTAGGGATCCATTTCTCTTCTCCATGAAAGTTCTGGACACATCCTTCTGTCTCAGATGGCTTCCTCCTTAAAATCCAGCCCCGGACCCCGGCCTGTCCCTTCTCTTCCCGGCTGCCTCTCCCTGCTGCCTTGCCTCCAGGGCCTTGCGGCGAGTTTTCTCCTGCCCCCTCTCGCCCTGCCCCTCGCTTTCCCTCCGGCGATGGGAGCGCGCAGAGCCTTTCTAGTGAAGGTTTTGATTGGCGATTATTCCAGACCGTACAAAAGGAGGGCGAGGAAGGCGACGGCACGAGAGCCCAGGAGTGCGCCAGGGCGCTGCCCGCTTTACTTCCTGGTCTCTGAGGCGGGGCCTGGGACTGTCCCTCCCTTACTTTGGGTCTAGGGTGGAGCTGGTGCCGCCTGCCTTCCTGCTCCTTCTACATTCTTCTCTGGGGCCTGTTTCCAGCCTGGTGCCCGCACCCACAGGTCCACGTGCCCCTCCTGATGCCCTCTCTGGCCCCGTCCACCCTGCTCTGGGCCGCAGCAGGCTGGCTGGAAAGGCCTTTATTAGCATTTCCAGTTGGTCTGGGAGGCTCAGGCTGAGCCCCAGGGAGGGGGGGCGAGAATGACATTGGAAGGAAGTGTATCTCCAGGGGGGCGCACGCTGGGAGGCCCGGGGGGGGGGGGGCCGCGTCCCTCGAGCGGCAGCCACGCCCTCCGGCCTGGCCGCCGTCTCTGGGTCTCGTGGCAGCCTGCCCCGCCCGCTTTTAGGTCTTCTATTTCTTTCTGTAGCATGTCCTAAACCCCACCCTTGTACATAACCGGGTCTCTGGGCTTTGCCCGGCCTCCCCGGCGGGGGCGGCCTTGGTCGCCGCCAGCTCCCCGACTGACAAGCCCTTCTCTCCAGGGTGGTCCCTCAGCTTTTAAAACCGGGGTTTCCTTTCGCTAAACACACAAATCCCACACAAATCCTACACTCTGCCAGGAATCCTGAGGCACCCCTCGGGAGGGACCGCTCGCCGTGCCCCCGTCCCCGAGGCTTCGCGGGGCTCTGCGTTCTGTAGGTTGTACTGTGAAAACACTGGTTGGCTGGTTTTCTAAATGAAAAATTACCGTGTGTTTTATTCGAAATACACTTCCACTGCTCCGTCGAGGCTCCTCTGGAACCTCGGGGTGGCAGGACGAGCCGGGGAGCCTGAATCTGGGGGGAAGGTTGGGCCTGGGCCCGGGAGAGGGGAGTCTTCACCGTCAGGTGCCGACGAGGGCAGGGCGGAGGGAGCTAGGGATCAGCCGCGGGCGTTGGGGCAAGTTGTCGTCCAAGGGGCAGGCACAGGAAGAGAAGCCGGGAGGGAGGACGAAGAAAGGGGTGGGGGCAGCGGGGGGGGGGCGGGGGGAACCGCTGTCCCGGAAGTCAAGGGGAGGGTCTAGCCCTGACCCTGACCCACTGAGAGAGAGCACTGGGGACAAAGTCAGAAGCCGCGTGGAGGCAAAGGTCGAAAGGCCTGGCTGCCGTCCTGCGCACTCGGGGGGCCTGCGCCACGGGGGCTGCTTCTGCACCGGGCACTGGGGTGCGGGTGCTCAGGCCAGGCCCGAGGGGGCTAGGGGGGGCGGCTGCCCGCAGCCGGAGGGGAAGGCGCCCTGGAGCGAGAGGCTGCGCGGCCCAGCCCAGGAGGAAGGCGGGGGTCCCTACGGTGCCACGGGCGTGCCCGAGGGCGGAAGGCAGAGTGGAGGGCTGTCCTGGGCTGGGGGTCCAAGGAGGCTGGGCCCAGCGGCGGAGCGCGTGTGGGGGAAGGAAGTGGAGAGGAGCCTGGGTGTTGGGATCTTAAGAATTCCAGGACCTGGAGCTTCCCATGAGACCAAAAAAATGGGGACCCTTTTACAAGGACGGATTATCCTTGTAATCAGAAAGAAAAAAAAAAGTCACTTACAAAGAAAGCCAAACTGCCCGAATGCCCGTCAAGAATATAATGGATAAAGAAACGGTGGTACGTTCCCATGCCGAGTGCCGTAAGACGCCACGTCCAGGGCACGGGCGCATCTCGACAGCACCTACGCGTGGAGCGAAATAAGTCAGGCAGAGAGGACTGGATACTCTCTGAAATCGTTCGTGTGGAATTTCAAAAAAACAGGCAAAAGTGAAGCATGGGGTGCGACTTGAGGACGGTGGCTGCCCTGGGGGGGCCGCGAGGGGCGGGCCTCCGGGGCCCGGCGCCCTGGTTTGCGGGCGCTCCGCGGGTGGAGGGTGCTGCCTGGGCCTTGTGCGACGCCAGCATCTTTCTGTGTGTTTTTTCTACTTCAGAGGAAACTTCGCTTAGCTTGCCACGGCCGACTTAGCGTGAAGCAGTCCTGTCGGGCTCTGAGGCCCCCTGCCCTGCCTCGGCGTCCCGTGGCTGACGGGCCGGGCACTCGGTCACATCCTAAAGAAATCCTGAAGGCCACGCGCCCCTCCGCGGGCCTCGAGCCCAGCTTTCCCCGCCGCCGGGCCTACGCCAAGGGCTCTACAAGTCGTGCCCTGCGTGGGGGCGTCCCCCCACCCCCAGGGGCAGAAATCCGGCCCCGCTCAGGGGGCCCAGCAGGCACCAGCTGCACTGGCGGGACCCTAAGTGTTCTAATTTTCCCAGAGGTGCCCAGTGGAGCTGCTACGGCCCCGTCAGGGGTTGCTGGGTAAAACGATCTTGAGATCTTCTCATGTCTGGGCCCGAAGAAAAGGGGCGCCTGAGGGTTTGCCATGTTACACTGACAGTAGCCACAGCCCTTTGGAGGGCATAATGCCTTCCGTTTTCCAAAGCACTGGCACCTATGTTTTCCGTGGCCAGGGCTTTGCCCGAGTTTTGGCAAGAAAGGTGGAAGCATCTCTCCTGAGCACGGCTCCTGCGCTTCCCCGGAACCGCCGGGGTGGGCACGCGAGGGGCCCAGGTGAGACGGCGGCCCCCGGCCCCGCTCCCGTGCCCCCGCTCCCCCGCTCCCCTGCCCCCGGGTGCCCTCGGCAGAGCGGGCGGGCTTCCGCCGGGAGTCTGTGAACTCTGTGTGTCCGGGGCGCTTCGCGTCCCGCCTCCATCCTCTCGCCGATGGACGCCTTCTGCGGCCCCGCGGATTCCTTCGCTCCTGCTTCCCGCGGCTGTGAGAACGCTGGTGGGCGGCTGCGGGCTGCCCGGCCCTCTCTCCAGGCAGGCGTTCTGCCCACAGCGGCCGTGGCTCTGCATTTAGCTATCCGTGGCCGGGGGCCCAGGCTATTTGCTTCGCAGAACACATTTTTCCTGTTTCCAAATATTCTCCGAAGCTTTCCGTGGGCTTTTTTTGCTCTTTTTAAACACATCCTTTTGATTCCCCCCTGATGACTGGCCACGGTTCATCACCGTTCCTTTGCCTGAAACTGAGTCCTTGAGGTGGCTGCTGGGGCCTGCCCTGTGACATTTCAGCCCCCGAAAGAGCCCTGGGTGGGCAGCCGAGGTCGTTGGGCCCGCCGAGCCCCCCACTCCCGGCTCCGCTCACTTCCGAGAGCCCTTGGGGCCTACTTCCTCTCTGCACGGATGCAAAAGTCTGTACGGGAGGAAGTGGCCGCGTGTCGTCCTCGAGAGCCCCGCCTCGGCGGCTGGTCCTGGTGGGACCCCGGGTGGTGGGCGGCCGAGAGAGGGGCCTTTTCTCCCGAGCAGTGAAACGGCAGGCTGGTGGGGACGGCCGGGTGAACTCGTCATCCGGAAGAGTTGTTTGTTTGAAGATCAGGTTCTAGGAAGCTCTGGGGACGGGCCCAGGGAAAATGAGATTTAGTTCGTGAAAAATCTGTGAGCGCGGTCTTATGCATGTCTGCTTCTCCACGCCCCGTGGAATTGCTCCTTTGCCCAACACACGGCGTGCGGCCCCTTCCTACTTTCTTCCTTCCTGTAGAATTTCTAGTCTGTCACAGCGGCTTGCCCCTGGTCAGTTGCCTTTCCCCCGGCCCCGTCCACCTATTCTGCCAAGACCAGACTCCGACCGTGGCAAGTTTGCCAAGTGGCCCTCTAGAGCTGTGGTGTGCGCAGGGAGACGGGGACGCGCTTTGCGCCTCCCAGGCCCGCCGGGTGTGGGGTTGCAGGGGTAGGTCTGTCACTCGTTACCTCCACACCCCTTTGCGTTTCCTTCTGACCACCACGCCAGGGCTGGGGTCAATCAGAATTTCATCCAGTTTGATGCTGATGTTTTGTTCCCGCATTTCAGTTGAGAAACGACTCCGGTTCCGTCTGGGCCTCGCTGCCGCTCGCCGGCCCTTGTCTGTCCATCCCGCCCCGCACTGAGTCTCCGGGCTGGGGGCTCGAGGGCTGCAGCGGGGCCATGGGGTGATGCCCATGTAGTCTGAGCTAGCCTGGCAGGCGTCAAGTGGGAGCGATGGAGGGAGGGAGCGGCGCGCCCTGCCGGGCGCAGTGGGGGCATGGGGGCAGTGCAGGGTTAATCTGGAGGTGGGAATCTCCGGCACCCTGGAGCGAGTTAATAAGGGGACTAGGAAGATGGGGAGGACGAAGCAGAGAGAGGAGACCGACTGAAGCCCACCCCCACAAAGGGAGGAGTGGGGGGCGAGCGCACAGAGAGCCCGCGGGGGCAGGAACTCAGTGGAAGGCCTGCCGGGGCCCGTTTGGGAGACGGTGGCCCATCTCCTGGACGTGCGGGCCAGTGGGGGCGCTGGTGGCCTGGTGGGAACCTCCCGTGGGCAGCTGCCCCGCGGGCTGCGGCCCGTCCTCCCGTCCCCACCGCCCGGCCGGCCACAGCAGAACCCACGCTCAGACGTCTCCAGCCAGGCCAAAGGGCACTGGACACGCGCTGCCGCTCCCTCCCTCCGGCATGCCCCCAAATCCCAAGGGCCTGAGCACCAGGGCCGTGGCCTTGCTCCACCCGTCCCGTACCCCCAGCATCCGCTCGGCCCGCACCTGGTTTGTCCCGACCGGCCAGAGGGAGGAGAAGGCTGTCCAGGCCTCTCGGCCCACGTGCCACGAGCCTTCAGGAGAGCCACGGGAGCAGGCAGGAAGGAGCCTCGTGCCCTGCTGGGCCCTGCTGGGACTCGCTCTGCTGTGACATCGTAGAGGGTGGCAGCACGGCTTCGGCTTCTGGCCCCCGGGGATCGGCACGTGCCCCGCCAGCCCTTCTCCCCCTCCTGCTCCACCCACCTGCGCAAGGCCCGCCCGGGCCCTCCTTCCCCAGGAAGCTTGCCCGCCCACCCCAGCCCAGCGCCGTCCCCCGGTGCCCTGACAACACACGGCTGCTATTGTCTGCACCCCACGGTTTTTACTCGGCACTTTGTTGCTCCCCATTTAGGGCTGCACTCTATCTCAATCTAGAGCTCCTTCGTTGTTCTTCTTCCTTTCCAGCAAGATAATACGCTCCATGAGGACAAGGCTGACCCGGCGTCCGTTTCCCACTCCCCGCCCCGCCCTGGGGGCTAATGGGAAGGGTTTCGGTGGTGAGCGGGAAGCTGCACGCGCCCCGCCAGCTGGGCAGAGGTGACTGGTGGCTCCGGGCTTAGGGGCAGTGAATGAGCCTGGGCCCCCGCTGGAGACGGGACTGCCATCTGCTCCGACCGCGGCTGCCTCGAGTGACAGGCATGGCGGCAGGTGGAGGACAGGGGCTCTCAAGAAGCAGGGGAGGGCTCAGCCCTGGTGGTCAGAATGCTCTCGGGACCAAGGGAACGCAGGGAAGGCTCAGGCGACCCGGCTCGGGCGTGAGGGAGCCAGGAAGGGAGGGGAGGGGAGGGGTGGGGGTGGGCCTGGGAAGTGGGCTGAGGAGGGCGCCCCGAGGGGTTCCCGGGTCGGGCCTGCTGTCCCCCGTGGGCAAGGCCGGGCTCTGGGATCTCTGCTCCACGTATGACTTGTCCTGATCCCGGGTGGGTCAGCTCACAGTGCAGGGCTGGGGGGCCCTGGGAGAGGGGACAGGGAGAGGGGTGAGGTGAGCCCTTCGGTGGCGCAGAGCTGCGCTCTCTGGCCGGGCCCCTGGACGGCTGGAAGCAGGGCCCAGCCCAGGTAGCTTGGTCAGGACAGGCTGGGTTGCCCTGAATAAAGGGGATAACAGAGCCAATTGCCCTGACTTCTTAGGGAGGGGACAGACTACACGGCGAGCGGGAGAGAGGACCAAGGATGGACTTGCAGCCAGGGCTCAGTCAGGCTGGGCCGGGGCTTCCTCCCCAGCGGTGACCCCTGGGGTCAAGGGCAGCGTGGGAGGTCCCTGGTCGGTGGGGGGTGGGGGCAGAGCCCCGTCAGAGACCGCGGCCAGCAGCGGCCGCGCTGCGTCACCTGGGAGCAGGCCACTGGCCTCCCTCTGTTCCGGCCTTCTGCGGGGTTTCTCCCCGGCTCCCAGCGGGAGCTTCGGCTCCCCTGGCCCCAGGAGGTGCAGACTGGTTCCCAGAGCAGAAGCCCCCAGGCTCTGCCTGGCGCCCGTTTTTCTCCCCGGCACATTGCTGGCTTGACCTGATCCCTCTGGCTCAGAACCGATATCCCTTCAGAGAAGGCTTCCCCCACGGGCCCCCGCTCCAGCCTGCACCCCACTCCCTGCCCACGAGTCCACTCTGTCACCCCATTTGTCCTGTTTCCTTCATAGCACTTATCATTATCTGGATTTATCTTGTCCATCTGCTTCTTGCTGGTGGCCTGTCTCTCCCTCCTGGAAGGGCAGCCGCGTGCGGGCAGGGCTCCGGGCGTGCCTGCCGGCGGCGGCGCCTCCGGCCTCTGAGGCTGGCCCTGGCACACGTGGGCACTCAGTGAGTATTTGTTGAATGGATGAATGGGTGGATGGCAGCAAACAGGAAATCGGCACTCAGGAGGGAGGGCGTCGTATCAAACCTCCTTGACTCCCATCCCAGGACCCCCTCGGGGCGAGCTGCCCGGGGGGAGCGGGCCTGCTGCGCCCTGGTAAAGAATGCCTTCTGGCCTGGCACTGGCCAGCACTTGCTCCCTGCCGATGACATGCTCAAGGATTGGTGGGGCGGGACGTACCCCCAGTGTGGCTGGCACCTGCACTTCTGGAGGCATTTACATGACCTGCCTACGGGTAACAGCATGCTGCCTTGCTCCCGTCACCCAGGCGTGGGGCCTGCTGTGGAGGTGCAGACAGGGGAGGGGGCCTCAGAGGGCAGGGGAGGGGGGCGCATGGTCCCGGGCAGCCTGCTGTTCTCAGGGGGCCACGGAGGGTCAGTCTTTGGAGACAGCGGCCAGTGGAGCGCCGGCCGCAGGGAGGGCAGAGGGCCCGGGCACGGCGCTCTGTGCTTGCTCTACACCCGCTGTCCCGGGGCCTTTGGACGAGGCTCCACCCTGGTCCCTTTCCGGCCGTGGTGCACCAGGTCCCCAGCAGCAAGAGGGGTTCCAGCGCCAGCTCCTTCTGGCGCACCGCGCGGTTGCTGCCTCGACCGAGCCCCCAACACGCCAGACGCAGTAAGAAGCCAGAGGGAGAGAGGACGCCTTGAGGCTGCCCCATGGCCCCCAAGCGTCCACCGCCTCAAAAGTTTAGGAAACGCCAGACAGTGGAGGCAAGGACGCTCAGAGAAGAGCTTGCCTTCGCCCTGAAGGTGCATTTCCAGAACAGGTTGATGATGTCTTTTCTCTTTTGTAAGGGTTCCTTCCCCGTTTCTCTAGTTGCTAGGGAGTTTGAATCTTTGATTTCTGAGAGAGAAGATACCTGAGCCTGGGAAAGAAGAGCCCCAAGCTGCACTGACTTAGGTGGGCTCTTTGGAGCCGGAGCCCTTCTCACGCACGAGTCCGCGGGACAGCCCGGGACAGAATTCCACACAGAAGAGAAAGGGTGGGAGGAGATGGGGGAAAGATTGCCCTGGACCCCGTTTCCACACCCCCTTTGCCCGCCCAGCCTTGGCTGGGCCCTGCACCTGCAGCGGAAGGTCCAGCAGGACCCTGTCTCACCCCCAACTCCCCATTCGCGTCTGAGCCTGGGAGCTTGGGGTCTGGGTCCAGGAAATGGACAGTGACCATGGCTTTGGGGGTCCCACCCCGGCCCCTGGGCCATAGGCCCCCGATCCAGGAGCAGCCGCAGCCTCCCACGCTGCCGTCCCACACAGCAGGGCGCCCGCCAGGCATCGCCTCTGCACGGACCCCGTGCCCCCCAGCCCCCTGCCTACCCTCCTCTCCTTTGCCTGGCCCCTGGCCCCCTGTCTCTGTGGTGGGGCTCCTGCTGATGAGGCCCAGGCCTGCCTCCTGGGCTGGGGTCCACGCCCCACAGACCCCGCCCTCCTCGGGTCTCAGGGTCTCGGCTGGCCTCCCCTTCTCTTCACAGCTGCAATCACCTACCCGACCGCCACGGTCCGCCCTGCGCGCCTCCCGCCCCCGCCCCGGCCAGCACCAAGGCCCTGCCCACCTTGGATGGCTCTCCGCGCAGGAAATAGGCCAACAGAGAAGAAAAGGGCGTTCAAGAGGGCCCAGCAGCCTAAAAAGGGGTCACAGAGCACGTGTCCGCGACGCCCCGGAAACCTCATGGGCGTCCTCTGCTAGGGGAGCGCTCCCGGGGCCCTCCGGCTCTGTCCTAACTCTTGGACCTCTTTGGGTTTTCTGTCTTGAAGGTGCGCTGAGATCTAGTTTGTCCTGGATGTTGCGTGTGGCTCACAGGACGCAGGGGCCGGGGGAGGCCCAGAATCAGCCAGTGGGAGCAGCACGGGAACACCCCGTTGAAGGGGACGAGCGGGAGCTGACGGTGGGGGCTGAGGCCGAGAGCCGCAGGCCGGAGGCAGGAGGCGGCAGGTGCGCGACGGCGGCACGGGCGGAGCCCCAGGGACGCCGCAGCTCCTGGCAGCCCGGGGGAAGGGCTCTGTGCCGCCCTCGGGGAGGCGGGGGGGGGGGGGGGGGGCTGTGCAGGCAGGCCTGCCCCCGCCGAAGCCTTCAAGGGCCTCGCCCCCTCTGGGACCGGCCCTGCCGACGTCTGGTGTGCGGGTGCTCGTGGGTGAGGGCGCTGGGGTTCCAGCCGCGTTACCCGGCTGCAGAGGTTTTGGGGAAGGCCATTTTGGCGGGAATTAGGGACTTGGTTTCTGTTCTGGTTTCTGGTTTCACCCACACGGAGGGAGTTAGGACAAGTGACGTTGAGGGGGCGGGGCGGGGAGGGTCAGCTCAGAACAGGCACCAAAGCAGGAAGCCATGGGGCGCCCCTGGGACCCTGACAGCGGGGAGGGTGGAGGAGAAGCAGGGGGACCTCAGGGCCCCGAGAGCAGCACGGGGTAGTGGAGAAGGCGCGAGGGACTTCCCAGGACCCCAGGGTGGGGGCAGGATGGGGGCTAAAGCACCATCCTTGGCTGACGAGCTTGCGACGAGGGAGGGCTGGCGTGGTGCCGTGAGTCAGGACCACCCTTGGAGCCAGAGCCTGCTGGGACAGGACCTGGCCTTGAGCTTGGCCCCCGAGAGGACTTAACATCCCGCTACACTCGGCTGCTTGGAAGGGGATGGACAGGAGAGCCGGGGCGGGGGTGGTTTTTGGGGGTGGGGCTTTGGGTCACCGTGGGATAGGGTGACACCAACAACCACGTTGCACCAGCCAGTCTCTGTCGAAAGGCCCTCTGGGAGCAAGGGAGCAAGTCTACGAATACAACCCAGGTGGAGAGGGGCTCAGTATTACGGTCAAGGATGGGCTACAGAAGAATTCCAGTTTATTCTAGAAAGAAGGAAACAGGTAATCGCCAGCTTCTGTTTCTGTCTCAGTACCGCAGGCCCAATTCCAAAGGCAGCAAACTAGGCTTTTGTTTTGAAAGAAGAAAGGGTCCAAATTCTTTGATCATCTTTAATAGTATGTTGAGGGCCAGGCTTGGTCAGCTGGACGATGGAATTTTTACTTAAGTGGGGTCCAGAAAGGAGAAGGGGCACAGAGCTGGGCCAGCCTGCACCGGGAGGTTCCGGGAAGGAGAGGAGAGAAGGACGCCCGTCCCTGACCCCCAGGCTCGGGCTCTGGAGCAGGAAGGGCACGGCAGCCCAGTGAGGGCACCGACCTGCCCCTGGCCACCCGGGGGCAGGCGGGAGGCGCCGCTGGGTCTCCGTGGTCTTGACCTGCCCTGGTTCCCGAACGCTGCAGTCAGGGCCGGAAGAGGCCGGCTGCTGGCTGCGGCACGTGCCCAGCGGCGGTGGTGGCAGTGGGGTCACTCCAGCAAGGCGCCGCCGTGGGGACCCTGCGGATGGAGGCCACGGCCGGCTCCAAGCGCCAGCACGGCCACTGCGCCGCGCAAAGAGGAAGCCGTGACCTTGCGCCCAGGTGGGCAAGAGCCCCGCCCGGGGTCCAGGCGCTGGCCCATCTGAGACCGACGGGAACCAGACCTAAGCCACACGGGCATGTGGGCGGGGCTGGGGTTTGGTCTGGTCTTTGTTTTCGTTTTAAAGACAAAACAAAGGAATTTTTTTTCTCTGCCAAGTTGTTGCGTCTGTTAAATGTGGCAGCGCCCCTCTGCCCAGGGGATGTGGTGCTTGAGGCGCGGAGGGGTCTCCTCGGCTGCCGGTGGTCCCTGGTCCTTCCCCAGGGAAACAAGCAAAGTGCTGGCGCCGGCGGATCCCCCCCTACGCCACGGGCGCCCGCCCGGCGCTAGGCTGCAGGGCCTGCGTCCTGCGAGGCGGGGCTGGCCCCAGAGGCTCCGGGGGCTCAGCAGGCATGGGGCGGCCTGCGGGGGGCTGGGGCCGGCTCCCCCTACCCTGGCCCCCGCCCCCGAGGGCCAGCTGGTCCCCGAAGGCTGGGTCCGGGGCCGAGGCCGCCCGCTCAGGGACTCCCGATGGACCCTCCGGGGGGCGGGGAGGAGCGCTGGGGGCAGGGGCACGTGCTCTGGTCTCCACGGCAGCCACGAGCGTGGCGGGTGAGGGAGCCGGGCCGAGCAGAGTGGGGGCCGGGCCGGGTTACTGCGCCCTGGGCCGGGGGCAGGGAGCGCTGCTCTCAGGTTCCTGCCACTTGCTGGCTTCTTGGGGGGCAGCGAGGCCATCTGAGGAGGCTGAAGGTGGGGTGTCCCCAAGGGCCTTGGCGGGGGCCCAGCGGTCCGCCGGGGGAGGACGCACAGGGGCCGGCGGCCCAGGCGGGGTCCTGCCCATCTCTCTGCCCTTCTCGGCCCGCTGTCTTCACCTGGTGGTCATGGGGTGCTCCAGGAGCCCTGGCCGGGGGGAAGGGGCAGAAGGTCCAGCGGGCGCCGGCCCCGCGTAGCCAAGCGCCTTCTGCCCACATCTCGTGGGCCAGAACCGCCTCCCGTGTCCTCTCCGCCCTCCCTGCGCACGGCCGGGCATTAGGCGGGCCTGGGCGGGCGGGGCCTCGGCTGCCGGCTGCCCCCGGCTCTCCCGCTGAGAGCACATCCGCCGCTCCACCGGCCTCTGCGCCTGCGCCCCACGTAGTCACTGAGCCCTTGCTGGGGATTCAGCAGAGAGTAAGAGGGAGCTGAGTTCTGCCCTCGCAGGGTGGGCAGTGCGGTGGGGTCAGCTTTAGATTGGGGGGAGCGTGTAGGAGAGGTCTGACTATCAGCTGGGAGGCGCAGGCAGGGAGGGCTTCTCAGAGGTGGCGAGGTCTGAGCTAAAGGAAGAACGGGGGCGAGCCGGGCGAGAGGCTGGGGGAGAGCGGCAGGGGGCACAGGCAAGGAGCCCGCGGGAACTCAGCCAGCGGGGACACGGGGGGCAGGGCCGGCCAAGACGGGTGCGCGGCGCTGGGATCCGGCGAGGCGTGGGAGGGCTTGGTCTGCAGGCGGCGAGGCCGGGCTGGAGCAGGGGGCCAGTTAGGAGACTATTGCAGTTATAAAGGCCTGAGCCCGGGGGCCACGGAGCTGGGGGCCGCCCGCCGAGTCCGAGCCCGCCGGCTTGGAGGCTGACGAAGGCGAGTCCACGGGACTCGAGAGGGACGGGAGAGGGGGAGAGGGGAACACGGGAGGGGGGCTTGGGAGCCTTCCCTGAGGGGGGGGGCTTGCAAGGTGGGGGGTAGCCCGCACTGAGCTGGAGGTGGAGGACTCATCTCGTCCAGAACCCGGGAGTCCACTTGCCCGCGCCGTCACCTGGGGCCAGCAGCCCTGCGGTCACCCACCAGGGACATGGGCGGCGTCTAGGGGCTGCGCGGAGGCCTTGCCTTTCCTTACGCTACCTTCCCGTCCTGGCAGACCTGGTGGGCCCGGGAGACCCTCCCCCTGGGCCCCCTCCCCACCCCCAGGCCCCTGGCCGAGGTCCCCCGCCCGGCTCCACGAGGGTCTGGAGGGCAGCAGGGGCGGCCGCCGTGTCCTGGGCCTCTCGGCTCTCCTGGGGGAGCTCACCGAGGACCTGCAGGTGCCCTTGGGGGGTCCTGTGCCCCGCCCCGGTCGCTGGTGCAGAGGGTACCACCCAGCGTGCTCCGCTGTCACGGGGCCTGCCGCTCGGGGACACGGGCTGGTGACGCCTCACACTGTGAACTCAGCCATCCCAAAGGCGAACCCAGGAGCCACCAGGCCCGCCGCCCCTTCTGAGCCGGGCGAGCGGGGACCCGGGCTCCTTCGGCAGGGGGGCGGCTGGGAGGCTGCCCGGGGCGTCCTGCCTTCCAGAAAGGAGGGGCCTTCGGGTCTCTGGGGTGGGGGTGGAGCGTCAGAAGAGTAGCCTCGAGCGTCCAGGGCCCAGCGGGGCAGGGGACGTGGCGGGGGGGGGCGGGCAGGGCCGGGCGCTGGCTCCAGCTGGGCAGCGCCACGTCGGGCAGCTGGCGGGTCCAGAGCGCGTGGGAGCTAATGGGCGTCTGCCGGGGCAGGACGCGCGGGGCACCGCGGGAGCTGGGGCTGGGGGGGCCAGGCAGGGGCCGGGCTCTCCTCCTTTGGATAACGAAGATCACATTCATTCGCTCACTCATTCATTCATGGAACAAATACTTTTTCTGAGACAGCTGCATGCTGGAGGCCCTGGGGATACAGCTGTGACAAGCGTCCCCGTCCTGGGGCTGACGAACCCCTGGCAGGGAGGGTGTCGGGGGCGCGACAAACGCGAAACCAACAGCACCGGCTCCCCTGAGAGCTGCGGGGGCGGCGGCGGAGGGCATCACCCCCGGGTGCTAGGACTCAGCTGCAGGAGGGGCTGCCTGCAGAGCTGAGCTGAGCTGCAGCGAAGCTGTGAGGAGGGGGCAGTGGGGAGCAGTGGGGAGCGCACCCCGGGCCGAGGGCACAGCAAGCGCAGGCCTTGCTCCGCCGCGGCTGCGGCGTGGCTGGGAGGCTGGTGGGGAGTAGCCCTGAGGGCCTGCGAGGGCCCGTGTGGGGCTCCCCGTTGCGGGGGGGAGACTCAGAGTGTTTAAATGCTGGTGGCACCGAGGGCGGGAGGGAGTGGGTGAAGATGGCAGAGAAAAGTGGAGGGCGGGGGTTGCTAGGGAGGCTGGAGAAGGGAGAGCCCGCCGGGCTGGGGGTCCTAGCACAGGGCCGGGGGCAGGGCTGACTCCTGGAGGTTGCAGAGACCACTGGGCATCGAAGACGAGCAAGGCTCGGAGACTCTGGCCAGGCCCTGGCAGAGGTGACAAAGGGCCGGCAGCTCGGGCCGGGCTCGGGGGGCTGGGGGGCTGGAGGGGGGCGACGTGGACGCGCTGACCTGATGAGTATGGGGACAGGACCCCGAGCGGGAGAGGCGGGTCTGGGTGAGGGCAGGAGGGCCCCCGGGGGAGCAGGAGGCGGGTCTGGGCGTGCGCCGGGCGCGGCCACCTTTTGAGCCAAATCAGAGCAAGAGGGCGGGCGGCCTCAGCCTCAGCCTCAGCGGCAGGGGTGCCTGGAAGTGTGGTCCAAGGATAGACGGTTCTCGAAGCTCCAGGAGCCTAGCTGTGCTGCGCCCGGGCCCGCACATCCCCCGCGTCAGAGTCCTCACCCAGTGCACGTGTAAGCGTGGCCACTGCTGGCACCTGAAGACGGCAGTCAAGAAAATAAACCATTTTCAAAAATTGATTTAAACGGTCATAGACTGAGAGAGCCATTTAAAGACCTTTGGGTTTTTTTTTTGAATAACCAGACATTTTCACAAAGCGCTTTATGTTATACCGGGGGAAGAGAAAGAATGCGTTTATTTAGTGCCTACCGTGTGCCCGATCTCCACCTGCAGCAGCCACGGCCCCTTTCTCCGCCAGTTCCTGGCCACGCGCAAATGAGACACGGGCCCCGCGGACGCTCGGGGACAGCTGCTGAAGGGGCCCTTCCCAGAGACAACCCTGTCCCCAGCTGGGTCCAGGGGGAGGCGCAGCCCTGGGGGGTCCCGCCCGAGTGCCTCCTGAGCCCTGAGTGGAGCAGGGCAGGGTGGGGAGGTGGGGAGGCCTCAGGGCATCGGGCACAGCCACCCCACAACCTCTCTGCCCTCCCCGCCCGCCCCGCCCGCCACAGGTCCTGGAGGCCCCTGAATGCAGGTGGCCGAAGAGGGCTGCCTGGGAGGGGAGGGCAGGGGCACTCGGCCACACGGGGCCTGGAGGACAGGTGCGTCAGGACAGGGGAGGCGCGCGGCTGGGCCGGGCTGCGGCTGAGCCGCCCTCGAGGGCTCCGCGACCCCCACGCCCCGGCCTCCCTCCCCAGCCCTGCGTTGCCCTCCTCGGCACGTCCCCGGGCTCTCTGGGCAAGCTCCTTCACCCCGAGGCCCGCACGGCACCGCAGCAGCCCGCCCCTCGGCAGCGAGGGCCGCGGGCAGTCTCCTAATGCCCGCAGCCGCGGCGCCCTCCGCTGTGAAATGGGATGGTCTGCTCTCCTAGGGGAAAACACCGTGATCGCGCAGGTCAGATTCTGACCACGAAGCCGGACAGCGCTCAACAACTGAGTCTTGTTGGATTCGGGGTCCCTTCATCGGGCTGGCCCTCGCTGGCGCAGCACCCCAAGTCGCCACCCAGCCCTGTGCCGCCTCCGCCACGCTGCCCGCCTTGCCCGCTGTGCTCCCTGCGCGTCTGTCTGTTGCCTAAAGGCCGTAAGGCCACGCCCTGCCCCGCCCCCGTCCCCCCTTCTCCATCGCAGGCCCCGCAACTGCCGTGCCTCTCCCCACCTCTCCGCGGCAGCGCCCCGGGAAGAGGCCTGCCCCGCGCAGCTCCGCGCACCCGTTGTCGAGGGTGGCTCTCCAGCCGCAGGTGGACGGGGAGAAGGCCGGGTCCCGGGCGGTGGGCGCTGTCCGCGCACGTCGTTCCACGCGTCTCCCGCGGAGAGGTGGGCTTCCCGGGGCTCCCGGGCTCTGGCGTGCTCCCGGGGGCCCGGCGCCCTGCCGGGGGGAGCCCGCCTGCTCCCCGCCCGCCTGCTCACCTGGGCGGGCTCCTGAGCCTCCAGCGCGCTAGGTCCCCCGGGGCGGCCTGCGGGGTGAGTGCACCTTCCTGCGCAAGGGGCTTCCTCTAGGAGCCCGGGCGGCCCCTTCCCGGCCCCGAGGAAGTGAGAGCAGAAGAGCTGCCGGGTGGGCTGCGCTGGGAAGCAAGGGCTGGGGCTGGGGCCGGCCCCCCAGCGAGGCGCGATCCTTCCCAGGACCAGGAGTCTGCTCGCCTTCACCGAGACCCATCACCCGCGTGTCCTGGAGCACTGGTCGCCGCGCTGCGACTCCACCCTTGTCCCCCCAAAACCGGGCCCCCTCCTTCCTCAGCGGCAGAACCCTGCTTTTCAGCTGGTCCCCTGGCTGCGCAACTCAGTCCTCCTCGTGGCCAGGGGTGGCCCTGGGCCCGGCCAGGCGGTTCGCCGCGCGCAGACCCCGGGAGGGGCCTCGGAGGGTCAGGGCGTGCGCCCCTGCCACCCTGTCCTCCCCCTCCCAGCTGGACGGCAGGCTGCGGGGACGGCTGCCGGCGTGGACCATGGGGTGGCAGCCAGGTTTCGAGATTGGCGGAGCGACCCGGTAGCCACGGCACCATCCACCCGCAGCCCGGGATGGCCTACGCCCAGGTGAGAGAGGGACTTCTTAGGCAAGCCACTATGGCTGGTTTTTGTTTGTTTGTTTTCAGGAGGTACCGGGGATTGAACCCAGGACCTTATGCGTGGGAAGCGGGCGCCCAACCACTGAGCTCCCCCCGCTCCCCAGCCACTCTTGTTTTGGGGACCCTGCTTCCCAGCTTCCCTCCTTGCTTCTCTCCCCTCCCTCCCCTCCCATGCTGGCAAGCACCTGCCAGGGGAGAGAGCAGAGGACAGACTTGGAAGCTGCGAAAGGAGATTTGGAAAGCGCGAGGATGCCCAGGGCCAAGGCGTGGGGGTGGTGAGGGCAGCGGCTGCGGAGGGTTTGTCGGTGCAGGGGGCCGGGCAGAAGCTTCTGGGGGGTGCCAGCAGCAGGCCCCTGCTGGCCCCTGCCGGCCCCTCCGTAGTCCTCCCCGGAGGACGCGGCCCTCCTGTGCCTCGGCTCTGCAGAGCCCGCGTGCCCCTCGGCTTCCACCGGAACGCTGCCCGGGCCCCTCCCTGGCAAGGCAGCCGGGACGAGCCCGGGTGGGGGGCGCTGCTGGTCCGGGGAGGGGGTCTTTGAAGGCTGAGCCCAGGGGAGGGAGCGCCTCCCCAGACAGGCAGGTTCAGCCCGAATTGAGACAGCAGGCCCAGAGGGGACCTCGAGGCCCTGCCCCGTTCGCGCCTCCTGCCGGCCCTGCAGCGGCTCCTGGGGAGTTCCTGTTGGATTAGGCTCAGTCAGCACACCCCGAGCTCCTGAGACGCTGTGTGTGCACCGGCCAAGTGCTGGGGGATAAACCGGAAGGCCCACGCCGCGCCCCCAGGCCACGCCGCCCTGCCGCTGCCCCGGGCCAGGGGTGTGCTGGCCAGTGTTGAACGAGCAGCTCTGGGGGCGAAGGCCCTGGTTGGTGGTGTTTGCGGGCGCCCATGGTCTACACCCCACACCACGGTCTACACCCCACACCACGGCGAGCCCAGGCTGCAGGCGGGAAGAAGGGTCTGCGGGAGGAAGGGCTGGGAATGCGCTCCAGCGCTCCCAGGGGCCGCTCTGCCCACTCCTGCCGGGGGCCCCTCAGCACCTGGGCCCGTCCCCACCCCCACCACGGGGCTGGGAAGGCAGCGCAGGGCCCGAGCCCCCAGCCCGCACCTGGTTCACGGCAGGTGGCCCAGCCCCCCCCCCCCCCCCGGGGTGGAGGAGCGGGACCACCCTCACCGCGTCCTGAAGTTGTTCCATGACTGCCCCTCACCACTCCCAGCCTTCTCCTACCCTCAGCAGCTCCCCCCCCAGAGCACTGGGAGCCCGGGCCCGCCTTCCAGCCCCGCACCCCGACCGCCCCCACGCACGTCCCACAGCGCCCTGTGCCGTGTCTGCTTTTGCAGCTGTCCCCTCTTTCCCTCTCCCCGAGCCCCTACTGCCACCCCCTGCCTGCCCTAGAATTAGACCTGGGTAAATGCCTGCCAGAGCCGCTGAGGGGGGCTGCGGGCCCCCCGGCCCTCAGGCGCCTGCCACAGGCTGTCTTCAGGCAAGAGGGAACGCCCCCCCTCCGCCTCCCTGCCTGGCTCTCCCGCTGCAGCCCAGAGCCATCACAGCACCTGCTGCCCGCCCGGGAGCACAGAGCCAGGCTCCCCGGCTGCCTGCAGCCTGGGGCTCCGAGCCCCAGTGGCCCCGGGTGGGAGCCGGGCGCCCAGCCCCCAGGCTACCAGGTGCCAACCCTGCAGGGAGTTGTTTAATGACCTCCGTGAACAGCGATTACACCTCAGGGCCCCTCTTAATAACCACGTATTCTCCCTGTCAATGTGCCCTAATTGAAAATGAGTAGGCGACACAAGTTGCTGTGAGGTTGGCTGGCAAGCCCTTAACGTGATATTAATTGTAGTAATTAGTAGTCACTTTGTGCTGTAGTCATCTATAAATAGGGGGTCCATTAGTTTAGCAAAAGAGCATGATTTAAAATGCAAATAAAAGCCCAATTATATAGATAAATCACTCATCTTTCCCAGCAAATTTTCATCATCTGGGGACAGCAACTGCTTTGGGACACACCGGTCAGCGGGGGGCTCTGGACTCTTCCCCTTCCCGAGTGGCCTGTCTAGGGTTCTGTCCCTTTAAACAGGCCTCGCCCCACCCCAGTTTCCCTCTGGAGGCTGTCACTCTCAGAGCTTCCCCACGGACGTTATTGGTATAGGCCCCTTAGTAGCTCCACCCCCTGCCTGCTGATTGGCTCTCGCTGGTTGCACAGGCATACTTTTTAAAGGAACAGTAGCACCAGGCCTGGCTAGGCCCTGGGAAAACAAGCAAGCCTCCTTCTTTTAATGCAGGTATTCACCGTGGAGAAGAAGCGAACCTCTGGATGCCAAGTGTGTCCTTGACCCCAAAGAGTTTGGAAGAACAGACCCACAACCGGTTCTGGAAGTAAACAACTTCCTTTCCTCTTCTTATCCGCTCCCACAAAAAAACGCCTACGGAGAGCGCTGGAATCCCACGCACGCTCACACACGGTGCTGCGCACAGGCTGTGGGCCAGCATTTGGGGTGGAAACGCCTCGACGTTGAAGGTGGCAGTGAGGGCGGCGTGGAGAGGCTGAGGCTGAGGGGACAGTGCCCAGCCCAGCCTTCCTTTGCTCAGGGGTCACAAGCTCCCCTAGAGGCCTCATTTCGGATCGCACAGTGGAGGTGGCCTGGGGAGGGGGCTGCCCTCCCCCTCACTGGTCAAGCCGCCGCCCTGGCCACCCAGAGGCCTGGCGCAAAGCCCAGCTCGGAGCACTCCTGCCCGCCTCCGTCTGCCACCCACCCCCTCACTCTGCTGCTCCAGGCCCCTCCCCAGCCCCAGGAGCCCCCTCACTCCATCGTGAGGCCGACCCTGTCCCAATATTTGTGTTTTAATACGACTCAGCGCCGCAAGGTAAAGGATCCATTCTCAAACACAGGAACAGCCACTGTCCATTCCGGCAGGAGTTCTCACCACTGTCCAAGAAATGAGGCGAACACTGACAAATCGTGCGTATCATCCTTTGCGTTGAGTTTTTGCTTTTGTGACGCAATGCTTGCAACGGTAGTGGTATCGCTTGTGAAAACCCTATGTCGGTCCCCAAAAATGTTTTTTGGACATTTTTGCCAGGGTGTGAAATCCAGATGTTTGGGCGCTGCTGAGCTGAAGGACTGAATGAGGGAATTCCAGCTAGAGGACTCGGTGGGTGTGGGGAGAATGTCTGTGTGAGTGTGGATAGCCGGAGGCTGGTGAGACCAGGGCATGTTTCAGCAGAGGCTTCCCTCTTTCTGAAAAAGCCCAAGAAGACAGCTAGATTGTGGATCAGAGAAGTCGAATTCATGGGAAGCGGCTGTGGCTGAGCCAGCTGGGCTCCTGCCTACCACACGGGAGGCCCGGGACTCGCTTCCCAGGGCCTCCTTGTGAAGGCAGGCTGGCCCGTGCACCGCGGAGAGCTGGCGCAGCAAGACGACGCAACAAAGGGAGACGAGCAGATACAGAAAAAAACGCGCAGTGAATGGACACAGAGAACAGGCAGAAAAAAAAAAGAAGCCACGGGGGGGGGGGAATAAATAAATGAATAAATCTTTTTTTAAAAAAAGAAGTAGAATTCTGTCCGATCTCCCCGTTTTCAGATGAGGAAACTGCGGGAGGGGAAGTGCTAGCCCAAGCCCCGCAGCGCGTGGTGCTCTGGGCTCTGGCCGTCCCACTGTGCACCCACCTGCCCCCCCTGCCCCCACCCCCGTGTCGGCTCCTACAAGCAGCATCCCAGGGGATGGGGGAGGGTGGGTGCAGTCTGCCCTCGCCCATGAATCTCTGGTTCTTCCGTGTCAGGGGTCACTTGTTTTTTCTCAGAAAATGAAAGCTGGCCCCGCTGACGACCAGATCAGGAAGCTCCCAAAGGACACACTCGGCCAGGCAAAGCCACGCAGACCTCGGCCCCCGGGCCTGCCCTGTGGAGGGTCTCCACCAGGAGGACCCGGGCCCTGCCTTAGCCCTCCTTCCTCCTGGGTAAACAGGAGATTCTCCGATCACCGAATTGCCCCACTTTGGGCAGCACCCGATCCCACACTGGCTCCCGCGTCCCCCTGGGTGTCCTCCAAGCACTCGGCCTCGGCCCAAACCCTCGCGAGGCCCCTCTCACCATCTCTTTCTGAGACACTCCCGAGGGCCCCGGGCTGACTTCTCCCTTACTGCAGCAGGTAAATAAGTCCAACTTGTTTGATTACTCGTAGAGGTGTGTTCCCGGTGGTTTCGGTCCGTGGGCTTTGAGTAACCCACAGACGCTTGAGCCGCAGCGGTCCAGGCAGTGCGTGGTGAAGGGAAGCAGTGGGAACCCCGGCAGCTGGGTGTGGAGAAGGCGGGCGCAGAAGCACAGAGCCGAGGGTCCCGAAATGAAACCACGGGTCTACGGCCACCTGAGTTTTGACAGGGCGGCAGCACCATTCAGTGGGGAGGAGAAGAGTCCTTTCAACAAAAGGTGCCAGGACAAGTGGACAGCCACATGCCAAAGAAAGAAGTTGGACCCTTACCTCACACCATATATAAAAATGACTCAAAATGGATCAAAGACCTGAATGTCACAGCTAAAACTCTTAGGAGAAAACGTAGAGGTAAAATCTCAGAGGTAAATCATGATCTAAGATTTGGTGCAATGGATTCTTAGATACGACACCAAAAGCACAAGCAGCAAAAGGAAAATAGATAAACTGGACTACATGAAAATTAAAAACGTTTACTTCAAAAGACACTATCGAGAGTTAAGACAACCCACAGAATGGGAGGAAATATTTGCAAATCACATATCTGATAAGGGCCTTGTATCTAGAGAATTCTTACAACTCAATTATAAAATGACAATCCAATTAAAAAATGGTCAAAGGGTCTGAATAAACATTTCTCCAAGGAAGGCATACAAATGGGCAACAAGCACATGAAAAGAAGCTTGATATCATTAGTCATCAGGGAAAGGCAAATCAAAACCAAAGTGACAAACCATTTCACACCCACTAAGACGGCTAGAAGCAAAAAGTCAGATAAGCACCGGGGAGGCTGTGGAGGAATCTAAACCCCCGTAGACCGCTGGTGGGAATGTAAAAGGCTGCAGGCACCTTGGAAAACAGCCTGGTAGGTCCTCAAACAATTAAACATAGAAAGTTACCATATGACACAGCAATTTTAACCCAAAGCATATACCCAAGAGAATCGAAAATCTATGTCCACACAAAAACTTGTCCATGAACATATAGCAGCAGCATTAGTAAAAGCCAAAAGGTGGAAACAGCACAATGTCCATCACGGATTTTTTTTTTAATGTGGTACATGGTACAATAAGGATGGATTTTGAAAACGTTACGCTAAGTGAAAGAAGACAATCACAAAAGACTACGTATTGTATGATTGCGTTTATATGAAACGTGCAGAAGAGGCACATCTATAGACGGAAAGTAGATGAGTGGCCACGCAGGGCTGCAGGGGAATGGGATGTGGCAGCGACTGTGGCAAGAGAGTCTTCTTCCTCCGAGGTGATGAGAATGTTCTAGAGCCGACAGTGGTGACAGGTGCACTGATCTGCAGACATGCATCTGAACTTTTAAGTAGGTGAATTGTATGGTATGTGAATTATATCTCAATAATTTCTTTCTCTCTTAAAAAGAAAGAAAATAGAGCCAGGCTCTTCCCCCACCGAGGCTCCAGTTTAGAGGAGGCTGCGTTGAACAGTTCATCCCACGAAACATATAGTTTCCAGCTATTACCAGGCGGTGACAGGAAGGCAAAGGGGGGGGGTGAGACCGCAGCAGGGGACTGTGTTTCGACGGGCTGGGGACGGGTGGCAGCGAAGGCTGCTCTGGGGATGAGCCTTTGCATTTTTTCTTCTGCAGCCTCATGGGGACTTGTTTAATCTGTCCTGAAACGCACCCATTTCACATGTGCTGTTTGCCGAGTCGCCCAGCCACCACCCTGGTGGGGTTTTAAGCATGTTCGTGGCCCCGGTGCCTCCCCGATGCCCGGGCACGGCCTCTCCCAGTCCCCAGCCCCAGACCGAGGTGAGCATATCCAAAGTCAACAGAATCACCCAGCCCAGGCCTCCGGTGCCGCTTCCTCCCCCAGCATGGCCCTGAGGCCCCGCCCGCTGCAGCTGGCAGCGCTCCAGCCTGCGGACCCACGGCGTTCGTGTTCGGGCCGCCCGTCACACGGCGTTTAGCCGTCCTGACCAGCGCTGCTGGGCACTCTGCCTGCGCTTCTCCTGGGCGGACTCTTGGAACTGCCAGCGTGTTTTCCCCAAACCTCGCCATTTTGCAGTCTCTGGGGAGGTGACACGTAAACTGAGACCCAGCAGGCACGAGGGAGCCAGCCGGGCCACGAATGAGGAGTGCGTTGGGCCCGCAGCAGGGAGCCACCGCCTGACGCCCGAGGCCAGAAAGCTCAGCCGAGCAGCTGCTTCTCGTAGGAGATGTGGAAGCGATTCCTTTTTTTTTTTTTTACACTATTAAAGTTAATAGATCACAAAGAACGTTACATTAAAAAACATAAAAAACATGAGATTCCCATATACCCCATTCCCCACCCCCCCCACCCTATCGTTTTTGTAAATTGTATTTTTTTGAAGATATATACATCACACAAAAAAATGTTACTTTAAAAACAGAAGAGGTTCCCGTATACCCCCCATTCCCCCCCAGTCCTCCCACATCAACAACCTCTTTCATCCTTGTGGCACATTCACTGCACTTGGCAAGCACATTTTGGAGCACTGCTGCACCACGTGGATAATAGTTTACCCTGTAGCTCACACTCTCCCCCGGAACATTCAGTGGGTTATGGCAGGATAGATAATGTCCAGCCTCTGACCCTGCCGTATCATTTAAGACAACTCCAAGTCTCAAAAATGCCCCCACATCACATCTCTTCTTCCCTCTCCCTGCCCTCAGCAACGACTGCGGCCACTGTCTCCACCTCAATGCTACAGTTTCTTCCATTAGTAGTCACAATAGTTTTATAGTAGAATACCAGTAAGTCCACTCTAATCCATATTTTATTCCCCCATCCTGTGGGCCCTGGGGTGGTGATGTCCACTCCACCTCTGGATCAGGAGGGGGCTTGGATCCCACATGGCTGATGGATGTGATTCTCCTGCTGGCAGTTGTCGGCACCCTCGGTTCCCTGGTGTGGCGGTTGACCGGAGAGAGCGGGCAGGGGCAGTCGGGGCACAGCCGGGGCCACAGCACCCACTTTGGAGGGGACCGACCTGGGTTTGAATCCATATTACAGCTGAGGAGACCGAGGGTCAGAGAGGTTACACAATTTGCTCCCAAACCCAGAGGCGAACTGCACCCCTGTCAGGAGGTTCTGGGGGTCAGCAGCAACGTGTTTCAAGCACCTGGCTTGGGGCAGTGGATGTGGCTCGAGCGGTTGAGCTCCCGCCTCCCACACGGGAGGTCCTGGGTTCAGTCCCCGGTGCCACCTGAAAACAAAAAAAACCGAATAGCAAGCAAACAAACGAAAACACCAGGGGAGCCCATGTGCCTAGTGGTTGAGCGCCGGCTTCCCGCATGTGAGGCCCAGGACTCAGTCCCCAGCCCCGGCACCTAAAAGAAGAAGCTGGCCTGAGGTCCAGGCCACCCCCTCCCTGGGCAGCTGCCTGGAGCCGTGAGGAGCCCCTGGAGGACTCCGAGCTGGCCGGAGCCGTGGTCAGTGATGAGGGCAGAGCTGGAACCCCGGTGGCTGCGTGGAGGAGGCGTCAGGGGGCGAGGCCGCGGAGGGGCCACGTCGCACCCGACGCCACGGCCCCGGGGACACGGGCGGCAGCGGAGAGGTGCAGAGGGGGCAGGCTAGGGGCTGGGGACGGAACAGGGGCGGGTGGCGAGAGGTGGGGTCCAGCGTGTCTCAGGCTCGGGCTCGGGCTGAGGACACCCGGGCCGTGTGGGGGGAGCAGGCGAGGAGCGCGAGGGCGGGGGGTGTCCCGCTCGGAGCCGCTGAGTTGGCGGGAAGGGGGGCCTCGAGGCGCGCGGCCTGCCTGTGGGGGGACCCGGGGTGGACTCGGTGCCGGGAGCAGCCCCTCGGGCACCGCGGCCCGGGCACGCCCGCGGCCACCTGACGCCCACCTCCCCGCGGTCCAGGCCGCGGTTTCCCACAAGCCCTGGAGGGCTGGGAGTGATTCTGTGCGGCAAGGCCGGCACCAGCGCCTCCTCCGGGCTGGCTCCCTGCCCTGCGCCCAGCCCCGCCTCTGCTCGAGTCCGCGTGGCCACGGGCCGCTCACCCCGTCTCTCCACGCCTCAGTGTCCGTGACAAACCTATCCCTGCACCCCGAAAGCAAGGGCTCCCTTGACCGGACATGGTCCCTCAATAACCACTCTGCTCTATCAGCTCCTGATCTGCGGGCGGGCAGGTACCCATCCAGTGATGTTTGCATTTCTCAGTCTTCCCTGAAAGTGAACTTGGTCATGTAACTAAGTCAGGCTAGGGGAGAGGAGGTGTGGCCTCCATCTTTCCTCTTTACTGACAGTCGGAACACAGATGTAATGGCCGGAGCTCCAGCAGCCACCGGTGATCACGGCAGAGGGTGGGGAGGGGTGACCTTGGGAGCGGAAGTTATACACAATGGGGCAATGATACAGGAAGCCGGGCGGCCCCAAACATCGCGCAGCTCCAGGAGGCCCCCGCAGGTCATCCTCCCTGGAGTACTAGGGGCCCTCCAGGAGCACCGGGTGGCCGAGCAGCCACCTGCCTTATTAAGGAGGCGGCACCAGCCGGGCACAGGGCCGGGGGGGCGCGGCGGGAGCCACCACAGAGGCAGCTGGAGGGGCCAACGTGCCGCCAGGAGAGCCGGGGGCGCCCAGGGCCCCTGTCCCTGCTCTGCGGGCCTCCGGCCAGCCTCCGCGGGGGGTGGGCCCGTCACCCACCCCTCAGCTCCCACAGCGTCCCCGAGCCTGGCTGCATGTCAGGATCCCCCGGGGAGCTCTGCACAAATGCTGCTGCCCAGGCCCCCGGCGCCCGAGGCTCCGGTTTCCCTGGCATGGGTGCTCACGTTTTGTTAAGGTTTCCCAGGTGCCTCCAGCTGAGGAGCCCTGCCAACCCCTCCCCGTCCAGCCTCGGGGACCGGTCTGCCCCACCCAGGCCCCAGTTCCTGCTCCCAAGGGCGCTAACGGGGCGCTCGCTCCGAGCCAGGCACAGCTCCACGTCCCTCATGTGTGATGACTCGCTGGACCCTCCCAACAGCACAAGGAGCCCGGCTTAGAGGCGGGACACCGAGGCGCAGACCATGCGTGCAGCTTGCCGGGCGCCGCACCGCTCGCGAGAGAGCAGAGCCGCCCTCCTGGGTGCCCGCCTACCCGGCAGAGGGCCAGGGCGAGGGCTGCACCACCGGCCCGGGCGGCAGGACCTGGTGAGAGCAGAGGCAGGCGACGGGGAGGGGCCAGGGCCCCGGGACGGGCGGGAAGTGCCAAGGAAAGGAGGCGGTAAGCCGTGCCCGCAGGCCCTGGCCACGCCGAGCACCCACCGCCGCCGCCTCGCCCCGCTCTGCCTGCGGGGCAGCTCCCGGGCGCCTAGCGTGGGACTCGCGGGGAAACCGAGGCCCGGCTGGGACCAGGCCAGCCTCTCGAGCTAGTGTGGGCGGGAGCTAGGGGGGGCCCGCGTGTGAGAGCGTGCCCCGGGAAGCAGGGCGCCTGATGACATGGGCCATGGGCTCCGGGAAGGGCGAGCAGCGGGGCGGGAGCACCATTCAGCGGCCCTCACGCCACTGCATTGTCTCAGCCACCACCCGGGCTTACGAAGCCGAGGCTGACCGCTGGCTCTGGGACGGGGAGCGATCCATACTCCCCCCTCTTTCCGCCCTTTTTGTTCGCCAAATGGGATCACTTTATTAAAGTCGCTAGCAATTGATTAGTTCTGATTCACCAGCAGTGAGGAAGAGAAATGAGGCATCGGGGCCCCAGGGCCAAATGTCACTCACTAAAACGAACCCGCGACTGCGGGAGAGGGCGGCCGGGCCCCTGGCCCTCTCCGCTCCGCCACCCGCGCCCCCGCGAGCCGCTCCAGCTCCCGGGCCGGAGCCGCCCTGCCCACGGTCGGAGCGGGCACGCACCGGCATCCTGAACCCAGGCGGGCCTCGGGCCTCGCGCTCACCCCAAACGGACCAGACGGACACCCCGGGGCGAGCCGCCACGCCTCAGCGGGCAGGGCTCTCCAAAGAGGACCCCAAGGTACGGGTAGCGCAGAAACCCGACCCCCAGCACCCTGCCACTGTGCCTCAAAGGCCGCAGAGTGATGACACCAGTAAGAGCAGTCAGCGGGACAGAGTATCCCACACACCGGGCCCTGTGGACGGCTCGCTTCATGGCCAGGCCCCTATTACTATCTCCATTTTACAGATGGAGACACTGAGGCCGAAGGGGTTAGGTGACTTGCCCACGGTTCTCTTTCCTTCCTTTATTCTGTGTCTAGAAAGCCAAAATGCTCACCTTCCCAGACTCCTTTGCTGCTAGAAGTAGACTTGTGACACAATTTTGACTGATGGAGGGGTGAAAGTCCTTGGAGCTTTTTATTCTTTTCCAAGAAAAAGACAAAGCCTTGTTATGGGAGAATGCTTTTCCCTTCCTTTCTGACTGTCCTTCTCTCTTCCCCATATTCAAGCTTGGAATACAGACGAGATGGCCAGACGTGCAGCAGCCACCCTGCGACCATGAGGAAAGCACCATGCTAAATATGATGAGGCAGGAAACCAGAAGGCCCCCACGCCCCCAGTGACCTCTCTGAGCTGTACTAGCTATGACTGCCTTCCTCCAGCCCTCTTCTTGGATGCACCAAATGAACCTCTTCCTTGTTTAAAACTCTCGACCTACGTTTCCTGATACTCGCTGCCTGACGCACTCCTAGCTCCTCAGAGGCAAACACAGGTGGTTTGGCTCCAGAGCCCAGGCTCTTAGTAAGCTCGCCCGGCCCGTCACTGAGTTTGTAGAGGACATGGCGGGGGGCTCTTGGTCACACACGCTCTCCTTTGACCCCTCTCAACCCTCACTGAGGGGCTCTTGGTCCCACGTGGCCTGGACACAGCCGACTGGCCTTAGCGAGGACTCTTTCTCGGGAGGCTGAGCCAAGCCTGGGGCCTGGTCTCCCACGAGGAGGGCCTTGATGCGCTGCCCGATCCCCCTCCAGGCAGGAGGGAGCACCGCCCGGCTGCTGGCGTTGCCGCCACTGCTCACGGGGGCCTCGGCCGTCAGCTCCTCCAGGACGGCTCAGCCAGGGAGAGCCCCCCGCCCGGGCCCACGCGCCCTCCGGGGCAGCCCTCCCGTGACCGTCGGGGCTGGGGCGCAAAGGCGCAGCCTCACACTGCTGGGTGCCGTGCTCCCCAGGGGTCAGCCGAGGACACGGGGACTGGATCACAGTCTGCTTCTCCCCATTCCCCCTGCTTCCTCCTTTTCCTTCCACCCGCATGGATCCCTGCACACACCCTCCCACTCAATCCCCTCCGGGTGGCGTCCTGGGGCAGCACTGTGGGAGGACCCGACGCCTGGGGGCTGCAGAGGCCCCTCTCAGCGAGGAACCAAGAGGAGGGGCAGGACTCGCCGGCAGAAGCGGGGCGCGGCGCCGGGCGGGGCCGGGGCGGGGCTCCCGGGGCGCCTCCCACTCCCGGCTCAGCTCCGTGTGGGGCCCCCCAGGTTTTGCGGGACGTCCCTGACCCCTCGCCCCCGCCACCCCCTCTCCCGAGCTGCCCTAGGGGGATTTCTGTTTCTTGGCCATCAGACGATCCTTGGACCAGACGTACCCTCTCGCATTTCGTGAAAGAGAAAACCGAAGCCCAGAGGGGAGGCCCTCCTGCCAGTCGGGGCGAGTCAGCGGAAGAGCCGGGTCCTTATTCAGGTCACGGAGCGCTCCTGAGGACCTACTGTGCGTTCTGACCTGGCGGGTACGACTGCAAGCACGGCCGACAGAAGCCCTACTGCCCTCGCGCTCGCCGTCCACGAGAGCAGGACGAGCAGACAGACAAGGGCCGGACAGCGAGAGGAGCGCCGTGGGATCACTGAGGAGAATGCACGTCCCTTTCCAGCCACAGCGCGAAGACGGAGGGCAAGGGCTGGTGGGGGCTTTGGGTGCCCTTGTGCAGGTCACTGAGCCTCTCCAACCTCAGTGTCTCCATCTAGCACATGCAGACACGAATAGTGGCTACTTAATAAAAAATAAATAAATTTAAAAATAAAAATTAAAAAAGAGTGGCTACACTGTGAAGTCAGCTCACATACGGTGGATCTGATGTAGTTACAGGTATCTAAGTTATTCTTCTTATCTCTGACTTGGAAATGCATGGAAACTTCTCAGAGCAGGTGACACCTAAGCCAAGGCCTGCAGGAGAGCTGAGGGCTCCAGGAAGGTGAAAAAACTCAGAACAGAAGGGAACGGGGCCTGGAGGCCATATGCTGATTCCCTTTGCTCAGTACCCTTTCTCTTTTTTTTTTTTAAGATTTATTTATTTCTCCCCACCCCCTTGGGGTTTGCACTTGCTGTGTCTGTTCGTCTTCCTTGTTCCTTTTCGGAGGCACTGGGAGCCACACCTGGGACCTCTGCTGTGGGAAGGAGATGCCTAATTGCTTGAGTCACCTCCGCTCCCTGCTTTGTTGTATCTCTCATTATGTTTTTCCTCCCTGCATCTATTGTTGTCATTTTGTTGCATCAGCTTGATGCACCTGCCCATTGTGCCAGCTCACCGTCTTCTCTAGGAGGCACCCGAACCAGCGACCTCCCATGTGGTAGGCGGGAGCCCAGCCGCCTGAGCCACATCCACGTCCCTGCTCCGGACCTTTTCTTCAGGGAACCACAGCTTCCCTGGCCCATAGCCAATCACAGCTCTGCCTCCCCCCTCCACTCACGGAAGGATGGGAGGAGAGGAGGGCTGAGGCGGCTTAGAAGGGCCGCCCAAGCCTCAGATCTCCAGAGCTGCCTGTTCTGCTTGGCCCTGAGGCTGACTGTCTCACTTTTTCTTCTGTCCTGGGACCTGCTCCATTCTCTCTTCAGTGAATTCCTTATTCTCTCTCTTTTTAAAATAAATTTCTGGGTTTTTAAAAAATTTCTCTCTCTCCCTTCCCCCTGTTGTCCATTTGCTGTGTGTTCTTCTGTGTCCACTTGTATTCTTGTCAGCGGCACAGGAATCTGTGTTTCTTTTTGTTGTGTCATCTTGCTGTGTCAGCTCTCCATGTGTGCGTCGCCATTCCTGGGCAGGCTGCACTTTCCTTCGCACTAGGCGGCTCTCCTTACGGGGTGCACTCCTTGCACGTGGGGCTCCCCTACGCGGGGGACACCCCTGCATGGCAGGGCACTCCTTGCATGCATCAGCACTGCGCATGGGCCAGCTCCACACGGGTCAAGGAGGCCCGGGGTTTGAACACTGGACCCTCCATATGGTAGGTGGACGCTCAATCAGTTTAGTCAAACCCGCTTCCCCCTGACTTTTGTTTAACTTTTTCAGGTCGATCTCTGAATCCAAATAGCCCTGATTCAGCAATTAGCACCAGGAGGGGGATGCATGACAAGACCCCGGCGGGCTCTGTGGGCTCCCTGGGATTTGGCTTCCAGCGCTGCAGGGGGCAACTCAGGACCTGGTTCACGTGATGGAGGGGAAAGTGGGTGCCGGGGTGCACGGTGGTGAGGAGCTGACCACCTTACACCGGGGGTCACCGGGACCACGGCCGGCCCCCGACGAAGCCCGCAGCCGCTGCCGGGGGCCATTCACAAAGGGTAAGCAGCGGGCGACCACAGCCTGGAAGGCCGTTTCTAATTACAGTGGGTAATTGAAAGCCAGAAAATGATAGGCTCAAATCAAAGTGTTCGCCTCAAGGCACAGAATAAAACTCAGGGCCATTACGTAACTACGCTGGAAGAATATTTTATTGCATATAGCCTAGAGTTGAAATTGCTGAAGATTGAAGTTGGAGACTGATTCTGAAGTTACTGCATTATAGTGTCGGCTGCACGCACGACCTCACCAGGGCCCTGTGTGAAAGTGAGGGCATCGCTCAGGAAACAGGTGAGTCCTCTTGCAACGATGACGTCTGGGAGGACGTCGAGGGCTCGTAGGGCCCCGCGCTGCCCCGTGCCTCCCTGAGCCGCCCTTGGAATTCCCCGAGACCCGAACCCCACACCGCGGCTCCCAGGGATGTGAGATTTGGGCTCGACGTGGGCCGGGGGATAAAGCACAGACTCAGGGGGAGGAAGGATTTCACCCAGGAGGAACTCCAGGAATCCCTCCCGTAGCTTTCTACAGTGCGGGCCGGCTGTGCGGGGATGGGTTTCCAGAGTGCCCTGAGCAGGGTGGGAGGGAGACGTGGGGTGGCTGGATTTATTGATTTGGCTCTAATCACCAGAAATTCCACACTCGGGCGCTCTCTCGGGCAGTTGGCAGGGTTCTGACATTTTACAGAGGTTGCTAATACAAACCTGGACCAAACGGTGATCCACACTAATTGGTACAGCAGAGCCAGAAAATCCTTGGCATGATTAGAGGAATGGAGTCACAGATAACAAGAGCTGTGTGGAGTCCATCCACCCTCACCAACTCCCAGGGCCTCCGCCTGCCTGCGTCCCTCTGGGGGGTTAGCAGCGAGCCAGGACAACAATCTTCTCTTTCTACCAAAAAATGATTAACGTAGTTCAGATACACAATAAGTACAGAGAATAATGTGATAGATAGCCACACGTCTCTTATCCAAGTTAAGAAATGAAGTGTGGAAAGTGGACGTGGCTCAACCGATAGAGGACAGAGCATCCACCTACCACATGGGAGGTCTGCAGTTCAAACCCCGGGCCTCCTTGACCCGTGTGGAGCTGGCCCATGCAAAGCGCTGATGCGTGCAGGGAGTGCCGTGCCATGCGGGGGTGTCCCCGCGTAGGGGAGCCCCACGCGCAAGGAGTGCGCCCCGTAAGGAGAGCCGCCCAGCGCAAAAGAAAGTGCAGCCCGCCCAGGAATGGCGCCGCCCACACGGAGAGCTGACACAGCAGGATGACGCAACAAAAAGAGACACAGATTCCCAGTGCAGCAAAGAATACAAGCAGACACAGAACACACAGCGAATGGACACAGAGAGCAGACAACAGGGGAGAAGGGGAGAGAATTAAATAAAATAAATCTTTTTTAAAAAAAGTATTGAAGTGTGTTAGTCCAAGTCGTCCAAGCAGTGGGCACCAAGATGGGATCAGACAAGGTCCCTGTGGAGAACGGGGAGGGTGGCAGAGGAGGTGTGGCGGACAGCTGTGCTGCCAGGCCAGCCTGACCACCGCACGGCTGGGGAGGCAGGATCTCGCGCTGCCGAGCAGCTCTACGGAAGGTTCCGCAAGGCCGACGGGAGTCCTTCAGCCGAAGCCCCTGGGAGAGAGGCCTGCGGGTCACCGGAACGGCCTGCCTGGGGCCCTGCCACGCTCGGCCGTGGGCGGGGAGCGGCCCGTGGGAAGCGCGGCCCTGGAGCAGACACAGTGGCTGATTCGGGCACAGCAGCCAAGGCCCCCTGTCGATCGTGCACGTGGAGGCTGGCGACGTTTGCACGGCCACGTCCAACATTGCCGAGACCAGTAATCCCCGCTAGCCCCCGCCCCCAAACCTTTAAAACAGCTGGTCTGGCTGCTCTCTTTCGCGCAGGGATTCTGGGAGAAGGGCTGATGTCGAGCGGGTGGGCAGCTTGCGGGGCCCTTGGGGGAAAAGAGCTGCGTGGCGGGCTCCCAGGGCCGGAGGCCGAGGAGGGAAGGGGCTGCGGGAATGAGTGGCCTGGAAGGCAGGGGTCCCTGGGAACTTGGACTTGAGCGGTCATGATGCGTCACTTGGGGTGAAACGGGTGAGCAGCCCGCCGACGACCCCCCTGATTCCTGTAGCCCAAATCCTCTAGGTTTAGTGAATCACCTGTAACTGGGATCGACCCCCGACCCTTCACTGCCCCCCCTCCCCTGGCGAGGAGCCCCTGGGTTGCGGGCGGCCTCTGCCGCTGCAGGCCCCGTAGACGGGGAGCGCCGCGCCTGCCCGCCTGCCTGGCTCCCCAGGGAGCCCCGCTCCCCCCTGGGACGCTGTGCACAGGGGCACGCGGGGCAGAGGCGGTCCCTGAGCCAGTTCCAACGCGGGGCCGAAGCCACCCCCGCCTGCCGGGCAGAGCAGCCCTTCAGAGCCAGGGACGCGCTCCCACCGAGCACACCCCGCGGGGGCCCTGGACCCCCGGCCCCTCCAGCCGCTCCTTCTTGCACTTCGGAAGCAAGCGGAATAGAATTCCTGGTCGGGTGGCTTCCCGGCTGAGGGCGCGAACGGCGGGAAGGACGGAGAGGACGCGGTTCCAGCAGCCACCCCCTGTGACAAAACGAAAGGCCGCGCTGCGAGCCCAGGAAACCGCAAAGGCCTCTGCCACCAGTGGACATCCGAAGGTGAAGCGCGCTGCCCCCGCCTCGTCCCCGTGCCAGCCCGAAAGGTGGCCGCCGTGGCCACGAGCTGCGTCTTAGCAAGCGCGGCCCCGGCCCGTGGTTTTCAGCTGTGGACCTGGAGGACCGAATGTACTCTGTCCTGACAAACAGACAACACCAGAAAGTTCACCTGCGCCCGGCGAGGACGGTCATGGAGTTGACAGTCCTGCCTCCAGGAAGGCCGCCTGCCCACGCCCACAGCCCCGGGCACTGCCCCAGCCCCAGACCACCGCCCTGAGCTCTCCCTGCCCGCGCCCACAGCCCCGGACCACTGCCCCGAGCCCCTGACCTCCGCTCCAGCCCCGGACCACTGCCTGCCCACGCCCACAGCCCTGAGCAACGCCCCAGCCCTGGACTACCACCCCAGCCCCGGACCACCGCCCCAGCCCCAGACCACTGACCTGAGCTCCGCCTGCCCGTGCCCACAGCCCGGGACCACTACCCCGAGCCCCGGACCACCGCCCGTGCTCCTTGTCCACAGCGAACCACCGGCGGGCTCCGGCGAGAGGGAGGTCCCAGTGCTCCAGAGCGGGACATGCCTCGGGACCGTGGGGCCCAGGAGTCCGAGCGTGTTGTGGACCCTCCAAGTGGGGGAGGCTTTGCTCAGCCTGGACCCCTCCTCTGGGAAGGAGGCACGTGCTTGGTGGCCGTCTTGGTATTTGGAAAGCAGCCTTACAAGCAACTCTTCTGACACCTCGGAGCTTCTGGACACAGGGCCAGGGAAGGCTCTGCCCCCGGCTCAAGCTCCTTGACCCCTGGGGGTGTCCAAGGGTCCACCCCTGATCACAGCGCCTGAAGAGCCGCGCCAGTGGAGGCCCCCTGCACCCGCAGCCCAGTGGAGTCTCTAGAGCTTTCCAGTAACTCTTCCGCTCAAAGGAAACAGGATTTTACTGCGGGTCCAGCAAGGCAATGCCTGACCCTGAGCCAGCGAGAAGCCGGGCAACCTGAGAGGTCCCTCACTTACGAATTCCAAGGAAAGATATTGATTACGTTTGTAAACTGCTCTGTTCCTCTGGGTGTGATGCCCTCTGACTGCGAACATGCAAGGGTTTTCGGTTGACTTAATTAAATCAGTCCAGGGCCTTTGACTCGACCCGTCAGTGGGGCGTGGCTCGGGGTGGAGCCCCTGCGCCCTGGCCTGATATTACCTGGCATTCACTCAAGGAGACTCAGAGGAAGGCACTCAGAAGACGCCGGTGCGCGCGGATACCAGAGAACTCGGTCATTTTTGGTCCTGGAGCCCGGGGAGGGACGCGCGTCCGCCCGATGCCCGCAGCTGACCTCGTGACGAGAGCAGAGCAGCTGAGCCCAGAGAGACGAGCCCGGGGCCAGCCCCCAGCTGAGATGGGAGGAAGCCGGGACCGCGGAGCCCCAGGAGGAGGAGGGAGGCCGGACCCTCGCAGACTTCAGCACCGTCTTTGGTGAGAAGGTCCCTCTTGCGGTGCCTTGAGTTCGGCTCTTCAGGGCCTGGTGACTGTCAGCTCCTACCCCAAATGAATGCCCCCTGCAAACGCCAGCAGCGTGCTGGCACTTGGCGTCAGCGCCCCTTGGCTGGCTGAAAGACCCCTCGTGAACCAGATGCCGCTGGTCCCTCTGCCTTACACGGGGCAGGCCGGCAGCACGCCACCGCCAGCAGCCCCGTGCACAACCCTGCGTCACGGCCTCTTCTTTGTGTCACACCGGAGTGGCTCAGCGCTCTCTGAGCAGTGATCAGGAGTATCAAGGAGGAATATTTTAGTAGCAAGTAACAGAAAGCCCTGGCTTAAACAGTGAAGGGGATTTACTGGCTCACACAATTCTCTGACAACAAGACGTCCGTCTGCCTCAGGTGAGGCTGGATCCGGCGGGCTCGCGGTGTCACTGGAGAACTGGAGACGTGGCTCCTGCCCCTCCTCCCCGCCTCCCCGCGCGTGCAGTTACCCCAACCCTGCGCTCCCCTGCTCTTCACGAGATGGCAGCCCTGTCCCTGGCGCGCGGCGCGCTTCCTCCCTCGGTGCGCCGGCAGCGAGCACAGCCCTACGGGCAAGCCTTGGAAAGCCAAAGGCGCTTTTCCAGAAGCCTCGGGCACCAGCTTCCTCGCCTCTCATCGACCTTGGCCTGGGTCACGTGCCCACGCGTGGAGCGCTTCCTGCGGGCGGGAAGCTGCGCTGACGGGCTGCGGTGCTCAGAACAGCTGACCAAGGGGCGCGCGGGGCGGGCCTCCGCGGAAGGGCGGGCGCTGGTGCCGGCCGGTGGCGGGGTCGCGGGCAGCTGCACCGGGAGGAGGCGGCGGAGGGGAAGCAGGCCTGCCCCCGCCTGCGGGGCTGCAGAAGCACGGGCCCGTGTTCCACGTGACCTACAAACGCAGGTCCCGCGGCTCTTCTCCTGCGTTTCCAAGGAAAACCACAGCTTTTCCTCCAAAACCCCGGGAGTGGGGGGAGGTCCCGGAGAGCCCGGGGGACGACTCCTGCTCACTCTAACGGGGCTGCGAGTAGAGTCCTTGGAGAATGCAGCCCCTCGGAACGTCTGTTCAGCTGATGCTTTCACCAGTCGGCTCTTAAAGTTACACCGGGGAAGCGGGCGTGGCTCAAGTGATAGGGCTTCCGTCTGCCACACGGGAGGACGCGGGTTCAATCCCCGGGGCCTCCTGGTGAAGGCGAGCGAGTGCCCGCAGGGCGAGCCGAGGGCCCACGTGCGCCGAGCAAGATGATGACGCAACAAAGAGAGAGATGAAGGGGAGACACGACAGGAACCGGGAGCTGAGGTGGCACAAGGGACAGGGAAGCTCCCTCCACGTCAGAGGTCCCCAGGATCGGATCCCGGCGCCTCCTAGAGGAGAAAGACGAGAAGACAAAAAGAGAAAGAGACACAGAAGATCACACGGCGAATGGACATAGACAGCAAAAAAAAAAAAAAAATACAGCAAGGTGGGGAGGGAAGGAAAGAGGGGGAGAAAAAGAACTATCCCACTTTTCTGGGGAGCGGATGTGGCTCAAGCAGTTGAGCACCTGCTTCCCAAATGGGAGGTCCTGGGTTCAATCCCAAGCCCCAATACCTCAAAAAATAAAAAGAAAATTATACCACTTTTCCAAAAAACAACCTCTCCCCACACACGCTTTTTTGTTATGATGACTCTTTCACGCCAAAACTCCCCCCATAGGCTCTAGAAACGGTACTGCTGCATCGCGGTGTCCGATGAAGACGCGTGCAGCTCGGCCCTGCGGCCTCCCGCGGGGGTTGCCCTGTGGCATGAATCCGAGGCCCTCGTTTGGATGGACCTCCCCGCCGGGCCTTGCGCTCGTGGGCTGGGCCGGGAGGCCGAGGAGGCAGAGGGCTCTGTTCAGCCTTTGTTTGGCCCTGCAGCTACTTTTCTCCCTAGGCCTCCGTCTTTCAGCGTGGAGAACCGGGCACCCCAGGAGGCCGCAGCGGGAAGCCTGAGCCGCCCGGCCTCCCCCGCCCCTCCCCGGGGACCAGCCCCTTGGGGGCGGTTTAGTTTCAAACTGCCCGACAGGAATTTCAAATTGTGGCTTATTACTCCCATGAACTTGCTCTCGTTGTGCCATTGTTATATTTTCCTATCTTTGCCTCGGTGTGGGATGGAACACACTGCAACTTTCTTCATTAAAGTTAATGATTTTTTTTTCATTTAATAGCTTTTCATTTCATGGCAGTGTTTTCAGGAATTAGCTAAAGTCTCTGAGTGGGCTCGCTGAGCCTCCCCTCCTCGCCCAGCCTGCGTTCACGCAAAGCCCCCGCATCCACTGGGGAGGCCCCGGGGAGGCGCGCGTGGCCCGCAGACCCCTTGGGCGCGCACGCGTCCCCCGCCGCGGCCGGGAGTCAGGGCCTGCCCCCGCAGCCCCCTGGGCCTCAGGGTGCCCCACCACTCAGCTAGAGGGTCTCCCAGTCTCGGCTTGGCTCTCCCCTGAGCTGGCTTCACACGTGCGGGCAGGCAGGGCTGGCCCTGGTGGCCCAAGTCTCCTGCCACCAGCCGGGAGACGCCTGCAGAAGGAGGGCGCCTCTTCCCAGGTCCTGGACTGGGGGGGCTGGCTCCGCGCGCCCCCGGAGTCAGGCGTGGGGTCAGCTCCCCGCAGTCCACGTGGACTGAGAAGAGGGGCGAGGCCTCCAGATCCAAGCCAGGACCCTGTGCCGAGTAAGTGCCCGTGCACAGGCGTGCTTGGAGGGCACAGGGTCCCAGAGCCTTGCTCTTGCTGTGACCTCATCATCTAGAACATTTGCTACATGAATGAGTGAATGAATGAGTGAATGAGTGAATGAGTGAATGAATGAATGAGTGAATGAATGAATGAATGAAGCAAGCTAAGCTCTCAGAGGGGACCAGAAAGCCCATTCCAGACAGTCTCCGGGAGGGCCACCGTGTGCTGCGTGCTCAGTGGAAGAGGGAAGGAGGCGGAGCTGTGGCCTGGGGCGCTGGGGGCTTGAAGGCCACGGGGGAAAGGAAGAGGCCCGGGGCGGGGGCTGTTTTGGCGGGCCCTCAGGCCTCAGCACTGCGGGCTCTTCTTTGTTCTTTCGGTCTTGAACTCCCAGCAAGCTCCTCGGCTCCCCCCAGCTCTGAGGACCTCCGGTGCTTCCTAAATCCAGGGTAACTGGAAAGAAAGGTGGTGGCCCTGCCCCGCCAGGAGCCACGGGCCTGAGGTGAGCAGGGGGCGGCGGGCTGCCTGGGCCCAGCAGGCCGCACGAGCTCAGGTGCCCCCTGCTCTTCCCACCCCTCCCCGGGCCAGGGCTCCCCGGGCAGCCAAGTTGGCACTACTTCCTGAGGATCGTGCCTAGAGAGCCTCCTGGGACTCAGCCAGCAGCAGCGGAGGAGGCGGAGCACACTAATACAGGAGCGGACCCCCAGGCAACGTCCGCACTCCTGCCGCAACATCTGTTCACCTCTTCTTCCAGCTGGCTGTCCGGAATATAAAGACATTTCCCTTACAGCTAAAAGCGGTCTAAATTCTGGCCAATGAAACATTTGTAGAAGCTTCCAGGAAGTTTGCTTAAAGACAGCTGGCACCATGGCCTTTGCCCCTTCTTATTCATCTCTTCTTCCTGTCTGCTGGTGGCATAAGAATGAAATGGCTGGAGCTGTGGCAGCCATTTTGAACTATAAGTGACCCTGGAATGGAGGCTATGCAGGGCAGAGCAATAAGAGGGGAGGGAAGCGGGGGGAGGGGAGGGGAGGGAGGAAGAGGAGGGGAGAGGAAGAAGAAGAAACCTGAACTCCTAAGGACTATTAGAGCTGCTATATTGATCCTGGACCGCCTTGCCCTAGATTTTTACATGAGAGGCAAATACTCTGCTATCTTGCTTAATTCACCAATATTCTGTGCCTCTGTTATTCCCACTCAAACCTCCTCAAGCTCACCTGTGACCCTCACGTGTGTCAGCATGAGTGCCCTGGGGCTGTGTGGGGCCCCGGGCTCTTCTGAAAAGGGAATACTGGAACTCCAAGGCCTGAGTTCATCCTCCGAGGTCACAGCAGCTCCCCCTCCTCTCCATCCACTTCCTTGCTGCTTACCGCCCCTCCCAGACCACCCGCGGCCCCGCCCCCAGAGGGCACCTTGGAGCCCACTGGCCCGTCCCGCCCCCTCGGCCAACGCGAGCTGCGCACCGCTCCCCGCGGGTCCCAGGGTCACAGGCCGGGAGGACCTGGCCCCGGAAGCTCTCAGCGGAGCAGGAGGACGACGGATGGGCCCCCCGGGGCGCCCGTCGAGGTGTGAGCCAGTGCAAAGAGCAGGTCCACAGGTGGCTCCCCGCCGCGTCTTGAAGGATGAGCAGGATTTTTCCAGACGGAAAAGAACAATTCTAGGCTGAGGAAAGCGCAAAGATGAGTATGGAAAGAGTGTTTAGGGAGCAGCAGGAGACCCCCTGCGGCTGGAACCAGGGGGCCTGGTGCTGGAAGTGGGGAGCGGGCCTGGGGGGGGGCAGCCGGATGGGCCCACAGAACCCGGCCAGCGTGCCCTCCAGAGCGGCAGGAGCCCGGGCTCTGCAGAGGGAATGACCAGGGCAGGCTGACCGTCCCGTCGGGCAGCCGAGCAAGGGGAGCCCGCCCGCGGGGACCGGCCCGGCCGTGTTCGCCCGCCCAAGCTCCCAGCGCCGGCACGCCCGGGCTCTCCAGGACAGGGGCCCTTCAGCGGGCCGCACCTCAGCCTCTGCCCTCCTCCCACGTGCCCGCCCGTGCTGGGTGCCAGTGAGCAGCGCCCCACCCCTGCTGGGCTGCAGGAGGTCACCCGCGGTGGAGCCGGAGCCGGGAAAGGCCCCAAGGCCGGGCACCAGTGCTGGCGCCCGCCGTGCTCAGGCCCGGGGGCAGCACCAGCTGTGGAACCCTCTCTGTCAGCTCCTGCTCTGCATCTGCCCTGGCCTGGGACGTGGAACTAAACAAAACCCACAGGGGAAGATGTGACTCAAATGGTTGAGCTCCCGCCTCCCACACGGGAGGTCCCGGGTTCGGTTCCCGGTGCCTCCTAAAAAAACCCACGAAGCAAACAATAAGCAAATCAAACGAAAACAACTCAGGGGAGCCGATGTGGCTGTGTGGTTGAGTGCCCGCTTCCCACATACTGGGTCCCGGGTTCAAGCCCCGCTCCCTGTACTTAAAAAAAAAAAATCCAATCCTGACCTCAGGAGCTCGGGCGCTGGAGGGCAAGGCAGCTCTGCAGACAGCCGTGAGGCAGAACGAGCCCCGCTGCTGGGCAGGGTCTCCCCACAAAGATGTCCCGGCCACAGGTACTCCGTCAGGCTGTTACCTGAAAGCCCCACCTGCTCGGGCAGCCCCTCAGCCTGTCACACAGGCCCCGTCCCCAAAGGGGGGCCCTACGGGGGTGGTAGCACCATCCCGCGCCCACCCCGGACACCTCCGTCCGGCCCTGCGGCTTGGGGCGGCGCCTCGACAGGACGCAGCTCTCTGCTGTGTGGACACGGGCGCTCCCCTCCCTGCAGCACCCGAGCCTGGCTCTTCCCACCTGCAGAGAGCCTCGTCTCTCCCAGGGAAGCCTCCGGCCCCCACCTCTCTCCCCTGCGGGGCGCAAGCTCAGCCCAAGGGCTGTTCCCACTGCAGGCAGCACCGCCCCGTTGCCCCCAGCCCCAGCCCCCCGGGGAAGCGGGCAGGGCCTTCGCAGGACGTGTGGGAGGTCTTGGGGCAGGTGGGGAGGGGGCAGCACAGGACAATGGGCGGAGGCCCCGCGGTGTTGGGGGGCGGGGTGTCTGCAGGCTGGGGAAGCCCGAGAGGAGGAGGGGGGGGAGGCAGCCCCCAGGCGAGAGTGCAGGGGTTCACACGCAGCGCCTTGGCACCCGGGAGCTGTTCACGGGGGGCCCTGAACGTTCTCGAGGACGAGGCGCCCGCACACCGCGCCCCCAGCCCGGCGCCTCCCGCCCCGGCTCCCCCCACCCCAGGCCAGCGCCCCCCGCATCAGCCCCCGCCCTGTGTCACCACGGGCATGAGCGCGTCCCAGCCTTGGGGGTGAGCGTCGCCCTGAGGACGGAGATGGGGGAGCTGCGGGCCGCAGCAGGGCGAACGGGGGCATGTGTGCAGGCTCGTGATACACGGGCCCAGAGCCCTCCTGCACCCCGAGAGGGGAGCGCCCTTGTCCCTGGGCCCCCCGGCACCCCACACGGGCCTCTGCCATCGCCCCCAGGTTACTGTTTGGCAACAGCCTGCTGGCCTGTCCCCACTGCTGGACAGACCTTTTATTGTCCCGTCCCCAAGGAGCACAGCACCTGGCATGTAGTAGGTGCTCAAGAAATGCCCGGCACATGCACGGAGGCACGTGTGGCCCAGGGGACCCCTGCAAGCTGCCCCTCGCCTCCCCAGCGGAGGCGCTCGCGGGCCCGGGGCAGGGCGTCTGCGGGTTTGTGTGTTTTCGTCCCGCTCCATTTGCGTGACAGGTGTTGGCAGTTTATCTAACTGTGATAATGAAGAGGATGGGGGGTAGCGCCCTCCCCCTTTATTGACTCCACCAGTCCTTCACAGCCCTGGGGCTCTGGGAGGGGGTGATTAAAAGACACTTCAGCAGCTGGTTATTGCCAATTAACAGGCTCCAATATAAACAATTAATAAAGGCTCCGTGGGAGGCGGGAGGGAGGGCGCCAGCCTCCAGCCCCCTCAGCTCCCCCAGCTCGGGGCCTCAGGGCCAGCCAGGCAGGGCGCCCCACCCGGGGCCGGGCAGTTAGGGGTGACGGATGCCGGAGCGTGGCGGGGGGACACCAGGCGGGAGAGCGCTGGCCGGGGGGGTGGGGGCTGCGAGTCCACCCCTGCCGGTGCCGTGCGGACCGAGCCCCCGGGACCACCCGCCCAGGGCCCTTGGTCTCTGCCGTTCTTCTCCCGTCTCTGGCTAAGGAGCCTCACTGTGCTGCTTAGGGCCAACTGGCGTGCCTCAGTTTCCCTTTCAGGCCGCCTTCCCCTCCTGGGTGGTCCCCGAAACGTGCTTTCTCCTGAATCGGGCGTGCCCGCCTCCGCCTGGGGGTGGCATTACCTTAAGGGCAGCTGCCGGGTGTCGCCCTGTGAGCTTCCAAAAGGCTCTTCGTCTGCTTCTGCCAGACCCCCCGGGGCCGATGCCACGAGACCCTCCAGGGGCCCTGGGCAGGCGCGAGGCGTTGCCGCGGTGGCCTCCTCGCCCAGGCCTGGCCGGGGCGGCTCCCAGGCCACAGCTTTCCACGCTCGGGGCCAGGGTGGGCACAGGTGTTCCGCAGAGGGTCACAGAGGCCTCAGAGCTTTATTTTTTTTACCTGATGTACATACAGTTAGTTGTCTTTCAAAAGACAGTGGGTAACTCTTGAAATGGAATTTATAATAAAATAAAATCTGGGGCACATTCACGCGCTACAACCTGAAACTCCCGGCCTTATCAGAGCGATGGAGCTTCTGCTCAGCCGGGGAAGAAGGGTGAGACGTGGGCGCTGTGCCCGTTTTCACGTCCGCCTCGGTCAGGGCAGCAGGGCCGGGGCTGCGAGCTCAACAGCGGCGCGGACCGCGGTGCCACCGGCCCCGGGCCACCAACTGCAGGCGGGCGGTGGCACGAGTCAGCGCCGCGATGGAGAAGCGGGAGCCGTGTGGCAGGACGGGAACCCGCGGGCGGAGCCGACCCCGAGCCTCTGCCCGCGGCTGCTCCGTGTTCCCGGCTACACTGTCCAACCTCATCGGCTCAGGCCTCCGCGAGACCACCCGCCACCCCTTTCGGGGGGATTAAAAGGTCGGCAGAGCACGGCGGGCGTCCCGGCACCCACGACCCCGGGTGAGGTGGGCCTCAGAGGGCAGGAGGTCCGGAGCGCACAGGCAGCGGCAGGCGCCCGGGCACGACCGCTGCAGGCCCGGGCCCGGCCTGGACGAGAGGGTGGAGGGGCAGCGACGCCACCCCCGCCGGCCGCCCGGCCCCGCGGGGAGCTCAGCAGCCCAGAGCCGGGCGCCACTGCACCCAGAGCCACCACCCCACCCCCCCGCGCCGGGCCTGGCTCTCACGCACGGCTAGCTGGCGGCATCGCGTCTTTCCATTCCTACCAGAAGCCGGGCTGGGCCCCACCCCCGGGGGCCATCTTCACCACGCGCTCGGGACGATCGTCCTGGGCTCGAGCGCGGCGTCGCCAGCGCGGAGCGGGCCGGCTGTGCCGTCGGCATCCACGCGGCCCGGGAGCCCGAGTGGGCGTCTGGGTGGACAAGGTCACCTCCCTGGAGCGAGATGCCGTGGACGCGCAGCCGGTCAGGGTCCATGCCAGGGCCTCCTGTCTCCCCACTGCTGTGGCCCCAAGCGCCACCCGAAGAGAGGCACCTTCAGGCTGAGGCAGGCGGGAGGGCTGCGGCGACCGGGGAGCACAAGCCCTCGTCCCTCCCCGCCTGGGCCAGCAGTGCCCCTGGAGCAAATGGCAGCAGCCTTCGAAGAAGCAGACAGGGGAGCGGACGTGGCCCAACGGATAGGGCGTCCGCCTACCACATGGAGGGCACGGGGTCAAACCCGGGCCTCCTTGACCCGGGTGGAGCTGGCCATGCGCAGTGCTGATGCGCACAGGGAGTGCCGTGCCACGCAGGGGTGTCCCCCGTGTAGGGGAGCCCCACACGCAAGGAGAGCGCCCAGCGCAAAAGAAAGCGCAGCCTGCCCAGGAATGGCGCCGCCCACACGGAGAGCTGACACAGCAAGATGACGCAACAAAAAGAAACACAGATGATTCCCAGTGCCACTGATAAGGATAGAAGAGGTCACAGAAGAACACACAGTGAATGGACACAGCAGACAACTGGGGGGACGGGATGGGGGGCGGGGAGGGGAGAGAAATAAAATAAATCTAAAAAAAAAAGTAGATAAATGCCAGTGCGTGTCCGGCCCCGCGGGCCTGAGGTCGGTGTCACAGCCCCCCGCTCCGCCAGGAGGGCAGGCGCACTGCACATGGTGCCTGAACAAAGGCGTCCGGCTGTGTTCAAGCAAATTACAGACACGGGAATTTCAACTGCCTGTCATTTTCACATGTCATGAAATGTTCTTTTTTGGGTGTTGTTTTGGTTTTTTTTCCCCCAACCATTTGAAAATATAAAAACCACTCTTAGCTCACAGGTCATACAAAAACAGTGAGGGCCAAATTTAGAAATCTTTGGGACTCCCTGGGCATCAAAGGGGTCTTTTCTGAGATACGCCCCCTCCCCGAGGGGCTGGGGATCTGAGGTCCCACCATCCAGCCCTCCTGGGGAGAGGGCGAGGGGCCGAAGACCGGGGGCTCCGCGGAAAACCAAGACGAGCAAGCTGTAGCTGCCAACCCCCCCCCCCGACTCCAGCTTTTCCTAATCCCTTAGCATTCAGTAAAGCATTTTGAACATATGAGTGACTCTTCAGCTATGTTAAAAGAAATTTAAGGATCAATGGCTGTCTGTACACGAGCCAGAAAACTACCAGGGAGGAAACACACTCCAAGGACATTATTTTACCTGCCTGGTTTGGCAGCTCCTTGGGAGAGGAGCCACACTTAGTAGTTTGCGAGCGCAGTGCACACATCACTTGATGGAGAAATTGCTGCTCAGTGCGGGAGAGGATGTGACTCAAGCGGTTGAGCACCTGCTTCCCACACGGGAGGTCCTGGGTTCGATCCCTGGTGCCTCCTAAAAACAAAAGCAACAAAAACAAATGAAACATCCAACTCAGGGGAGCCGATGTGGCTCAGCGGTTGAGCACTGGCTTCTCATGTACGAGGTCCCGGTTCAATTCCCAGCCCGGGAATCTCAAAAAAAAAAAAAATGCTGCTCAATAAATGTGTCTAATTGAAAGAAAGGGGGGAGGGGGATTGTTTCCAGACGTCGCTATACCCGAGAACCAAAGGGCCACAAAGCGTGGCCCCTAAGGGACACAGAGACAGTGGAGCAGCCGGCGTGGATGGACATAAGTGCAGAGAGGGACAGACGAGGCACGGTGCCATCGGCTCATCCCCGGCAGTGGGGACAACCCAAAACAGCGGCCGAGCCTCGGCCCCTGGACCAGGAGAGCTTCGGCTCTTACCCAGGACATGGCGGCACGTGCTCGGACGTCCTTGCACTGCAAGGTAAATAAAAGAGAACGGGCTCCGAGGGGCCCGAGAGGGTCTCTCTCTTCTTGTGCCTGTTCATCCTTCCAAGAATGTTGTTCGATCATGAACTCAGAGCCTCCCAGCTGTCCTTGGAGATGTCCCTGCAGTAGGGGAAGGGCTGCCCTCTGGGTTGCCAAGGACACCCCAGAGCCGCCTGGGAAATGCGGGTGAACAGACGCCACCCCAGGCCGGTGGCGCAGGTAAGTCAGCTCTTGAGGGAATCTGGCGTTGGCAAAGCGGAGTCCGCGGCGGAGACGGTGGGAAGCCTCCGGCGTAAAGGCCCGGGCAGGGACGGCTGATGCGAGAGGGAGACCGCGGGCCCTGAGAAGCCGCGGGGGCACTGCCCCAGCCCCCGGCTCCCGCAGGGGCCCCTGTCGGCCTTCCCGTGGCCTTCGGGCGGGTCCCCGCCCACCTCGGGGCGAGCAGCAGGGAGGCCCGTGGTGGGGGGTGAGGCGGGGGGCCCCTTTCTCGGGAGAAACCTGCCAGCTCCACCTTTAAAACTGACCTGAGCACCCTTCCCAGCCCACAGCCGCCCCCTGGTCGCCCCCCCCCCGCCGCCCGCCTCTGCCCTCCCCGCCCCGGCTGCTGTCCACGCGCAGCCGGAGGGGACCGTGGGAGCTCCGCAAGGCCACATCCCAGCTCTGGTCTCAGTGCTCCGCGACTTCCTGCCATTCCCAGTGTATTAGTCAGCCAAAGGGGGCTGATGCAAAACACCAGAAATCTGCTGGGCACCATAAAGGGCATTTATCTGGGGGTAGGAGCTTACAGGTACCAGGCCATAAAGCATAAGTTACTTCCCAAAGTCTATTTCCACGTGTTGGAGCAAGATGGTTGCCGACGTCTGCCAGGGTTCAGGCTTCCTGGGCTCCTCCCCTCCAGGGTCTTGCTTCTCTCTGGGTTCAGGCTTCCTCTCTTCCCAGGGCTTGCTTCTTCCTGGGCTCAGGGTTCCTCTCTTCCTGGGGCTGGCTTCTCTTTCCTCTGTGAGCTTACTTCCCGGGGCTCCAGCTTAAGGCTTCAGCATCAAACTCCAACATCAAAACTCCAACATCAAAACCCTCAACTCCGTCCTCTGCCATGCCTTTTATCTGCGAGTCCCCACCCACCAAAGGATGGGGACTCAATGCCCTAAACATAACTCAGTCATGCCCAGGTCCAGATCAGATTACAAGCATAATCCAATAACTCTTTTTGGAAATCATCAATTACATCAAGCTGCCACACCTAGAATGAACCCAACCTCGTAACCCGCACCCAGCGCCCCCCGGGCCGTGCTGCTCTCCGGCTGCCCTCGCACCTGCTGAGGGGCTTTGCGCTCCCCTCGGCCAGCTACTCTTTCCCTGGACACTGCAGGCCCCTCCCCGCCGCCCGCGCGCGTCCACTCCGTCACCATCTCCGTCCCAGGCCGCCCTGCAAAGCGGCTCTCCCTCTTTGTCTGTCCTGCGACCTGCCTCATTCGGCTTTGGGACGTTTGAACGTCCAGAATAGTTTGTTTCCTGCTTCTCTGCTGCCCTTAGACAAGCCCTGGGCGCCCCGGGTCTCCAGGGGGTCGCTGGATGGAACCCAGGGGCGTCCGTGAATGCGCACGAGGGAAAAATCATGTCCTTCCTTTCACCAGCCTCTAATTGAGACTTAGCATTTCCTTCCATTGTGCAGGCTGGCAACAACAGCAGCAGTGTTCACAGAACCTGTGATTTTGTCACCAGTGAAAGCACAGAGAGGAGATCCAAAGCACTTGACAATTGGAACAGAGCTCTCAAAATATCGTTTATACTCACTGCTGCTTCAAAGTGACGGTCGTTTCATCAGGCCCACTGCCTGATCTGATTGTCGAGGGCATCAATAAAGAAACACACAGGGCATTTTCTTAATATGTTGATGACTGCCTTTCAATATAATCGGTTTCCCTTGAGTCTGAAATATTTTATGTTATGGATTTTAAAATGTTCTTCTGAGAAGGGGTCTACAGGCTCCTCCAGACGCCAAAGCACCCCCGGCCCAGTGGCCACGGGCGCTGTGCAGAGACCACACGCCTTGTGCCACGGAACCGGTGCCCAGAGCAGGCCCGGCACAAAGTAGGCGCTCGATAAATACCAGTGGGAGAAAGGCGGGGTAGGAGGGAGGCAGGCGGGGCGGTGGAGGAGGAGCCAGCCCCGGGGTGACTCGGCTCAGCGGTGAGCGCAGAGCCGCGGGCCGGGTGCAGCCTACCACCCCCTGCAGGTTCCTCTCTGTGGAGGGAGACAGTCAGAAGGCAACGCCGCGGCTTCCCCAGCTCCAGGCAACTTCCCCGGGGTCCTACGTCAGCCGGAAGGCAGCCCTTCCGCAGAGCTCGGCCCTGCAGATGTCCAGAAGATTCTAAGGAGACCCAGCCCTGCTCCAGGTGCCGAGAGGCCGGCTGGCTGGGCAGGGCCCTGGACGGCGTCGGGGCAGGGAGAGGGGGCGCGCTGCTCGTGGACACGGGGCTGGAGGCGTCTTTGGGAGGTGAGGCGCTGAGAGGGCGACCCCTCCAAGTCCTTAGCGGAGAGCCTGGCGCATTTACGGGGATGGGCTGGCGATGGCGGGAGAGCGCTCGGGATGGAGGGCCCGGGGCACACCAGACCCCGTGGGCCAAGTCCGTTCCCACTGCCCGGCTGCTACCCTGAGGCCGGGCACCAGCCCCTGGCCACCTGCCGCCTTCCTGGTCTCTCACCTGACGTCCTGCCTCCCAGCCTTCTGCCCATCACAGCACGCAGTGACAGCCCTGCCCGGGGCGGTGGAGCGCGGGGTGGGAGCCAGTCCAGCTGCCGGCGCCCGCCCGGGGCTGAGCAGCCCTCAGCAGCCTCGGCCCGTCCCCACGCGGGCCAGGCGCGCCCCCACCGCAGGGCACTTCCCAGCCCTCGGCCGGCAGTGTTTTTCACCCAGATATCCTCGTGGCTTCTGACACCACCGTCCCCGCCGCCTCCGCCCACGTTCCAGCCTTCCCCGCGGCCTGAGGCGGTGGACAGGGCCGGCTCCCTGTGTGCGTCCTCTTCTTTAAGATTTATTTTTTATTTCTTTCTCTCCGCCCCCCCCCATTCCCAGTTGTCTGTTCTCTGTGTCCATTCACTGTGTGTTCTTCTGTGACCGCTTCCATCCTTATCAGCGGCACCGGGAATCTGTGTCTCTCTTCGTTGCGTCACCTTGTTGCATCAGCTCTCCATGTGTGCGGCGCCATTCCTGGGCAGGCTGCACTTTCTTTCGCGCTGGGCGGCTCTCCTTACGGGGCGCACTCCTTGCGCGTGGGGCTCCCCTATGCAGGGACACCCCTGTGTGGCAGGGCACTCCTTGCGCGCATCAGCACTGCGCATGGGCCAGCTGCACACGGGTCAAGGAGGCCCGGGGTTTGAACCGCAGACCTCCCATGTGGTAGACGGGCGCCCTAACCACTGGGCCAAGTCCACTTCCTGCTTCCTCTTCTATAAACACGACAGTGACAGTGGCTTCCAGGTTGGCTGCTGGGAGGCCCAAGGGTACCTGCGCCCTGGGGTAGCAGATGCCTGGCGGTGACTCTGACCCCGCCCCACTGTGCCCACGGCTCCCAGCTGTGGTTGAGGAAATGCCCCGTGTTCCGGGGTGGGGGTCCTGGGGGTGTTTGGGTCCCTCCCACTGTCCTCTGAGGGGGTCAAGGAGGAGGAGAGCTATAACACCCGCTTCACAGCCGGGCAGCGCAAGGCCCAGAGAGGTGAGGTGGCGGAGGGCCAGGGCTGCCCAGCACCTCCCTCGGGGCTGACGGAGGGACAGAGGGACGTGCGGGCAGGCTCTGCGGTCCCCCTGGAGCCATATCCCCGCGTCCAGTGAGGGGGCGGGGCGCGCGGGGGCGGGGCACGCGGGGCCTGGGTGCGTGGGGCCAGAGCAACAGCAGCCCCGTCTACGGGCCCTGCTTTGTGCCCGGCATCTTCCTCTTGATGGTTCATGCTCACCCCAGCCTCGGGAGGAAGGCGCTGGTGAGCCCCGACGCCAGGACCCAGCCCGGCCGGCGTCACCCGGGCGGGCGGAGGAGGAGGGAGGGGACCGTGTGCAGTGAGGGGAACGCGGCCTGAAGGAACTGCGAGTCTGGGGGCTTGTGGGGAGCTGTGGGGAGGCAAGGGGCTGCCGCCTCCGGAGACAGCGCTAGGGGCGGGCCGCAGGCTGGCAGCCGCCCGGGGCCGGGGCGCAGCGGAGGGCCTGGGGAGGAGCTGCTGAGAAGGCCGCGGCGCTGCAGCCTGGAGAGCCCCGGTGGCTGCCGAGAGCACCTCTGCCCCTGCAGGGAGGAGGCGGGGACGGGGGCCTGGAGACGCTGGGCGCGGCCCCTCCCCTGTCCTGCCTCGACTGGCCCTGCAGCAGCCCGGCCCCTCCAACCACGCGGCCTTCCACTCCAGCCCAGGGGCGCGACAGTGCGCAGTGGGACGCTGCGCCCAGGCGTGGCATCTGGGAGAACTCGAGACGAGGGAGCATCGGGTCACTTCCGGCGGCCGTGCGTGTGTCCGTGCTTCTGCACGTGTGTGCACTGAGCATGCGTGTGCCCGCAGGGCACGTGCTGTGCACACACGCCCGAGCGTGCCTGGGGGAGCACGTGTGTGCACTGAGCATGCGTGTGCCCGCGGGGCACGTGCTGTGCACACACGCCCGAGCGTGCCTGGGGGAGCACGTGTGTGCACGGGCCTGCACGCACTTACCTGTGCACACGCCTGCGCTCCGCACGTGGCGGCGTGGGTGTACACGCCGTGTGTGCGTTCACACGTGTGTGTGCGGGAGAGCACTGCAGGGCAGGCGAGCGCGGGGATGGGGCGGCCGCGCGGCTCCCCTCGCCCCCACCGAAGCTGCTGGGTGAGGGGGACGTGCGCGGGTGGGGCCTGGGGAGCTGTCTTCTCCCCAAGGTGCCACCACCAGCCGGGAAGGAAGGGAGGGAGGAAGCTGCACCTTATTTAAATGCAAATGACTGAAATACAACTTTCTTTATTAAAATGCAAATCGCACGTCAGTCTCTGACATCTCCCCAGTGCCAAAGCCACCCAACACAGCCAGGAAGCAAAGCCTCAGGGCCCCCCACGTGCCTCGGGTGGACGGGAGGCCCTGTGGCCGGAGGGCAGGGCAGGGGGCGGCTGGGGCAGGGGGGGGTCCGCAGGTGGGCCTGGGCGCCGGGCGTGCCCCCGCCGGTTTCTGAGAGGGAAGCAGCAGCCGACGCGGGGCGTGGGGCTGGCGGCCTGGAGGGGCACCGCTACCCGGGGCGCGCTGCAGCCGGCCAGGGCCACCTCCCGCCAGCTCGGCCGGGCCGGGTCAGCGCGCTGTGTGCTTTCCAACGGCGCTGGGCCCCCGGGTCAGCCCGCGGCCCTCGGGCAGCTGGCAGAGCTGTTTGTCTGGCTGCCAAGACTGTTAAGCCGGCGGCCCCTCGGGGGTCAGGACCTGGCTGCCGGAGGCCAGAGCGTGCGGGCGAACCTAAGGCGGCCCCAGCCCTGAGCTCCTGCCCCGAGCCAGGCCCTCTTCAGGGCCCTCAGGGGCAGGGCTGCCAGGCGGCCAGGGACGGCGGACCTGGTCATGGGGTGAGCGGGGACGACAGCTGGCCTGGGGCCAAGTCCTCTGGGAAAGCGGGGTGCCTTTTTGCCCCGTTGGCTTAAGCCAGGCGTCCCCAGGGCTGGGTTTGCCCACAGGGATGCCTTTTTCTCGTTCTTCCACCCCCAGGGGGAGCCTTTTCCTAATTTGCACACACGGATGCTATAGAAGCTGGGGGGCCCCTGAGACCCCCGGCTCCTCTTTCTTCTGCTCCACATTTACCCTTCAGACCCTGTGCCCCTCCCTGCATCTTGGTCCCCAGGGCCTCCATACCTTGTTTCCTCCACCCCTTCCTTTCTGTCCTCTCACCGTTTTCCCACCTTCTAGGCAACCCCTTCCCCATGGGTCCCCCAGCATTGGGAGCCGGGCTACAAGCCGGCACTTGGTCCTTGCCCACTGGGGTCTGAGGCAGGTGCGGGCAGCCCGGGAAGGGCAGGCAGGGCTGCACCGGCCAGGGCCGCGCTGGCACGTGGCACGAGCCCGGGACGTGAGGGCGGGTCCCCGGCTCCCGCCATCTGCCAAGCTCCTAATTTAGGCAGCCGCCACCACGGAGCGGGGGAAGCAGGGGAAGCAGAAGGCGCCTCAGAGCCGCAGGGCGACAGGCTGCGCTGCTGCCCCAGAAATAGGCCCGTCTGTCGCCCTGGGGTGGGCGGCTTCCTGGGGGCACTTCTGATGTCATCGGCTCCCAGGAGAGCTCTGCTGGCTCCGGGGGGGCCTGGGATGGGCCCCGGGGCTGAGGGCCGGGGATGCGACAGCAGGGGCACTGGGGGCCTCCCGGGCGCGCCTCGGGGTCAAGGCCTGGCGCTTCTTACCCCCGCCCCAGGACGTGCAAGCCAGGGCGTTGAGCCCCTGGAAGGTGCCTGCAGCGCCACCCTGCCTGCCCTCCCCACCCTTCGCTCCGCTGGCCCTACCTCCCAGGTGCCCTGCTGGCTATGGGAGGCCGCCCTGAGGGCCCGCGAGGAGGGGGCGGCCTCTTCAGAGCCCCCTCCCCGAGACAGTTGTACGTGAGCAGCAACCGCGCCCCTGGGTCCCTGGGAGCCCCCGCTCCCTCCCGCCCTGGCCTCAGCCCGTCGGCCTGGAGCTGGGGGGTCCGGCCATGCCCTCCAGGAGAGCACGTGCATCCCCCACGTCCACCCCCCGGGCACCCACCCCGAACCCCGCCTCCCTCCTGGAGTCCCTGCAAGTCCGTGTCTTCTTCAGGGCTGCGCCCCAGGCGGGAGCCCGTCGCCCCGGTCAGACCCGGGGCTCCACGCCCAGCCCCCGCCCTCTGTCTCCCTCACGTGGAGCGGCCTGCCGGGCGGCTTCTGTCCCAAAGGGCCAGCCCAGGACCCCCCGGGAAGGTCCCTGAGCAGGGGAGGGGGCTCCCAGGCCTGGCCCGGTCAGGACGACCCCAGGCCGCAGCCGGCAGGGCTGGGCCAGCGCAGGCCGCGAGCACCGCAGGGGAGGGGGCCTCCCTGCCCGGGAGCTGAGCCCGGCAGCTGTGGAGGACGAGGCGGCCAGGGGGCGCTGAGCGGGGCTCCCCCGGATTGGCAGCCACAGGGGTGCAGACGCAAAGTGCCAGAAACTGGCTGGCTTTTATGAAGGTGTTTATTTGGGGTGGGAGCTTCCAGATACCAGGCCATGAAGCATCAGTGACTTCCCTCCCCAGAGTCTATTTGGAGCAAGATGGCTGCTGACGTCTGCGAGGGTTCAGGCCTCCTGGGTTCCTCTCTTCCCAGGGCTTGCTTCTTCCTGGCTCGGGTTCCTCTCTTCCCAGGGCTGGCTTCTCTTTCCTCTGTGAGCTGACTTCCCGGGGCTCCAGCTCAAGGCTCCAACCTCAAACTCCTACATCAGAACTCCAGCTCTGTGCTTTGCCAAGCCTTTTACCTGTGAGCCCCCACCCACCAAGGGAGGCTCACCACCCTCCTGACGTGGCCCGATCAAAACCCCAATCATAATTTAATTAAGTAAATGTGAAACTTCAGACAGACCAGTTTACACACACAATCCCATACCTATTTTGGAATTCATAATTATATCTAACCGCTACACCCCCCTTGGGCTCCGGCGTCCTCGGGGGGGGGCGGGGAGGGAGGGAGCCCGCTCCCGCTCTGGCCTGGGGGGTGTTGAACGGGGGACTCTCGCGGGCCCTGCAGGGCACCTCGGCCGCTCCAGCCCGGCCACCGCGCCTCCACTTCCTATCCCGCGGCTGGACGGTGGCTGCTCGCCCAGACAGCGCGGGCACCCGAGGTAGGGCAGTCGCCATCCGTGCCACCCACGTCCTCGGCCCTCGGTGTCCACGCTCAACCTCCACAGGGGAGGGCCCACCCGAGCCCGGTGGCCGGGTCGGTGCCACCCACGCACGTGCATAGCTGTGGGGCCGCCCTCTGCCAGCCTGGAAGGTGAAGCTGCTGGCAGGGTGGGGGTCCCGGGCCGTCTCCCACGGGCCCCCAGGGGCCTGGGCCCCGGGCGCCCGTAGCCGCTGCCTTCTTCCCTGTGTTTCCTCCTCCGTACTGGTGTCCTGGGGGCCACTCCCAGGGGGCCTCGACTCCCCGGCTGGGAGCCGGCACTGAGAGTGTCACCCGCGGGGCCAGGAACAGAGCTGGTTAGGGGAAGGGGGCCCTGCGTGGGCGGCTCGGAGGGCTCAGGAGCCAGGGCTCTGGGGGATCCCCTTGCTGCCAGGCTCTGCAGACCCGCTGCTGCCTTCGCTCGTGTACCCCCAACTCTCTCCGCACGGTCTGGTCCCCGTGTCGGTGCCCTCGTGTCAGGCCTTCAGAGGGGGCTGCCGGGCCTCGTGTGGGACGAGGGAAGGCTGTGCCCCATTGTTAGGGAGGCAGGTCGGAAAACCGTGGGAGGGGGCTTCCTGCGCAAGAGCTCGTTTACTTCGTCACGGTCCTGTGGGCGGGGCCGCCATGGACAGTCGGGCAGGTTGTTCACTGCATAAAGACATCCGGCCGAGGGGGCGGCTTGCGTTATTCCTGCCAAGCTGCACCCCAAGTGTAGCTCCTGTCTCCCTTGAAGCGGGGACAGAGGAACGAGGGGAAGGTGGCTGTCTCCCCGCAGCTGACCCGGGTGCTGGGGGCCCAGGCCTGCTGCAGGAGCCTGAGGCCGTGGCTGGGAACAAGGCGACGGAGATGCTGGGATTTGGGGATTTGGGCAAGTCGCCTTGCCTCATGGAGCCTCAGTTTCCCCACCTGTAAAATGGGGTCAGCAGGCTCCACCCTGCCTGCCTCACTCAACAGGATTAAACCAGATGTCGAGGCTTTCAACGGGAAAAAGGGTGTCTGTTCTGTAGCGCCCGAAATCATACCTAGACGGGCCTGCGGCAAAGCGCCGTATCCATTGGTGATCTGCTTCGTACGACTCTTGTCTCTGGGCCCGTCTTCGGGGACGCCCGGCCCCCGCCGCTCGCTGCCGCGTGCCAGGCCCTCCGCGGGCCGCCTGCCTCCCCAGGCACGGAGCAGCGGCACCCGAACACCAGGGCGCTCCGCTCATGACTCAGCCTCCATAACGAGCCCAGACATCTGGCTGACAAAGGGCACGGCTCGCTCCCGACGCGGCGCCTTCTGCGCAAATATGTTCTTAATATTCAATTAGTATTTATCCACCACGAGCAACAATTACGCCGTTGACTCTCAATGAAGTGCCTGGTTAATTAATTAACGCAGTAGTTAACACGCCGGCAGGCGCGCTCCGCGAGGGCGATGGCGAAAATAGCACAGTGACGCCGCGAGGCGCGGGGCGCTGGGGGGTGCCCTGGAGCTCCCGGGCTCCCAACGAGCGGCTGGGGCCGGGCGGGTGCCACACGCGCCATTCGCCGGGGTTGAAAAAAACCTGCTGAGAATTTTAGCAAGCCACTTGACCCCTCCAGCGGTGTCCTCCTTGGTAGGGTCGCCGATTCTCCCTGGAGCGGGTCCCGTAAGTGACACCCATAGGGCCCCAGCTGCAGCACCCACAGATGCCTCTGAGTCGCAGAGCCCCCTCTCCGAGCAGCTGGCCACCTCTCTCCCCTCCCTGGGCCTCTTCACCTCCTGCTGCTCCGGCGCCACCTTCTCAAACTCCCTTCCCCCACCGCCCCTTCCCGCGGGCGCCCCCCCGAGCTCGTTCCCAGCCTCAGCCTCCCCCCAGCCTCGGCCGCCGGCCTCCAGGTCTCCTCTCCGTGCGCCCACGCCGAGCTGGAGGGCAGCGTGGACTGGAAGAGCCGAGCCCCGCCCCGCCAGCTCCACTTACTAGCTGTGTGCCTCCTGGGCAAGTGGCTCAGCCGCCCCGCGCCTCAGTTTCCCCACTTCTGGAATGGGGAGCATCAGAGCATCTGCTTGGACTAGTGACAGTGGGCTGAGCTGCTGCAGAGGACAGACCCGTGACGCCAGGACTCAGACCCCAAGGAGCTTTTCCCCCGCCCGCTCTCAGCCCAGCCCGGCGCTCTGTGCGAGTCGGGGTCCCGGCCGCGACTCGAACGACCAACCCCCTCCCACCCTGTGCCTCTGCCTTCCCCGGAGGCCCCGCCTGTCCTCGAGTCCCCACCTGGGTCTCCTCCGCCAGAGTCCCGTCAGCAGAGGGGACCGCACGTGGAGGAAGCCCGGCTGCCTCCTGAAGGCTGGGAGTGGCAGCCGCCGCTCCCTCACCTTCCAGCCGCCTGTGGCCACACCGTGCTGCGCGGGAGGCGGGCGACGGGGTCGCGCCACGGGCCGGGGAGAGGGCAGGGGCTGCCTGCAGCCCGCCCCGGGCTCTGCGGACACCAAGGTTCACAAGACACCCTCCCTGGAGAGGGGGGAGATGAGCGGCCACCTACCGTAATCCAGAGGACGCCCGGTCGAGGGGTGCCCGAGGTGTGACGAGACGGGCAGGAGGGAGCAGGCTGGGAGGGACGGGAGTCTTGAGCGGTGGCTGCCGACCCGGTGGGGAGGGGGCTCCGGGGCTGCCTTGGTAGCAGCACAGCGAGGAGCCCAGGTAGGGGCTCAGCCCACGGGGACAGAGAGCCCTCCGCGCGGGCGTGGAGCTCTCCCAGGTAAAGTCATCTCACCTGAAGGGTCCCTGGTGGAGAGGGAGGTGGAGCCGAGCGGAGCGGTGCACGGGCCTCCGCGTGCTTCCCGCCCCTGCCGGCCTTCCCCCCCCCCCCCCCCCCCCCCGCACCGGCAAGCCCAATTCCACATCCCAGGTCCCTTGCGGCTACGTGGGGCAGAGGGACGAGGCCCTGCCAGGAGGACGCGGGTGCCAGGATCTGGGCAGCGCCGTGGGGCAGGAGTCGTCTGTTGCTCGCAGGGCAGGTAAGGGAGAAGCCGCCCAGGTGCTCTCGGCCGTGCTGCGCGTCCTGGGGGCCAAGCTGGGGCCGCGGAGACGGTGGGTCCTCGCCCCGGCCCCCTGCCCTGGCCTCGGCTGCAGGACACAGGTGTGCTCCTACCGTAGACGGCTCTGGCCGTGGCCTGGGGGCTTCCGCCCTGGAGCGGGGAGCAGCGGCCAGGGCTGTAAGAACCTCGATTGATTCAAACGGGGGCGCAGCTCGGAGGCTTCAGAAGTGGACCAGGCCAAAGCCGCGTGATGGCCTGGACCAGGGCAGGCCGTGGGAGGATCGGGCGGCGGCCGTGAAACAAGGCCAAGGAGACCTCCAGTTCGGCCGTCAAGCGGAGTGGGAGCGGGTACATTTAAAAATGGCCCTGAGGGCGGCGGACTTGGCCCAGTGGTTAGGGCGTCCGTCTACCACATGGGAGGTCCACGGTTCAAACCCCGGGCCTCCTTGACCCGTGTGGAGCTGGCCATGCGCAGTGCTGATGTGCGCAGGGAGTGCCCTGCCACGCAGGGGTGTCCCCGTGTAGGGGAGCCCCACGCGCAAAGAGTGCGCCCCGTAGGGAGAGCCGCCCAGCGCGAAAGAAAGTGCAGCCTGCCCAGGAATGGCGCCGCACACACGGAGAGCTGACACAGCGAGATGACACAACAAAAAGAGACACAGATTCCCGTGCTGCTGACAAGAACAGAAGCGGACAAAGAAGACGACACAGCAAATAGACACAGAGAACAGACAACTGTGGGGGGGGGGGGGGAGAGAAATAAATAAATAAATCTTAAAAAAAAAATGGCCCCGTGGTCCCTGGCCCGGGTGGCCAGTAGAAGAGGAAGCGAGACAGGACACCGAGGGGGAGGAGTGGGGGGAGGACAGCGGGGGGCCCCACGCCCGCCTCGGCTGGGAGCTCCTTCCACCTTCAGTGGAGGGGCCGGGCGGCCTGCCCGCTGCACCCTCTCACCCGCCCGCAGCCCGGGGTGCTGTCCCTCCCTGTCTGCCTCTCCTCGAGGGTTTGCCTATAAGCTTGGCTCCTCGCGGGCTTCCCGAGGCCGCTGTCCACGCAGCGCGGGGGCGGGAGCCGGACCGTGAGGGGCCGAGGGGCGGGTGGGAGTTGAGAAAAGGCAGAGAGAACGGCCCTTCCGGGAGGGAGGGGAAGGAAGAGAGCAGGCGCAGGGGCAGGGCCGAGGGAAGGGAGGGGGGCTCCTGGCCAGGCGAGGGGCTGCAGCGGGGACGCCTGCCCACCCCCACCCCCGTTCCTGCGGCCCCACCTTTGCTCAGGCCGTGTCTCCCCTAGTCTGTCGCTTCCTGCCCCCCTGCTCCAGGGCGTCCTCCGGAAGAGCCAGCGAGCGCCACGGGCCTGCCACCCTCATCCCGCATCCTTCTCCTGCTCCAAGTCCGTCAGGGGCTCCCCATTGTCCAAAACAGAGTCCCAGCTCCCGGCTGCCGGGCCAAGCGCTCCCTGACCTCGCCCCAGGCCGCCTTCCCAACCGTTCGCCCTGCTCTTCACCGCGGGCACCTGCTGCTGCAGCCGAATCACCGCAGCTGGATTTCCCCAAGTGCGCCCTCGTCACTCACACTTGGGGAGAAAGCTCTCTTGAGTCAGGTAAGTGCTTGTTTGATCCCCTGCTGTTGCAAAAATTCTCCTTCGTTGGGAGGCAAAAAGGGTTTGGCCGTTTGAGAAGCCGGGCTGCGGCAGATGCTGTTGGCTGCCCGCCCGGCACGCACGCCCCCTGCTTCGGGCCATTTCGTCCCGTGTGCGGCATATAGGAAGGGAGGCTCCTCCCCAGGGCAGCGCGTGACGTCAAAGCCAGTCACGGCAAGCCCACTGCCCCCTTTCGCCAGTGATTGTTTTCAAGGTGGGTGGTGTGTGACCCAATTTGGGCCAATAAGTCTTACAGAGATCTGCCAGGAGGATTCTGGGAACAATTTTACTCCCTGATAAAAAGAGAGGAATATGCTAAGTGAGAACCCCTCCCTTCCTGATTTTGGACACTATGGTGTGACTAGGTGGTGTGGCAGCTGTCTTGTGACCATGAGGGGAGACATGGCTGACACACCAAGACGAGCAGAGCGGAGAGATAAGCGAAAATGAGGTCCCAGAGAAGGGGCTGAGCGGCTGGACGTCCTGACGTCGTGCTGAGTGAGCGTGTGAGCCTAAGCAAGCTACTTTAGCTTTTCCATCTATAAAATAATAATAATACTAATAATAGGACCTACCTCACAGGGTTCTATAAGGATAAATTATAAATTACATCAAGTTTATAAATCCTAGGTTTATAAATTATAAATTAGGTATAAAGCCCTTAGAAATATACCCGGTACTTATGCCTGGCAATTTTGGTGTTAAATAGAAATTTTAAAAATTCCTATCGGTTAAGCCACTTGGAGTTGTTTGTTCTGTTACTTGTCCCCAAAAGCATCCTGGTTGATACTCAGTGTATTAGTCAGCCAAAGGAGTAATGAGGCAAAAACCAGAAATTGGTTGGTTTCTATAAAGGATATTTATTTGGGGTAGGAGCTTACAGATACCAGGCCATAAAGCATAAGTTACTTCCCTCCCCAGAGTCTATTCCCTCATGTTGGAGCAAGATGGCTGCCGACGTCCGCGAGGGTTCAGGCTTCCTGGGCTCCTCCCTTCCTGGGTCTTGCTTCTCTCTGGGTTCAGGGTTCCTCTCTTCCCAGGGCTTGCTTCTGTCTGGGCTCAGGGGTCCTCTCTTCCTGGGGCTGGCTTCTCTTTCCTCTGTGTGTTTACTTCCCAGGGCTCCAGCTTAAGTCTTCATCATCAAACTCCAACATCAAAACCCTCAACTGTGTCCTTTGCCTTTTACCTGTGAGTTCCACCCACCAAACAGTAGGGACTCACTGCCCTAATGACGTGGCCCAATCCAAGCCCTAATCATAACTTAGCCACGCCCAGGTGCAGACCAGTTTACAAACATAACCCAACATCTGTTTTGGAATTCATCACTATATCAGACCGCTATGCTCAGGAGGCAAAGGCCGAGCTCATCAGCAGAAGCCGAGGCCACCGCGCTGCGCAAGGGGCCTGGGCGGGGCTGGGCGGTGGGGGGCTCAAGGCGGGGGTGGGGCTCAGGGCGGGGGGCCTCTGGGGGCAGTGCCGTGCACACGGCTGGAGCCCAGAGCGGGGCGGGCAGTGCCTAAACGGCCGGGGTGGGCGAGGGGGCACCCGGCCCTCGACTCTAGCCTCTGTCCCAGCACACCATCTTGTCTCAAAAGAGCTGAGCCGAGGGCCCTGCGGGGGTCTTCGAGCACTGGACGGGGAGTCGAGCGAGATGGCCTTTCGTTCCCGGGGTGGCAGGGGCATGAGGCTGCGTGTGCCTCGCCTGCACCTCGGAGCCACCGAGGAACCGCGTCCCTGGCGAGACAGGCCCCCTTAGGCCCGCTCTCCCCCCTTCCCCTGGGTGGGAACTCACCGCCTCCAGGAAGCCCGCCTCGACGGGGCACCGGATCGGTGGCGTCTCTCCTTTGCTCCTCTCTAAAGGCACCCAAGCCTCCGCGTCACTGCTCTTCCCCCAGAGACCCGTCCTGGAGCCCCTGTGCGTCCTGGTCCTTCCTTCCCACCGGGAGCTCCCCGGCGCCCCGGGCGAGAGCTGTCCTGGGCACACCGAGCCTCAGCTGCGGGCGGGCCGCCCCAGGGCGAGACCGCGTTCCCCCCCCCCCCCCCCCCCCCGCGCCCCTGGGAGGCCCGAGGACGGGGCCGCGGGACCCTGGGCCCTGACGTGCTCCCCGTGACTCCCCACAGGGACTCGGGCCGCCCGGCTTGGAGGGTCTGCCTCTTGGAACCACTTCCACTTCCCCGGCCCCGCGGGGTCTGTGCCGGCTCCCGCGTCCCCGCAGTCTGCTCGGCAGCCCCGGAGGCCACAGCGTCGGTACTGACAGGCTCAGCCACAGCGGAGGGGAGCCGTCTCCAGCTCACCCTCCTACCGGGGCCCGAGCGGCACCGGCCTCGCCCCCGGAGGAGCTGGCTGCCCCCCGCCCCGGGCACGACCGCAGCGTGGCCTCCCAAGCGCCCCTTTCCTGGAACCTGGCTCCCTTCCCGGGGCTCTGCTTCTCCCCCGTCCATCCACAGCAGGGGAAGCAGGCAGCCCAGAGAGGCTAGTGGGAGTTGTAAGGAGCAAAACCCGGGAGCAGAGGCGGCTCCGGCACCTGCTTCCCACGTGGGAGGTCTGGGGTTCAGTTCCCGGTGCCTCCCAAAAACAAAACAAAAAAACGACCAATGAACAAAACCAACTCCAGGTTGCCGACGTGGCTCCGTGGCTGAGCACCAGCTTCCCGGGTTCAATCCCCGCCCCTGGGACCTAAGAAAATAGAAAGGAAAGCCTCGGCATGGGTGGCCGAGTCCTGGGTGAGCACTCCGGTTTCCGCCTGCAGCTGTCCGAGCCGCGGTGGAGGCCCAGGCGTTCCTGGACTCCGGCCCTTGTGCCGTCCAGGGCTTCCGCGAGCAGAGCCCCCCTCACCAGGGCCGGCTCGGGGCCGTAATGATGCTCCCCCAAAAGTCCTGATGATTTCTCAGCAAGGGCCCACCGACTAATTTTTCAACGCGCCGGGCCCCCAAATCGCACAGGAGCCCTGCCCGTCACCGGGCTGGGTCGCCCTCGCCCGGCCGAGAGCCCAGCCCTTGGCACCGCCCTGCCTGCTGCGGCGCCGGGTCCAGCCTGGCTGCCTGCCCGTAGCAGCGCAGCCCCGTCTCCAGCCTTCCCCTGCGCGCGGCAGCCACCAAGAGCCGGCTCAATTACAAATCCGATCATTTCCCTCAACTGCTGGTAACACTTCAGGGGCTCCCCGTGGCTTAAGTTATAACTTCCAAGCCCCTGGGGCCAGTACACAAAGCCCTGCCTGATCCACTCTGTGTCTAGAAATCATCCCAAGCCATGCCCTCCCCTCATTTCTTTCGATTCCCGGGATGACCCCATTTCACGCCCCGTGCCTCCGCGCACGCCGTTCTGCTGAGTGCCCTTTCCTCATTTCTCATCCTTGTCGTCTTCAGAACGCAGGCGCCCCCTCCTCCAGGAAGCCTCCCTGGTGCTCCACAGCCCCAGGGGCCTCTCTCGGAGGGATGGTGGTGGGTGGGCGTCCCCTCGGCCGGCTCCTGGGCTTCTGAGCATCAGCCCAAAGCCTCCTGGTGCAGCGGGGGCGTGCCGGCCATTGGGGGCACCAAAGTGGCCTCTCCTTCCCAGACCAGCCTTCTCATGCATTCGTTCAGCAGCAGGTGCACAGCTGTGGCCCGACGGGACACAACCCGCCGCCCTGAGGGAGCCAGGCTGGGCTGGAGGGACGATAAGCGCGCGGACAAGTAAGTACCGCAGGAGATGTCCAAGGGCACGAAGCGCAAAGAAGGAACGGTGGAGCAGGGCAGGGAAGTGCTGTTTTCTCCCGGGTCACCAGGAGGCCCGCTGAGAAGGGGGCGGGAGGCAGCGAGGGGTGAGCCCTGCTGACGTTGGAAGAGCGCTCCAGGGGAGCGATCGGCGAGGGGAGCTGGGGGTGGCTGGCGGGAACAGGGGACAGTGAGGGGTCAGTGCCCCTGGAGTGGAGGCGGGGGCATCAGCCCGAGCTCAGTGTCCCCGTGCTGGGGGGACGCCGTGCCGCTCCGCCCCATCCTCTCTGGGCTCCAGGCGCCCCTTCCCCAGGCAGCCGAGAGCTCACAGCCGGAAGCTGTCCTCACCCAAAGGACGCCGCCTCATCCCGCCGCCCCCAGCGCGGCCCTGGTCAAACGAGCTCTGGCCGGGTCAGCCGAGGTCGCTGCGGGGGGCCACACGGCAGCCCGGCTCCTGCGCCCACACCCTTGCTCTGCCCCTGGACCCCCCACCCACGTCCCTCCACCCTCCGCGCGGCTCCTCCTGCTCCCACCGCGCATCCCCGCGTCCCCAGCCCCTCGGTCCCTAACAGAGGGCTTCTTTGCGCCCCGCTCCCTTCCCCGCCGGCCCCCGGGGGATTTCAGCAGCGGCGTGCTGAAGGCCTCCTGGCTGAGGCGGCCCTCCTCAAGGCCACCACGCCTCCTGGGGCGGGTGGGAGGGACTCAGGCAAGCCTGCAGCAGCCTCGGCAGGCCCTAGCAGGGGCCGGCGCCCCCAGGGGCAACTTACCCAGCGGAAGGCAGGGCCGGGGAGAGAGCAGCGCTGCCGCCCCACCCGAGGGCCAATTCTGAGACCCTTTTTATTTAAGATTTATTTTATTTATCTCTCCCCACCCCCTCGTTGTTTGCACTTGCTGTGTCTGTTCATCTTTTGTTTCTTTGGGAGGCTCGGGGAATCGAACCCGGGACCTGAGGCACGTTATACAGGTTCCTCAGAAGAAACCATGCAATAACGCCCTGGTCACCGCTCTTTTTCTCTCAGGTCCGGCTGGGTGCAGTCCTGATTTCTATTTCTGGGGTCGCCGCCCAGGAAGGGCGAGGGCCACGCCAACCCCTGCAGCGCCGCCGCCTCCACACTCAGGGCCCCCTCGCTGCGCAGCTCTGCGCTCCCCCATCACTCCCCCTGCACGGGCTGCCGCCCCCACCCTGCACCCTCACTCCCGTCCAGCGCCCTGCTGGCCCCGGCCACCCCTCCCTCCTGACACGGGCTCGGCCGCGCCCCTGCTGGTCGGGGGGCGCCTCTCGGCCCCCTGCCTGGCCCCCCCCCGCCCCGGCCACGGTTGCAGGGCAGCCCTCGCAGGCCTGTGTCCCCTGCCCGGCCCCCCCCCCCCCCCCCGCCCCGGCCGCAGTCACTCTGCAGCCCTCGCAGGCCTGTGCCCCCTGCCCTCTCACTGCGCTCCTCCCGGGCCGCCTCGGCTGGGAGCTTGAGGGACCCGCAGCGGGGCGCTCAGCCGCCGCGCCCCTCCCTGCCCGGCGCCCCCCTGGATGTCTCAAGGGCGCCGCAAAATCCGTGCATCCCACGCCCCCCAGGACAGCCGTGATGCAGCCCCTCCTCGGGCTCCCCGTCTCGCGAGGGCACAGATGGCACCCACGTGAGGTCAACCCTGACTCCTCTCCCTCACGTCCCATCTATCACCAGGACCTCGCGATTTTACCTCCTAAATCTTTTTTTAATCTGTCCATTCGTCCCTATCTCATCATCACCAGATCTAGTCAGAGCTTCACTCAAAATAGCATTCTAACTAGGCTACTAAATAAAATATTGTCAGTATAAATGTATCCCAAATACTGCATGATATATTTTTATACTAAAAAATATTTCGTTGTTTATTTGAAATTCCAACACTCCTGTCTTTTTATATACTAAATCTGGTTACCCTAATCCTGATTTCCCTGCATCCCCCACACTGCAGCCTGATGACCTTGTTCACACAAAATTTTCAAAGACTGAAAAGTCAAGTATGTCTACTCTAATCCCTAGATCAGCCACTTAAAAAAAAAAAACTATATAAGGAGATAGAGGTAAAAAAAAAAAATCAATTGATTAAAATGGAGTACTGGGAAGCAGATATGGCTTGAGAGTAGGGTGCCTGCCTACCACATAGGAGGTCCTGAGTTCGGTTCCTGGTGCCTCCTAAAGAAGGTGAGCAAGACAGTGAGCTGATACAATGAGCTGACACCAAAAAATGATGCAACAAGATGATGCAACGAAGAGACACAAGGAGGAAAACACAATGAAAGACCTAATAAGCAAGGAGCAGAGGTGGTTCAAGCAATTGGACACCTCCCACTTACATGCAATTTTCCAGGTTTGGTTCCCAGTGCCTCCTAAAAAGAAGACTAGCATACAATGAACAAATACAGAAAAGAGATAGCAAGTGCCAACAACAGGGGTGCTGGTGGTGGTAAATAAATAAATAACAAATCTTTTAAAAATAGAATACTAAAAAAATAGTCAAATAATTTTAAAAAAGCAGAAAGGGGGAAACAGGAACGAATAACAGAGAGAAACAACAGAACTCAAATAATAAAATGGAAGACTTAAACCCAAGCATATTAATAATTACATTAAATGTAAATGGTCTAAACATACTAATTAAAAATCAGAGATTATCAGAATGAATAAAAAAGCAAGACCCAATGGTATGCTGTCTATATGAAATCCAAATATAGTATTATAGATAGATTAATAGCAAAAGGATCAAGATATACCATGAAAACACTAATCAAAAGAAAGCCAGTTTGGCTATTTTAATATCCCACAAAGTAAACTTCAGAGCAAGGAAAATTACAGGGATAAACAGGGACATTTAGTGATGAAAAAAGGGTCAATTCACTAAGATGTAAAACCCCTAAGTATGTATGCACCTAACAACAGAGCTTCAAAATACATGAAGCAAAAACAGATCGAACTGAACAGAGAAATAGAAAAATCCGCAAGTATAGTTGACTATTTCACTACTCCTCCTTCAGTAATTGATAGAACAAGTAGCTAGATTAACAAGGATACAGAAGCAGTGAACAGCATCAACCCATTGGCTCTAATTAACATTTGTAGAACACTCTACCCATCAACAGCAGAATACATAATCTTTTCAGGAGCACATAGAACATTTACCTCTGTAGGCCATATCCTTGGTCATAAAACAAACCTAAGAAATTTTAAAAATTGAAATCAAACCATGTGTATTCTCTGACCATAATAGAATGAAATTGGAAATCAACAGAATGATGACTGGTAAATCTCCAAATACTTGAAAATTAAACAGCACACTTATAAATAATCCAAGGGACAAAGAGGAAGTTTTAAAGAGCATTAGAGAATATTTTGAACTGAAAATAAAATTACAGCAAACCAAAATGTGTGAGATGTGTGAGATGCTTAGAGGGAAATTTATAGCTTAAAATGCTTATATTAGAAGATAAGAGAGGTCTCATACATCGATCCAAGCTTCCACATTGAAAAACTAGAAAAAGAGCAAAATAAACCCAAAGCAAGCAGAAGGAAGGAAATAAAAGAATAAAAAAAGAGCAGAGAACAATGGCATTTAAAACAGAAACCCAGCAAAGAAAATCGAAGACACCAAAAGCTGATTCTTTGAAAATATCAATAAAATTAACAAATCTTTAGCCACATTGACAAAGAAAAAAAAAGGAGAAGATACAAATTACCAGTATCAGAGGGAAGTAGATGTGGCTTAAGTGATCGAGCTCCTACTACCACATGAGAGACCCCTGATTCGGTTCCCAGTGCTTCCTAAAGAAGACAGCAAGCTGGTGCAATGGGCAGGCACGGCAAGCTGACCAGCAAGAGACACAAGAGAAAAAGGAAACATAGTGGGACACACAACAAAGTAGGGAGCAGAGGTTCCTGGTGCCTCCTAGAGAGGAGGAGGAAGTCACGCGCTGACACGATGGGCAGGCGCGGCAAGCTGATGCAACAAGATGACGTAACAAGAGACACAAGAAGAAAAGCACAACGAGAGACACAACAAAGCAGGAGTGGAGGTGGCTCAAGCAGTTAGGTGCCTCCCTCCCGTATCAGAGTTCCCGGGTTTGGTTCCTGGAGCCTCCTAAATAAACAAGGAAGATGAACAGACACAGCAACTGCAAACAGCGAGGGGGTGAGGAGAGGTAAACAAATAAAGTTTTTAAATTACCAGCATCATAAAGGAAGGAGAACATATCACTATAGACTCCATAGACATTAAACGTATAGTATGACCAACTCTACATATAAAAATTGAAAAATTTTTGGACCTATTCTTTGAAAGCCATAAACTGCCAAAATTCACTCAAGAAATAGACAAACTGGAGTCCTCTCTGTATCAAAGAAATTTTATTTGTACTTTAAAACCTTCCAAAAAAGAAATCTTCCTGTCCAGATAGCTTCACTGGCAAATTTTACCGAACATTTAAAGAAGAAATAAGACCAATCTGTTCTGGAACACAGAAGAGGAAGAAATACTTTCCAGCTTATTTTATAAGGCCAGCATTACCCTGACATCAAAATCAGACAGAGAGAGTACAAGAAAAAGTTATAGACCAATATTCCTCAAAATATTAGCAAATGGAATACAGCAATGTTTAAAATTAATAATATACAGTGACCAATTGGGATTTAATCCCAATTTAATCCCAATTAATACAAGAATGGTTTAATATTTTGTAGTTCATCAATGCAATCTACCCTATTAACAGACTAAAGGAGGAAACCACATGATCATATTAATTGATATAGAAAAGGTATTTGACAAACTTCAATATCCAGTCATGACAAAATTTCTCAGCAAAGGAGGACTAGAAGGAAACTTTCTTAACCTGATAAAGGACATCTCCAAAAAGTTACAAGGATGTCCACTCTTATGATGCCTATTCAACATTGTTATAGGAAGCCTTAGTGCAATGAGAGAAGAAAAAAAAATAAGAAGCACACAGTTTGGAAAGGAAGAAATAAAATGGCCCCAATTCTCAAATAACATGATTGTCTATGGACAAAATAAGGAATCTACACACACAAACCCTCCCAGAACTAATAAGTTAATTAGCAAGGTTGTGGAACATAAGGCCAACACACAAAAATCAATCATTTTCCTGTACACTAGTAATGAACTCCTGGAAATTGACACTTTTTAAAAGTCCTATTTACAATAGTCCCCCAAAATTAAATACTTAGATATTAGTTTAAAAAAACATGCAGGATCTGTATGCAGAAAACTACAAGTGCTGATGAAAGAAATCAAAGACCTAAATAAATGGAGAGGTATACCATGTTCACAAATAGAAGATTAAATAAAATTAAATGTTTATTCTCTCAAAATTTACCTAATGATTTAACTCAATTCCAATCAAAATCCCAGTAGAATTCTTTTTGTAGATATCAACAAGCTGATTCTAAAAGTTATATGGAAAGACAAAGGAGGTAGAGTAGCCAAGACAACTTTGAAAAGGAAAACTAAAGTTGGAGGAATCATACTACCCAATCTGAAGACTTATTATGAACCTACAATAATAAAAACAGCGTGATTTTGGCAAAGAGATAGATGCATAGATCAGTGGACCCAACAGACAAGTCCAGAAATAGATCCTCACAACTATGACCAATTGAGCTTTTGATAAAGGTACAAAGGCAGTTCAATGGAGAAGGGAAAGACTTTTCAACAAATGGTGTTGGAACAATTGGACATCTATGAAAAAAGAATTATAAATTAACTCCAAGTGGATCATAGACATAAATGTGTAATTTAAAATAGAAAACTTTTGGAAATAAAAGAAAATCTCCTAGAATCAGGCTCTCTAGGGAAACAGAACTAACAGGAGACATATTAAATATTGAGATTTTTATAGGAATTGTCTCGTGTGACTGTGGAGCCAGGCAAGTCCAAACTCCACAGAGCAGGCCACAAGTTAGGAAATACAATAAAGGTTTTTGATGAATTTCCCAGGAGAAGCAGGCTGGTTGAAGGAGAGATGGGAATTCTCTCTTCCAACTGCTGAAATAATCACTTCTATTAAAGCTTTCAACTGATTGGATGAGATTTCTCTCACTGTTGAGGGCAATTTCCTCAGTTGATTGTAGATGTAATTAGCCATAGATGTAAACAACTTACTGATTATTAAGTCCAAAAACCTCACAGTATCAGTCAGGCCAGTGCTTGCTTGACCAAACAACTGAACACCAGAGCATGGCCAAGCTGACGCATGAATTTAACCATCACACTCCATAGCCTAGAGTAGGCAAAAAGGTTTTAGCTATGACACCACCAAAATTAAAAACGCTTGCTCTGTGAAAGACACTTGTAAGAGAATGGAAGGACAAACTGGGAAGAAAACATTTGCAAATAATATTTATAAGGGAGGACTTGTATTTAGAATACACACACAAAAAAAACTCTCCAAACTTAACATTAAAAAACAAACCATCCAATATTTTTAAGTAGGCAAAAGACTTGAACAGATACTTCACCAAAGAGAATCTATGGAAGGGAAATATGCACAGGAAAAGATGTTCAATGTTATCAGTCATTAGGGAAATTCAAATTAAAATCACAATAAGAAACTATGATGCACCAATTAGAATGGCAAAAATAAGAAATATCAATTGTAGGCAAGGGTATGCAGCAACCGACACTCTCAGACATTGTTGGTGGGAATACAAAATGGTATAGCCACCCTTGAAAAAAGTTTGACAGTTTCTTACAAAGTTAAATATACACTTATCATGTGACTCAGCAATCCCACTCCTGGACACTTACCCCAGGGAAAGGAAGACTTATTCTCATACAAAAACCTATAGGGAAGCAGATGTGGCTCAACTGATAGAGCGTTCATCTACCATATGGAGGGTCCAAGGTTCAAACCCAGGGCCTCCTGACCCGTGTGGTGAGCTGGCCCATGTGCAGTGCTGCAATGTGCAAGGAATGCCATGTCACGCAGGGGTGTCCCCCACATAGGGGAGCCCCATGTGCGAAGACTGCTTCCGCAAGGAGAGCCACCCCGCGTGAAAAAAACGCAGCCCACCCAGGAGTGACACCACACACACGGAGAGCTGATGCAGCAAGATGACGCAACAAAAAGAGACACAGGTGGTGGACTTGGCCCAGTGGTTAGGGAGTCCGTCTACCAGTGGTTCAAACCCCGGCCTCCTTGACCCATGTGGAGCTGGCCCACGTGCAGTGCTGATGTGAGCAAGGAGTTTCCTGCCACGCAGGGATGTCCCCGCGCAGGGGAGCCCCACGTGCAAGGAGTGCGCCCCGTAAGGAGAGCCGCCCAGCATGAAAGAAAGTGCAGCCTGCCCAGGAATGGTGCCACACACACGGAGAGCTGACACAACAAGATGACGCAGCACAAAGAAACACAGATTCCCGTGCTGCTCACAACAACAGAAGCGGACAAAGAAGAAGACACAGCAAATAGACACAGAGAACAGACAACCGGGGTGGGAGGTGGGGAGAAGGGGAAAGAAATGAATAAATAAATAGATCTTTTAAAAAAAAAAAAGAGAGAGACACAGATTCCCGGTGCTGCTGAGAAGGCAAGAGGACACAGAAGAACACACAGCGAATGGACACAGAGAGTAGACAACGGGGAAAAGGGAGAGGGAAGGGGAGAGAAATAAATAAAAAATAAATCTTAAAAAAAGTTAATAAAATTTTTAAAAACCTGTACATAAACCTTTATAGCAGCTGTATACATAATCACCAAAACATGGAAACAACAACAAAATGTCTTTCAATGAGTGAATGGATAAACTCTGCTACATCCATTCCATGGAATACTATGCAGCAATTAAAAGGAACAAACTATTGATAAATGCAACAAGTTGGATGGCTCTCAAAGGTGTTACATTATGCTGAGTGAAAAAAGCCAGTCTCAAAAATTTATATACTTGGAAGCGGATGTGGCTCAACAGATTGAGTTTCTGCCTACCATATAGGAAGTCCAAGGGTTTGATACCCAGGGCCTCGTGGCTTGTATGGTGAGCTGGCCCAAGTGCAGTGCTGCTGTGCACAAGGAGTGTCGTGCCACGCAGGGGTGTCCCGAGCAACGAGTGGCCCCTGCACGAGGAGAGCCACCCCACACAAAGCCACAGCCCGCCCACGAGTGGTGCCACACGCAAGACAGCTGACGCAGCAAGATGACGCAGCAAAAAGAGACACAGATCCCCAGTGCCGCCTGATGAGAATACAAGCAGACACAGAAGAACACGCAGTAAACGGACACAGAGAGCAGACAACTGGGGCGGGGGAGGTGCAGAGGAGAGAAATAAATAAATAAAGCTCTAAAAAAAAAGTTTATATACTGTATGATTCCATTGACATGGCATTCAGAAAAGGCAAGACTGTAACAACGGAGAATGCCAGGGTTTAGGGGTGGAAGGAGTGACTACAGGTCAGCATGAGGGAGTTTGGGGGACTGATGGAATTCTCCGGTATTCTGACTGTGTGATGGTTACATAAATCTGCACATGTGCGAAAACACACAGAACGCTACACCCCAAAACATCCATTTTACGGGGTGGTTTTTGTTGTTGTTGCTGTTGTTGTTTTGGCTTTTACAATGGAGATTTATTAGCTTGCAGCTTGCAGCTTTGAGGCTGAGAAAAATGTCCAAATCAAAGCAGCACCAGGCAATGCGTTCTCCCCGAAGATTGCCTGCTGGTGAGCGAAGACTTCTCTCTCATGGGGCAAGGCCCGCTGCAGCATCTGCTCGTCTCTCCCTTCTCTTCCAGGTTTCAAGGCTCTCAGCTCCTGGCTTCCTCTGGCTTTCTCCATCTTCTGTGGTGTTTCTCTTTGCTCCTCTGGTTTTTATCTCTATCTCCTCATATTCATCCAATGTATTAAGGATTCTAGTAAAAAGATTGAGTCCCACCCTGGGCCACCCCCTACTGAAGTGATCTAATCAAAAGGTCCTACCTACAAAAGACTTACGCCACAGGAATGGGTTACCTCTAGGGATCTTAATTTCTGGGGCCCATAAAAGCCTGAAACTACCACACGCAGTGTCCTTCTTTTTCCCTTTTAAGAGTCTTTTATTTAAAGTCCTTTGTCTCTGACATTAGAAGAGCCATACCAAATCTCTTGTTTACACTAGTATATTTTCTCCATCCTTTCACTTTTTTTTTACATCAATTATATAATTTCTTCCATTGCTAGAGTCACAATAGTTCTATAGTAGAATACCAGTAAGTTCACTCTAATCCATATTTTATTCCTCCATCCTGTGGACCCTGGGTTGCTGATGTCCACTCCACCTCTAAATCGAGAGGGGGCTTAGGTCCCACATGGCTGATGGATGTGATTCTCCTGCTTGCAGCTATAGACTCTCTCAGTTCCCTGGTGTGGTGGTTGACCATCTTCACCTCCCTGTTAGCTGGCCTGGGTAAGTCCAACGAACCAGAGAATAGGAGTTGCAACTCTGCCGAGGGTCAGGGCTCAGCTGGCACATGACCAGTCCAGAGATTCAAGTCTCCTGAGTATACACGAACCTGAGCACCAACCCCAGGTTAAGTAAAAGTGACAGTAGAGGCATGTGTGGAAAGGTCACATCTGAGTCCTAGTCCATCACACTCAGGAGCACAAATTCCAAAGTAGGGCCCACTGGCAAGCACTGAACTCCAGAGCCATCTGCCATGACTGCAGAACCTGGGTGTCTGTAGCCCTCAGGAGCACCGCTACCTGGGGTTGTATCTACTTTGGCTGTCTCTGGGGTCCTGCTGAGATGTGCGTAAGTGTGACCCCTCTGATCACCTCCTGACTCATTTTGAGGTCTCTTAGCCATATAAACCCATTCGTCTTTACCATTTCCCTCTTTTATTCAAGGTCTTTTTCTAGTTGCATCACCAGCTGGTGCTTGGTAGGCTTATCCCTGGGAGTCATGTCCCACGCTGGGGGGAAGGTAATGCATTTTCACGCTGGGTTTGGCTGAGAGAGTGGCCACGTGTGAGCAACATGGAGGCGCTCAGGAGGCAGCTCTTAGGCACCCTGCAGCTCCAGGCCTAGTTGAAATTTCAAGCACACAGGCTGTAAGCAGAGTCATCATCCTTTCACTGGTCTTTGCCCTTGCACTTGGAGGATTGTTGCTGTTCCACTGGGGAATGCGACAGAGCTCCCCCGGATGGGAACTCAGCACTCCCTCAGTTGCCGTAACTCTACCCACTATGACAATACCCAACGACTATCCGAACATACCTATATACCCCTTATGCGTGCTCTGGAGAGCTCCCTCCCACCCGTGCATCGCCCATCAGTGACATCCCACACCGGGGCCCCTCCCCTGCCAGAGCTGAACCCCTCTGTGACCCAAAACTTCAAAAATGAAGTCTAATATATTGCCATATTCAATTAGGAGGAAAACGAAATAGTAGTGATAGGTTTAAAGATTACAAATAGAATACATACTAATTCAGAAAAACTACAAAAGTAAAAATAAATTGGGGTACTAAAAATGAAAAATATCATAAAACTTTGTTTTTGATGTTTTGCTTTCATCACTGTGATAGGTGTTGCCCTGTATGTACAGCGGCAAGGCAATCTCTTCCATTGTTTTCTCAGTGTCTACATGCTTTTTTTTTTTTAATTATGCTTCAAAAAAGTTTAGATCACAGTAAAGTCACATATAGAATATAGGGGACTCCCATATACCCAACATCTAGCCCTTTTCCCCTTCCCCAGCAATGATCTTTTCACATGTGGATGCTATATTTGCTACAGCGGATGTACAGATATTGAAACATATCTACTAACCATGGTGCCATTATGGTTTAAATTGTGGTATATATTTTAGAGTGTACACCTTCATAAATTTTTTATTACATTACGGTTTACATTTTAGATTGTACACTTTTCTAAATTTTTGGTGAAATTTAATATGTCCTATATCCGTCATTGCACAACCTTGTGGAACGCTTCCACTGCCCCCCAGTCACCCCACTTCCATCTATTCTCCTCCCTCCCCCCCCACCCTCGGGGCCCACAGCGACACCCAAGCTTCCCTGCCTGAAGGACCAGATTCACAGACACGTGCAACAGTGCCGAGGGCTTGGCACACGAGGCTGTCCTCCCCCACTGGGAGCCACCCATGCTCTCGCGAAACACCCTGCCCTCTGTCTGAGACTCAGGCCTCCCCAGGATGGGGCTAACGCCTCCCCACAGGTGCCCCAATCCCCCCCATCAAACACCTTAAAGCAGTAACCCTTCCTTACTATATTTTCTAAAGAGCTTTCTCAACATTGTAGTTTCAACCACATACCCAGCCATCTCCCGTGTTCACCTGCTCCCCCCGAGACCATCCCAAATTCCATGGACCATCTGACCCTATGCCCCACCTTATCCCTTCTCTGCACAACTACTCACCTCCACTTTATCACAGATTTCACCCTCATAGGCATCAGCTCACAGCCTTTCTCTCCCCTCCTGTTTCCTGTAAGCCTGTCTTCAGTCTCTAGCTCTCTGAGACAGCTCGATTTGCTGAATTCATATCAGAGAGGTCATGCAGCATTTTCCTTCAGTGCCTGGGTTGCTTCACTCAACGTAAGGTCCTCAAGATTCATCCATGTGATCCCATGTGCTTGTACTGTATTCCTTCTTACAGCTGAGTAGTATTCCATTGCATGTATATACCACATTTTATTTATCCATTCATCTGTTGATGGGCATTTGGGTTGGTTCCAACTTTTGGCAATAGTGAACAATGTTGCTATGAGCATTGGTGTGCATGTATCGGTTTGTGTCCTTGTTTTCAGTTCTACTGGGTATATACCCAGCAGTGGAATTGCTGGGTCATATGGCAAATCTATAGCCAGTTTTTTGGGAAACCACTGGACTGTCCTCCAGCATGACTGGATCCTTCTGCATTCCCACCAGCAGTGATGAGTGTCCCCATTCCTCCACGTTCTCCCCAAACACCCAACAGCATGCTGATTTTTAAAACTTTTTAAGTTAAAGTCATCATGTCACGTCCCTGCTGAAAACCTTCAACAGCCCCCCATGGTCTGGGGAAAGCCAGCCCCCTCCCGTCCCAGCAGTCCTCCCCCGGGTCGCAGGCACAGGAACCTTCCCTCTGTGCCGTCAGGGCACGCTCCTGCCGCAGGGCCTTTGCCCCGGCTGGGTCCCCTCGCTGCAGCCCCCATTTGCGTGGGGGGGGGGGAGGGTGTGAGGTGGCACCCTCTAACCCCTTTCCCGGGAGCCCGGGGCTTCACCCCTTTGTCTCCCCCTCCCTCCCCAGCCCCAGCTGCCCCTGAACTTTCCGTGGCCCCCAAGGACGACGAAAGAACCCGGATCCAGAACCTCCGACACGCCTGCACCACGAGTCCGGGCAGCTGCGAACGCTGCTTCCCGGGCCCTGCAGGGCCAACGCCGACAGAGCGCCCCCCGCACGCCCGCCTCGGCCGCCGGCGGTTGGCACCTCCCCGCGGAGGCCTGGAGACCCCCGTGTGGCAGGCGGCCCTCACCCCCTCCCCGCCCGGGGCCCTCGCTCCTCCTGTCCCCGCGCCAGCCTCGGAACGGCGCCCGCATCTCCTCCGGGAGCAGGAGGCCGAGCCCCCTCTTTAGAAGCCATCTGGGACCCTTTTTCCTTTATTCCTGTGTGAGGAAAAGGGAAACAAGCTGACATCTCTTCACGTAATGTGCCAGGGCGCGGGAGCGCACGGGAATGACAGGCGCGAGCCAGCGGGCAATTTGCGCAATTTCAGCGTGGCGGCTCTGAGCACAGGCCCTGGCACTCCCGTGGCCCCTCCCCGGCGGGCTTTCCTGGGGAGTTCCCAGAGGATTGTCCCCTTCCCACCCCCTCCCCAGTAAAGCACATTCCACGCCTCGTGCTCGTCCCTGCCCGCATAACTGTCCCTCTAAAACAAGGACAGGCACAGAAGACCAAGTTTGCTGAATGCCAAGGACGTGCCAGCATGCCACATGCTTGGGGCAGGTCCTCTTAGTCGATCTTCCCAACAGCCCAACTTGATAAATAGTATTTTGTCCATTTTGTAGATAAGAAAACAGGCTCAGAAAAAAATAAAGCTGATTCATAGTCAGGCCTTCCAACCACAGATGGGGCCAGGCAGCCTCAGAAGGTAGTGAGTTCCCCATCGCTTTAAGCAGTCAAGCCGAGCTGGAGAACCTGCGGTCAGGGCTACGGGGGATTCCTGCACAGGGAGGGGTTAGGGCTTCATGGCCCTGGGGTCCTTCCCAGCTCTGAGCCTATGGGAGTCTCTGGGAAAAGAGAAACAAGCTGGCTCTGGAGGCTGGGCCCCCAGCCCCTGGCCCCGAGGGACATTTGTTGAGTGAAAGGTGCTGCTAAGCTTGTGGCTTTCAAACCTTGTCCGTGGAGCCCAGGGGAGCTATGGAGGCACTGCAGGGTCCACAAATGTTTGACGCAAAACTCACTTTCAATACCATTTTTACACACAGGAAAGCAGACGTGGTTCAAGCGATTAGGCTCCCGTCTACCGTATAGAAGGTCCAGGGTTCAATTCCCAGGACCTCCTGGTGAAGGCAAGCTGGCCCAAGCAGAGAGGTGGCCCATGAGGAGTGCTGGCCCACGAGGAGTGCTGGCCCACGAGGAGTGCTGGCCCACGAGGTGTGCTGGCCCACGAGGAGTGCTGGCCCACGAGGTGTGCTGGCCCACGAGGAGTGCTGGCCCACGAGGAGTGCTGGCCCACGAGGTGTGCTGGCCCACGAGGAGTGCTGGCCCACGAGGAGTGCTGGCCCACGAGGAGTGCTGGCCCACGAGGAGCGCTGGCCCACGAGGAGTGCTGGCTCACATGGAGAGCTGACCTTCACAAAGACCTGGCGCAGAAAGGTGACACAACCAAAAGAGACACAGAGGAGAGACAAGGAGAGACGCAGCAGACCAACAAGAGATTGAGCACCTCTCTCCACTCTGGAAGGTGCCAGGATCGGTTCCCAGTGCTGCCTAAAGAGAAGGCAAGCAGACAAAGAAGAACACAGAGAATGGACCCAGAGAATAGACAATGGGGGGGGGCGGTAAATAAGTTAATAAATCTTTTTAAAAAGAGAAACAGTACAGGCTGGCAATTATGTAAAGTGACTTAACCCATTAGAAGTCACCTGAAAGGAACCTGGGCTAAAGGTCCTCCGTATCTGTGTTTAATTGAAGGCTATTACAAGGAGGGATGGTAGAAGAAAGAAAAAAAGCCAAATGCTTTTTACCTTGCAATTACTTATCTGTATGAATCGGTAACACCGTTCAACAAAAATAAAGTGCCAAGGCAAGTTGGAGGCTGAGCCTGATGTAGGACAGCAAGCCGCCCTGATAATCCCTTATTTCTGTTTATAGTCAATAGAACAGGCTTGTTCTCATCTCATCTAATCTCATTATAATTGTTCCTTCTTATTAAAATAAGAATAGGAAATCCATGTGAATATATCAAGTGTATTTGTACAAACAAAACATGGCTTTCATCTCCTGTTTTACACTTTGTGAATCTACTTGATTTGGCACCTGAGAAAGGAGCTCTCCAGCAGAAGGTGCCACCAGGGGGCTAGGTGACCGAGCCTGACTGCCCAAGTCCCTTCTCATTGGGCGGAGGTGGGATTCGCACCCACGGCCCCTGCCCCTCCTCTGTGCCAGCCTGGCCCTTGGCCCCAGGCAGCAGCGCCCGTGGTGGGTGCCTCACCCTGTACCCCGAGCCCGCGGCCAGCGGCGGGGAGGGGTGTTGGGGTGGGGATGCGCGGGGGGGCCCTGGAGCCTTTGGCGGGTTCTCCCAGGAGGGGAGAGTTCCGTCGTCTGTGGAGCAGCCGCTCGCAGGTGCCTGGACAGGAGAGGCCCCTGCAGCAGTGACCCCGGAGCAGAAAGGCACACGGAGGGCAGAGTCCTCGCTGGCGTCGGAGGGGCCGGCGGACTGAGCTGGCCTCTACATGGACAGGAATGCATCTGCCCCTGCTCCGGGCGTCCCGCAGGCTGGGGAGGCCGCCCTGGGCCCCGAGCCCCCTGCCCTCCCGCAGCGGCCTTGCCGTGGACCACACAGATGCCCGCTGGCCCCCCTTCCACCACGAGCGGCCGCCCTGCTGACTCTCGGGTCTCCACACTGGAAGAACCCACCTGGCCCACCAGGGAGACCCAGGGCTCCCGCGTCATTTGTTTTTTTGTTTCGCTCTGCTTTTCAGGAGGTACCGGGGATTGAACCTGCGACCTCACACATGGGAAGCAGGCGCTCAGCCACTTGAGCTTCACCCGCTGCCCAAGGGTCCCTCTTCAAACGCCCCTGCGGATGACCCTGAGGGACAAACAGATGTCCAGGGCGACCTCATCTCTCGTCACTTGCTCTTTCTCTCCCTACCATTCCGCCACCGCCGTCTTACTGGGGTCTGCCTCTGCAGCCCCCCAGCACGCTCCGACCCCAGGGCCTTTGCATCTGCTATGCCCTCCACCTGGAAGTTCCTTCCTGCCCTGCTCTGTGCGTGGGTTGCTTCTCAGCCTCCGTCTCGGCTCAGGCGTCACCTCCACGGAGCCTCCTTGACGTCCCACCCAACCCCACCGCCCCATGGCAGCCGTTCCACAGCCCGCCCTCTTCTCTACACTCCTCCCATCTCCTTGTCTTCCTGACTAGCGTCTCTCCACCAGCGCATCAGCTCCCCCAGGGAAGGGCCCGTCTGTCCCCTCGGCGCTGCACGCCCAGCCCCAGCGCCGCGCCGGGCACACTTAGGCGCTCCCAAATGTTTGTCCAAACAGATTGCTCAGAGTTTGGGAATTGTGCGCGCGTTCCAGGGATGGTTTCCTTAGCAAGGGGCGACTCCAGTTTCAGGCACTGCAAGATGTAGTCTGGAAGGGGGAAATGGAGAGAGGGCCCCGGGGGAGGGGAGGGCGGTGGCGGGTGAGCGGGAGCCGAGGGAGGTGGGGCGGGGAGGCCCAAAAGCCGTGTTGGGAGGAAGGCAGGTGACGGCTCGGGGTCCAGGTCCCAGGGCCGGGACGGGAGAGAACCAGAGCAAAAGGGGAGAGGAGGGGAGTCAGGGTCCCCCTCCCTGGGGCAGGCCCCACAGGCCCCCACTTCCCTGGGAGGGACGCCCAGAGCCGGCTGCCCACTTAGCTAAAAGAAAGGAGAAGAGATGGAGGAGGAAAGGAAAACTCCAATAACAGAATCCCACCCAGTCGCCTCACTGCCTCGGCACCCGTGGGCGCTTTCCCCTCTCCCTGCTGGGGCCCCACCCTGCTGAGGAGGGAGCCTGGGCTCCGCCGGGGTCTGGGGGTCCTTGGGGATGGGGTGTTGGGAGGCCGTGGGGGGTGGGAAGGCCGAGCTGGGGAGGGGCACAGGGCCACCCGCGGGAGACACCCTGGGGGGGTCAGGGAGGTGCCCGCGGGGAGAGGGAGGACCGAGCAGCCATGCCCGTGGGGGGCAGCCTGGGGGCCTCGGGCCCCACCCCACAGGCCATGGAGGGTGGGAGCTAGGCTGAGCACGCAGAGCTGGCCTCCCACGCCACCTGCCCGCTGGCGACCCCGACGCAAAGGCCCTTCAGCGCCGCCTCGCAGGCCGGGCCCTCCAGGGTCGAGGGACCCAACAGGCTGGAGGGCGACTCACAGGCGGGCTGGGGCCGCAGACCCGCCCGGGCAGAACACACGGGCACGCGCCCCCGGGCACCCGCCCGCGGCTGCCTCCGCGCGCTCCCCTGCCGCTCGGGGGGCCGGAGCCCACGGCGTCGGGGGCAGGCGCGCCAGGGTTCGTGGGTCGGGAGAGCCCTGGCAGACGACTCGGGGGAGGGGGTGGCCGGGAAGCCCCTCGCGCTTCTGAGCCGTGCAGGGCCGGCCACGTGGCTGCGCGTCTCGCCTTCAGGCGCCCCAGCTGGGACGGGCCTGGGCCAGCCTCTGGCAGCGACTGGGGAGGCGCCTGCGGTGACCCCCCCCTGGTGGGAGCTCCATACACGAGCTCCTTCCCCTCCCTCACGGGTAATCCCGGCCGTGCCCTGGGGGGGGCCGCCCAGCTGCAGAGGGGCCAGCAGGGGTGGCAGGAGCGCCCCCGGACAGTGCCCCGCAGCTCTGGCTTCCAGCGCCCGGGTGCAGGCTGGGACCCAGGCGGGGGCCTGCGGGGAAGAGGCCAGGGCCGGTGTCTCCCTGCCTGTCCTTGCCAATCGCTCAGGCCTGGGGCCCCAGCGCCCTCCCCTCTACGTGAACTGGGGACAGGCTGCACTTCAGCGTTCCTGGGAGGGCTCGGCAAGGAGCCCCTGGCGCTGTCGGACGTCCCCGGGGGCTTCTGCTTGCCTCACCCCCAGGGTGCCAGGCGCCCGCACGTGGGCGCACCCCTGGGGAGAGGAGCAGCTGGGAGAGCCTGGGGGGCAGGCGGGGACGAGGAGAGGGACCCTCGGGGCGGGGACGTCCGGCCTGGGGCCTGCGGCTCGAGTCTGGGGCAGTGGCTCTCCCTCGGGCTCCCCGCCACCCACCCTAGCAGCACCCAAGCCCCCTTCTCGGTCCTGGCACAGGAGGGCCCAAGGGCGAGGGGTGGTGTGTGGGAGACGGCGCCCTGGCCTGGGACCCCTGTTCATCTCACAGATAGAGCTGGGGCACCCGCTGGGAACCAGGCCCTGCGAAGACCCCGACCACGCACCCACGCTCACCCAAGGCTGGGACGCCCCCGTGGGGGCGGCAGGAGAGAAGGCGGGTGCTTTTCCCGTGGGGCGGGCAGGGTCTGCAAGGGCCGAGCGGGGAAGGGTACACTGACCAGGCGCTGAGCCCAGAGGGAGTGGGCTTGTGTGGCCAGGAAGAGCGGCGGGGCCGGCCCCAGGAGCGCGGCTGGCCTGCTGGAGCGCAGCACAGAAGCTGAGGTCCTGGAGGTGCAGGGATGGGCGGGGGGATGAGGGCAGGGAGGCAGGGGACACGCAGGCACTGACGGGTTTACCTGGAGGAAGTAGGGAGCAGGGAGGGTTCTGAGAGGGAGAATGACAAGGCTTTACCAGGCTCTGGCTTCTAAGGGGAAGTGAGAGTGGGCGGCAGGGGTGGAAGTCGGGGAGCAGTGAGCAAGCCTCCGCGACGGCCTGGGCGGGAGGCAATGGGGCGCTGCCCGAGGCGGGGGCGGTGGAGGAGCGAGAAGGGCCTGGGGTTTGAGGGTAGAGCCGCGGGGAGGCCCGAGACCCCAGGCCCGGGGGGCGGTCGCCCCAGGCCCGCTGGCTCGGCCTCTTTCGGGTGGCGGGAGCCCCCCTCCTCCCGGGAACCTACCGGCCTGCAGGATCCAGTGCCCTCGTCTTGGGGGGGCTTTTCCACTCGGGCATTTCCTCATCCCCCAGCTGTCGGCAGCCTCATCTGTCTTCCCGGCAGGGCCAGCGCTTGTGGCGCAGGCGAGGGGATTAAGTGCGGGCCAGCCGGCGTCCCCGCAGGGGAGCTGGCGCTTCATCGCCGCCTGCCCCGTCCGCGCCATCGATCGCCCCGGCCCGCGGGAACGCCGATCGATGGGCAGCATGTTATTTGCTGGATTCTGTCCTGAGCCGGCAGGTCAGAGCGTCCACTGCCCGGAGCCCTTCTCTGGGGACCCGTCCCTGAGCCGCCAGCAAGCCTGGGGTGGGAAGGGAAGGCGAGCGGGTGCTGGGAGCACCCGCCTGGAGTCAGGGCTCCTGGCCCCGCCCGGCAGGCCCTGCTATGCCACCCTCGTCGAGATCCCCGGGCCTCAGTGTCCTCTTTAAAATGGCCAGCGAGGTTCCCAGACCCAGCGGCCAGCGGGCGGCAGGGGGTGAAGGCGAGTGGGCAGGGGGCAGCGCCCTCTCCGGGGGCACAGGAGCTCGGCGTTGCCGGTGGGGCAGCTACTCTGCGTGTCCTCGGCTGAAGCCGAGGACATGTCTCCTGCTCGCCGCCTCCCGCTGCCGGGCTCAGCTCCCCAGTGAACGAGGCCACCCTCCCCAGGCCCTGCTCAGGGGGGACCCACCGGCCTGCCCAAGAGAAGCTGCAAAGCCAGGTCTGTGTGACGTTTATGTCGCCCCCTCAGCATTTACCGAGTGCTTTGTGTGCTGGACGCACTGTGGAGCGGTTCAGAAACAAGCCAGGGGGTAAACAGCTCGAGAGCTCTGAGCTCTCCCCACCGGGGAGTGCACCCTTGGAGGGAGACGCCCGCAGACATGGGGCGGGGGCTCCTGGCCCAGGGGAGGGGGGATCCAGGGAGGCTTCCCGGAGGAGGTGGTCCTTGAGATGGGCCTGGAAAGAAGCGGGGAACTGTGACAGACGGGCACAGCCTTGCCGGGGCTCTTGGCCCTCTGCCCCCTCCAGCTCGCCCTTTGGGTGGTCAGCCCTGTGAGGATCACATGACCACCGTGGCCTCAGCTGATTGGACCAGGGCAAGCAGCTGGCCAAAGGCAGCCAATCCCTAGTGGGCAGAGGCTGCTTTCCCTGTGGCTCGGCCTGGGATGGACTCACAGGGGTGACCTGGGGGGGGGGGGGCAGTTATCAGGGAGAGGGGAAGTGCCTGGGAGAGGCTGTGAGTGCCGAGGAGGGGGCCTAAGCCCACCGCCTCACTCCACAGGGCCCCCAGCCGGCCCTCATCCAGGTGACGGGAGCCTGTCACCGGAAGCACCTGAGCCCGGGCTTGGGCGGGACGGGCGCTCCCGGGGGTGGGTGAAGGTGGAAGGGCAAGGAAGTTAGCAGGGGAGCTGGGGGGCGCGGTGTGCGGCTAGAACAGAGCACGGCGTGGGGGGTGGGCGGTGGGCCGGGGTGGGCGAGGGCGTGCCGGAGCAGCCGCACCTGACCACGGCGGGGACCCCTGGACGTAGCCCCGGAGGAGCTGGGGTGGGGGGAGTATATGCCGGGGTCTGGGTCTCTGGGAAACGGTCTGGGGAATCTCCCTGGTGTTTTCAAGATTCCTCACCCCAGACCGTCTGCCCCAGTAACCGGGAAATGTCCTGTCAGCCACATTTCCCCGTGCTAGAAGGGACACCTCCTCCAGGTAGCCCCCTCGCTTGCCTTCCACCTCGCGGGTCTGCATTAGCATTCGCCCTGCTGGGTATAACTAACTGGCTGCTTGTTCTCAGCCCACACATCCTAGACTACTAGTTCCCAGACGTTTGGGTCTCAGGGCTCCTTTACACTCTTACAAATCACGGAGGACGCCAAATGTAGGGTTTGCAGAAGGAATGCCCTTTCCACGACCTGACGGCAAAGGGGGAAGGCCATACCAGCCGGCGCCCGCTCCTCCTCGGCAGGAGAGGGCTTGACGCCGGGATGGCAGTCACGGGCTGCTGTAAGGGAGGGTGAGTGCTTGAACCCATGGTTTCACTGCTCTGGGAACTTACACAGTTGCCCAGTGTTCACGCGCTCCCTGACCCCTTTGCTAGGCCACGTGCACCCTCAGGCTGCTCCGCGCCCCTGAGCTGCCCCGTGCTTCGCTAAGCCGCTCTTGGTGCTGTCCAGCCCTAGATAATCTTGTTGCCGTGCTGAGCGGCTCGACAACTACCTGACCGGCCGCCGTCGGGCCCCGGTGGGTGCTAAGCGGCACGACCGCCGCTGCCCTTCCGTGTGGTTTCTCTGGAATATCAAGTGTTCAGTCCACTTCCCAGGGCTCCACCGCCTGCATTTCACCAAAGAACTTGGTTTATGTGGGTTTATCAATATTTACCATATTAGAAATTAAAACTGAGAAACTTTAACATAACCATTTATTTAAAATAAAAATAAGCATGTCAACATAAAATAATACATTTTTATGAAAAAATAACTATTTTTCTAAAACAAATATTTGGTGAGAAGAGTACCATTGTTTTACACTTTTGCAAATCTCTTAAATATCTACCTTCCCAGATGACAGCTGGATTCTCAAATCTGCTTCTACATTCAGTCTCCGGCAATATGTTGTTTTGGTTAATATAGATGGAGAAGAGCTTGCCTCACTCGGATATGCGATTAGGAAAGGGAGGGCAATTTTAATAGCTTTTTCTGTTACTGTGGGCATTCTTGGACACTACACCAAATCTTGACAAGTGGTAGCTTCTTCCGTTGTTTGCAATTGAACCCAAAATCCCCTTGGTCTGGGGGTGGATGTGGCTCCGGCAGTTGGGCACCCGCCTCCCACATGGGAAGTACTGGGTTTGGTTCCCAGTGCGTCCTAAAGAAGATAAACAAACAACAAGCAGACAGGAGCAAAAAAAAAAAAAAAAAAGAGCGGGGAGCAGATGTGACTCGAGCGGTTGGGCGCCTGCCTCCCAGACAGGAGGCCCCACGTTTGGTTCCTGGTACCTACTAAAGAAGAAACGAGCAGACAGCAAGCAAGAACAACGAGCAAACAGACACGGAAGCCATCGTGGGGGCAGGGATGGGAATCCATTGGTCTATCTTATACCTTGAATGGATCTTTTACCTGTGGAAAGAGTCAGCCTGAGCATGACCAGCTGCTTTTCCCTGTGACCCACAATAAGCCATGTGCTGAGGGTGCCTTCACCTCGCTCGCTCAGAAGGCTGGATGATAAAGGCAGGCTGGCCCCCTTTCCGGGAGGGGACCCTTTGAGGTCAACTGCATCCCCTAGCAGGCAGTGCCTGGGGCACGGGAGACAGCCTGGCTGAAGCATGCCTGCTCTACGGCACCCAGCCCGCCCCTGATGCCGTCTGATCCCGGGGGATGCTACATGGGTCCCACCAGGGCACACCTCCCTGTGTAGGCTGCACATTGAGAACTGCTGGCCATAGGGGGCCAATGCCCGCTGTTGCAGCTGACCTTGAGCCGTGCTTTTTACTGGCAACCCCCAACCCCTTCAAACCCACTGGTGGTTGGGACCCTGGGACCGCCACCCCGGCGGCAGGCTCTGTTAGCTCTTTGCTAGCCTGCGTGCGGCGAGACCCCTCCCCTAGAGGTGATACCGGGCATCTTTTTCTCCTACATCGCCCGTGCCTGCTTCTTTTAGCATCCTACACTGGCCATTGGGAAATAAAGTTCTTTTTAAGTATCAGGATGCTATCATACTCATCATAGTGGCAGATAAAAGTTTTTCAAAATTCAAATTTTTGCTTGCAAGTTTGAATTTTATCATTGCCAACAAATACTGTCGGTGGTTTTCCTTGAAGCAACATGCTCACTTCATTCATTTTCAAGAAATATATGCCAAATATCCAAGGCTGAATAACCACAATTTGTCTGCAGTTGCTTTTTTAGGCTTTTCACTCCCAGTCAAAATGGTGTTCCATGATAAAAGCAGCTATTTCGCTCATACCTCAAACAATTGCACAAGTGCTGTTCTTTGAGACAATCGCGGTACTTGGGAATGTAGCAGAAATGCTTTCTCCGCACTTCCCATTTCATCACAGAGGCCATTAAAGGGACGCATACTCTAGGATAGGGAATTCATAAAGGTATAATTGTTATTGGCTCATCAAGGACGTTCTTAATGAAACTGGCTCTTGTCCTGCAACTGGAGGCCGAAGACCCTTTCGGTGCCTCCGCCTTGACTCGTGCCAAAGCGCCAGCAGCTTTAACCACGGTGGGGTTTGCGCCATCAGGGCAAATGCCAACAGCGAAGAGGGCAAAAGATGTCTTAGCGTTATTATGAAGATAACACTACTACTGCGGCCGCCCTGAGAGGGTCTGGGGCGAGACCGTGAGCACTTGGGCAGGTGGTTGGCTTGTCCCCGTGCCAGGGCACCACAGGGGGCCCAGCAAGCCCAGGGCGGGAGCAGGGGGCACTGGGGCCTCCCCTGGACTCGCTCGCCCAACATTCCCAACAGCCCTGAGATGGGCACCTTCTCATCATACCTGTTCCACAGGTAAAAGGGACAGAAGCATGGAGAAGGCCTTGCTCTCTGCCTCTCACTCGGTTAAAAAGAATCATCTGGGGAAGCAGACTTGGCCCAGCGGTTAGGGCTTCCATCTACCACATGGGAGGTCTGCGGTTCAAGCCCCGGGCCTCCTTGACCCGTGTGGAGCTGGCCCCTGCGCAGTGCTGATGCGCGCAAGGAGTGCCCTGCCACGCAGGGGTGTCCCCCGCGTAGGGGAGCCCCACGTGCAAGGAGTGCGCCCCGTAAGGAGAGCCGCCCAGCACGAAAGAAAGTGCAGCCTGCCCAGGAATGGCGCCGCACACACGGAGAGCTGACGCAGCAAGATGAGCAACAAAAAGAGGCACAGATTCCTGTGCAGCTGACAACTACAGTAGCGGACAAAGAAGAAGACGGGCCTTGCCGTCTCTCCTGGGAAGAGGCAGCTGGGCACCGCTGGAGGTTCTCCGGGACCAGGCTTTTTCAGGATTTTTTCAGGGCAGGAAGTGTCTGGACATCGATTTGGTGGGAAGGTAACGGAAAGGACTGGTCTATAAGATATAATTTGGGACTTTTCAGGAGGGGGAGGCAAGATGGCGGCCGAGTGAACTTCCCGGTTACTAGCTCCTGGGGGGAATCGGCTGGGAGGCGTCGGAGACTCTTTGGGACCGGCTGTTTCGGGATTTTTCCTGGTCCGGAGGTGTCTGAACATCGATTTGGAGGGAAGGTAACAGAGAGGATCCATCTGTGAAATATACACGGAGATCCCAGCTACGTGTGGAGGACTCCCTCCTTGGGTAGGCGGAGCCGAGGCAGCTAGCACCGCGGCGGGTGGCGGGGGGGTGGCGGGTGGGAGAGCCGAGCCGCGGTGTGCCGCGGGGGGCGGCGGGCGAAGGAGCCGAGCTCAGCCGAGCCTAGCCGCGCCGCGGCGGGCGGCGGGCGGGAGAGGCGAGCCGCGCTGCGCCGCAGCGGCGGGCGGTGGGCGGGGGGGCCGAGCCCAGCTGAGCTCGGCCGAGCCCAGCCGCGCCGCGCCAGGCGGCGAGCGGGAGAGCCGAGCCGCGCTGCGACGCGCCGGGCGGCGGGCGGGAAAGCCGAGCCCGGCCGAGCCCAGCCGAGCCCAGCCGAGCCGCGACGGGCGGCGGGCGGGGGACCGGAGCCCAGCTGAGCCCAGCCGAGCCTGGAGGCGGGGTTTCTGTTCTTTGGTTTTTTGTTGTTGTTTTTTTGTTGTTGTTGTTGTTGTTGTTGTTCTTTTTTTTTTTTTCCTTTTTTTTTCAATCCTCTCTTTCTTGTTCCCAATATTCTTCTTATACTATTTTACCTTAACAATACAATAGGTCCTACAGGAAATACCTCACATTTGCTGGGTTTCCTCACCCTCCACTGCCTCATTTCTCTGTGAATAGATTTAGCCTATCTACACTATCCCCTTTCCCCTACAACTTGATATCCTCCACCATCTGCTATCTCTCCTATATTCCATCTCCCTTTCTTTGATCCACAAAGTGTCTAACTCTTAATTTCTAATACCTTTGTTTAGTTTTCCATCTGGTATTCGTCCCTGAAACTATTACCTTTCTTTTCTCTTTCCCTCTCTCACGAAAACAATAGCCTCTTAGTACGTACCACATTCCTCCCATATTCAGTCGTCTACCTCATTATAGATACTTTCCTACTACTATAACTGTACACAATTTACATGATCTAACCTCCATCCTCCCAGAACTCATATTGTTGCTTTGTAAACATATATCACCAATACTACTTCACACTTTTTCCTTCCTTACACAATTGACTTTCCCCAGCACTAATACTTTCCTTTAAAGTGAGCTTAACTAGCAATAAGAAATTGGAATAAGAAGAACAAAGTGACAAAGAGAAGATATAACACTTACGCAAAAACAACAGCTAATTAATCTCCAAGACTAGACAAAGAAGCTAAGGAACTGATTAAACCCGTCAAGAAAAAATGTTGACAAGACAGCAACAAAAATCTACAAACAAAACCAGTAATCAGGAAAACATGGCTGAATCCAATCAACAAACTGAAAATCAGGAAGGGGGGCAGGACTTCGCACAAGCAATGAAAGATCTCAGAACATTTATCACCGACAAATTTGATGAAGTAATGAAAGAGGTTAACAGTGTGAAGACAACACTTGGAGGGGAAATTGCAGACATGCGCAAAAAAATAACAGATATGATGGAAATGAACACCACAATTCAAGAAATCAAAAATACACTTGCAGCAAATATCAGCAGACTAGAAGAGGCAGAGCAGAGAATTAGTGATGTGGAAGACAGTGCATTGGAAATCAAACAGATAGTAGAAGTGGTCAATAAAAAGGTAGAAAAAATCCAGATAGGACTTAGGGACCTGAATGATAACGCAAAACGCTCAAACATACGTATTATAGGCATTCCAGAAGGAGAAGAGAAGGGAAAGGGGTCAGAAGGAGTGTTGCAGGAAATAATGAATGAAAACTTCCCAAATCTACTGAAAGAGACAGATGTACATATCCAAGAAGCACAGCGCACTCCACTGGTCATAAACCCCAACAGGCCCACCCCAAGACATATACTTGTCAAATTATCCAATGCTCAAGACAAAGAAAAAATTCTAAAAGCAGCAAGAGAAAAGAAAACCATCACATACAAGGGAAACTCCATAAGATTAAGTGCTGATTTCTCATCTGAAACGATGGAGGCAAGAAGGCAGTGGTATGATATAGTCAAGGTACTAAAGGAAAAAAATCTCCAACCAAGAATACTCTATCCAGCTAAACTAGCATTCAAAAATGATGGAGAGTTCAAAATATTCACAGATAAACAGAAACTGAAAGAGTATATCAACAAGAAACCTCCCCTTCAAGAAATTCTTAAGGGAATTCTGCAGGAAGAAAGGAAAAAACAGGACAGTCAGAGATGGAGGAGAGTGTAAAAGCAACAAGAAAGACAAAAATAGAAGGGGAAAATAAAATAATACAAACAAAATATAACAAACACAAATCCAACCAAAATATGGCTACCATAAATAACTCTCTAAACGTAATAACACTGAATGTCAACGGATTAAACTCACCTATCAAAAGATTCAGACTGGGACACTGGATAAGGAAATATGACCCATCTATATGCTGCCTACAAGAGACACATCTTAGACCCAGAGACTCATGGAGGTTGAAAGTGAATGGCTGGAAAACAATCATACAAGCAAACAACAACCAAAAAAAGGCAGGAGTAGCTATATTAATATCAGACAAAATAGACTTTAAATGTGAAACAATTGTGAGAGACAAAGAAGGATACTATATTTTAGTGAAAGGGACAATTTGTCAAGAAGATCGAACAATCATAAATATTTATGCTCCTAACAAGGGCGCCTCTAAATATGTGAGGCAAACGCTGGAAAAACTAAATGAAAGAATAGATGCATCTACAATTATAGTGGGGGATTTTAATACACCACTATCAACTCTGGACAGAACATCTCAAAAGAGAATCACTAAAGAAACAAAACATTTGAACAGTATATTAGAAGAGCTGGATCTAATAGACATATATAGATCATTACACCCAAACACAGCAGGATATACATTTTTCTCAAGCGCACATGGAACATTCTCCAAGATTGACCATATGCTAGGCCACAAAGAAAGGCTTAATGAATTCAGAAAGATCGAAATCATACAAAACAATATCTCTGACCACAGTGGAGTCAAGCTAGAAATTTGCAAGGGACAGAGACCCAGACTTCACACGACAATTTGGAAATTAAACAGCACACTCTTAGAAAAACAGTGGGTCAAAGAGGAAATCTCAAAAGAAATCAATGACTACCTTGAAACAAATGATAATGATAACACAACATACCAAAATTTATGGGATGCAGCAAAAGCGGTACTGAGAGGGAAATTTATAGCCATAAATTCATATATCAAAAAAGAAGAAAGAGCAGAAATTGAAGAATTAACTGCACATTTGAAGGAATTAGAAAAACAACAACAAAGTAACCCAACAGGAAGAAGAAGGAAGGAAATAACAAAGATAAGAGCAGAACTAAATGAAATAGAAAATAAGAAAGCACTTGAAAAAATAAACAAGACCAAGAGCTGGTTTTTTGAGAAGATCAACAAAATTGACAAACCTTTAGCGAGGCTAACAAAGAAAAAAAGAGAAAAGATGCAAATACACAAAATAAGAAATGAGAAAGGTGATATCACCACTGACCCCACAGAAATAAAGACTATCATAAGAGGATACTTTGAAAAACTATATTCCAACAAAAATGACAATTTAGAGGAAATGGACAAATTCCTAGAAATACATAAGCAGCCCATACTGACGAAAGAAGAAATTGATGATCTCAACAAACCAATCACAAGCAAAGAGATAGAATCAGTCATTAAAAATCTCCCAACTAAGAAGAGCCCAGGGCCAGACGGCTTCACAGGTGAATTCTACAAAACATTCCGGAAAGAACTAACACCAATCCTGTTGAAACTATTCCAAAAAATCGAAACAGAAGGAACACTGCCTAATTCCTTCTATGATGCCAACATTACCCTAGTACCAAAGCCAAACAAAGACACCACAAGAAAGGAAAATTACAGACCAATTTCTCTAATGAACCTAGACGCAAAAATACTTAACAAAATACTTGCTAATCATATTCAACAACACATTAAACGAATTATACACCATGACCAAGTGGGATTTATCCCAGGTATGCAAGGATGGTTCAACATAAGAAAATCAATCAATGTAATACACCATATAAACAGATTGAGAGAAAAAAGCCACATGATTATATCTATAGATGCAGAAAAGGCATTTGACAAAATACAGCACCCCTTCCTGATAAAAACACTCCAAAAGATCGGAATACAAGGAAACTTTTTGAACATGATAAAGAGTATATATGAAAAACCTAAAGCCAACATTGTTTACAATGGCGAAATCCTGAAATCCTTCCCTCTAAAATCAGGAACAAGACAAGGATGCCCATTGTCTCCGCTCCTATTTAACATTGTCTTGGAAGTACTGGCTTGAGCACTGGGACAAGAACCAGATATAAAAGGCATTCAAATTGGAAGGGAAGAAGTCAAAATTTCATTATTTGCAGATGACATGATCCTATATATAGAAAACCCTGAGAGATCTTCAACAAAGCTCCTAGAACTCATAAATGAGTTTAGCAAAGTCGCAGGTTATAAGATCAATGCGCAAAAATCAGTAGCATTTCTGTACACCAATAATGAGCAAGATCAGGAGGAAATCAAGAAACAAATACCATTCACAATAGTAAATAAAAAAATCAAATACTTAGGAATAAATTTAACTAAAGAGGTAAAAAACTTATACCTCGAGAACTATACAAGACTGTTCAAGGAAATCAAAGAAGACCTAAATAAATGGAAGAATATTCCCTGTTCATGGATAGGAAGACTGAATATTATTGAGATGTCTATCCTACCAAAACTGATCTACACATTCAATGCAATCCCAATAAAAATCAACACAGCCTTCTTTAAGGAACTAGAAAAACTAACTATGAAATTTATTTGGAATAAAAAGAGGCCCCGAATAGCCAAAGACATATTGAAAAAGAAAAACGAAATAGGAGGAATCACACTTCCTGACTTCAAAACATACTACAAAGCTACAGTAGTGAAAACAGCATGGTACTGGCATAAGGAGAGACACACAGACCAATGGAATCGAATTGAAAGTTCAGATATAGAACCTCATGTATATAGCCATATAATATTCGATAAAGCCACCAAACCCTCTCAACTGGGAGAGAATGGCCTATTCAACAAATGGTGCCTGGAGAACTGGATAGCCATATGTAGAAGAATGAAAGAGGATTACCATCTCACACCTTATACAAAGATCAACTCAAGATGGATCAAAGACCTAAATATAAGAGCCAAGACCATAAAGACCTTAGAAAGCAGTGTAGGGAAACATCTACAGGACCTTGTAATAGGAAATGGCTTCATGAATACCACACCAAAAGCACGAGCAGCAAAAGAACAAATAGATAAATGGGACTACCTCAAAATTAAAGCCTTCTGCACCTCAAAGGAGTTTGTCAAGAAAGTAAAAAGGGAACCCACACAATGGGAGAAAATATTTGGCAACCATATATCTGATAAGAGACTTATAACTTGCATATATAAAGAACTCATATCTCGAAAACAAAAAGATAAACAACCCATTTAAAAAATGGGAAAAAGATTTAAACAGACACTTCTCCAAAGAAGAAATACAAATGGCTAAAAAGCACATGAAAAAATGCTCCAAATCCCTAGCTATCGGGGAAATGCAAATCAAAACTACAATGAGATACCATCTTACTCCCATAAGATTGGCAGCCATGAAAAAAACAGTAGAATACAAATGCTGGAGAGGATGTGAAGAAAGGGGAACACTCATCCATTGCTGGTGGGAATGCAGAAGGATCCAACCATTCTGGAGGACAGTTTGGCAGTTTCTCAAAAAATTATCCATAGATTTGCCATATGACCCAGCAATACCACTGCTGGGTATATACCCATCAGATCTGAAAACAAGGACACAAACCGATATATGTACACCAATGTTCATAGCAGCATTGTTCAGCATCGCCAAAAGTTGGAATCAATCCAAAAGTCCATCAACAGATGAGTGGATCAATAAAATGTGGTATATACACACAATGGAATACTACTCAGCTGTAAGAACCAATACACTACAATCGCACGTGATAACATGGATGAACCTTGAGAATCTTATGTTGAGTGAAGCAACCCAGGCATTGAAGGACAAATACTATATGACCTCAATGATATGAAATAAGTTAACTGCCTCAGAGAGCTAGAGTCTGGAAAAGTGGCTTACAGGAAATCGGGGGGTGGAGGAAGGATGTGAGTTAACGTCTGTAGGGGTGGAATCTGTGATGAGCTGGGGGTAAGTATGAGCACAAAGACGGGACAAAATGGGGGCAAGGGGTTACCTTCGGGTGGGGTTTTCTGGGTTTGAGGGGGGCTGGGGATGGGAAGAGGGGTAATATGGTCCAAGAAATAGGTGGGAGGGAGGGGCAACATACAAACATGGGAGAGTGCCAGAAGTTCGTTGAGAACTAAATGTTGAGTAAAACGTATCAAAGTATAAGTAGGAGGGTCACCTGATTAGGACGCTCAGGGGGTATGGTCTGATGCGGGACGGACTCCGGAGGGAATAGCTGAAGGCTCATTTTGCCAAGGTGGGTTCTACCATTGGGTGGGGTGGACCTATATCCTGGGGAAGACTAATGCCGTCGAATAGAGAGAACTGTATCTCTCGTGAGAAAGGACGGCTCCCAGGGCATTAGATTGGCAGGTGTTGTGGGCCCTAAGGGGAGGGGAAAATGGACGTGCAATGGATAGAACAAAGGTAAATAAGGGGGCAAAAGAGGAGTTATGTGAGAGTACACGAGGATGAATATAAAACAGCTAATATTACACCAAAAACATATAGGGGACGACAGACTAATAATGAAAACCATAAGACAAAACATAGGATAACTAAAAAATTTAGAAAACTGTACAACCTAAAGTATGGACCACATAGTAAGCACAAATGTTACCTTGTTTGAAAACTATAGTTTCGGAATCTGTACATCAGTTTCAGGAAATATGATATGAATAAGTTAAAAGATTATTGCTGTGGAAGGGAAAAGTTTTTATGGTGGATCTGGGGAAATACTGTATATTGTATAGATGAATTTTGGTGATCTAAGACTCTTCTGAAGCTGACATTATGTTGGGATTCACTTTACGGGAAGTTTTGGATCACAGAGTGGTTCAACAATGGCAGCGGAGGAATACTGATATGGGATGTTATTGACAGGATATATATGGTTGACAGGGAGTTATACAGGGCATATGCCCAGGGTATATGGTAATGTCTATATATACTCATAGTGGAAACAATTAAAAACAACAGCTGGGGGGGTACTGGGCTCCTGGCCGGGGGGTCACTGTTGTGGGCCCTGGGAGAGCAGTGGCAATCCTCCAGGTGCAACGGCAAGAACCAGGAAGGAAGGAGGGCCCAACAGTGCGCTCTTGATACTAATGGCTACACTTTTGAGCCTGTGCACCTGCAATAAGAACAAGGCCTAGAGTAGCATTGTGCCTGGGGGTTTCCTCCTGACAGCCTTCATGTTACTCAAATGTGGCCACTCTCACAGCCAAACTCAGCGTGTAGATGTGATGCATTCCCCCCAGCATGGGACACGACACCCGGGGATGAGCCTCCCTGGCACCGAGGGATCACTACCACATACCAGCTGAAGAAGCAACTAGAAAATGACCTTGAATTAAAGATTCAATGCGGAACAGCAGAATATACCTGTCTACATATAATAACATGACTTCGGGAAGCGGTTTGACCTAATGTAAGGGGGAAATGGAAAGGAGAAATGAGATTATAAGGCTGTGAGTCTCTAAAAAAGAGTCTGGAGGTTGTCAGAAGGAATACCCCTATGTACAACTGAACAGAGTCTAAGAGACAGATAGGGTGGATACAACCCCAGGTATTGGTTCTTTTGAGGAATAAAGAGACCCACGGGTTCTATGGTCATGGCAGAAGGGGTTCACTGCCATGACAGATGGCCCTTCTTTGGAGCTGGTGTTTCTGCGTGATGGAAATGGAATCAGAGGGGATCTCTTTTCACAAGACTTGCATGCTACTTTATTGGAATTGTAGTTGGTGCTGAGTTTAAGATATATGTAGGGGATTTGAATCTCTGGACTGATAATATGACACCCAGGCCCAGAGCCTCAACAGACTTCAGCTCCTACACTTTGACTTATTGGACTTACTCCACTCAGCTAACATGGAGTTGAAGAAGGTCAACCACCACAACATGGAGCCTAGAGTGTCTACAACTAGAAGCGGGAAGAGTGCATCCAGTACCCATGTGGAATCTAAGCCCTCACTTGACATAGGTGTGCAATGGACACAACCAATCCAATGTCCACAGAGAAAATGTGGAATGGGTGTGGGAACGGTAGCCATGGGGGCTGCTGGGTGTGGGGAACGGGAGGAAGAGATGAGATGTGGAGGCGTTTTCGGGACGTGGAGTTGTCCTGGATAGTGCTTCACGGACAATTACGGGACACTGTAGATCCCCCCAGGGCCCACTGGATGGAACGTGAGAGAGTCTGGGCTATGATGTGGACCATTGACTATGGGGTGCAGTGATGCTCAGAGATGAACTTACCAGGTGCAATGGATGTATCACGATGATGGGAGAGAGTGTTGCTGTGGGGGGAGTGGGGGGCGGGGGCGGTGGGGTTGAATGGGACCTCATATTTTTTTTTAATGTAATTAAAAAATAATAATAATAAATATTAAAAAAAAAAAAAAAAGAAGAAGACGCAGCAAATGGACACAGAGAACAGACAACCAGGGTGGGGGGGGGAGGGGAGAGAAATAAATAAATAAATCTTTAAAAATATATAAAAAATTAAAAAAATAAAAAGAATCATCTGGGAAGTGGCTGTGGCTCAAGCAGTTGGGTGCCCACCTTCCACATGGTTCCCATGTGCCTCCTAAGGAAGACAAGCAAGGCAGCGAGTTGGCACGGCAAGCGGACGCAACAAGATGACATGACGAAGAGACACAATGAGGAAACACAATGAGAAACACAGAGTGGGAGTGGAAGTGGCTCAAGTCATTGGGTGCCTCCCTCCCACATGGGAGGTCCCAGGTTCGGTTCCCAGTGCCTCTTAGAAAAGAAGATGAGCACACAGCGAACAGACACAGAGAGCAGACAGTGAGTGCTAAGATAGATAGATAGACAGACAGACAGACAGACAGATAGATAGATAGATGATAGATAAAATCTTAATTTAAAAAATCATCCCATCCTCCACTCCAGAGAAGAGGTGGGGAAATGACCACACTGTCACCTCTTCACATTCTATAAAACTCCCCAAAGCACATACACCACCCAGGCGCCCCGTGGGGCAGCCCGCAGGTCTGCTCATCTGCTTTGCAAGTAGAAGGAGCGGAGAACCCAAAAGGTGACAGGCCCACCCAGGACTCAAACCCAGGCTGCCAGGAAGGGGCCTAGTCAGAGGAACCGCAGGCAGCCGCAGCACAGCCCAGGGCCCAGGCCACAGCGTCCAGCCTGCTCCAGACGCCTCCCCCTGAGGAAAGCCTCCACCGGGAAGGGGATGTGGCTCCGCTGATAGAGCGTCCATCTACCACATGGGAGGTCCAGGGTTCAAGCCCCGGGCCTCCTTGACCCGTGTGGAGCTGGCCCATGTGCAGTGCTGATGCACGCAAGGAGTGCCCTGCCACCCAGGGGTGTCCCCACATAGGGGAGCCCCACGCGCAAGGAGTGCTCCCCGTAAGGAGAGCCGCCCAGCACGAAAGAAAGTGCAGCCTGCCCAGGAATGGCGCCGCACACACGGAGAGCTGACACAGCAAGATGACGCAGCAAAAAGAAACACAGATTCCCGTGCGGCTGACAACAACAGAAGCAGACAAAAAAGAGGACGCAGCAAATGGACACAGAGAACAGACAACTGGGGGGGGCGGGCAGGAAGGGGAGAGAAATAAGTAAATCTTAAAAAAAAAAAAAGCCGCCTCCGCCCTGGGCCTGAGCTGGACTGCTGCCCCCACCCCCACCCCCTGAGCTGTGTGACCTCGGGAGGGTCCTCCCTCCCCTGGGCTGCGCAGTGGGGGGTGGCGCAGTGCAGCGTCCCCATCCTTCGCTGGAGCTCGGCCGAGGTGGCGAGGAGGCCCCAGGTCCGCCACGCAGGCCAATCCCCGCGGAGCTGGCTGACAGAGCCGGTTAACACACAGCGGCGCCTCTGCTCTGTTTGCTGAGGCCCCTCGAGGCTCCGAGCTCATTTCTTCCCCCTCCCAGAACCTCAGGAAAGTAAATAACCACCCGGAGACAGAGACGCTCCAGTGGGTAAACAGCCCGAGCGTGGCTCCCAGCCGCCACCCACTCCCAGAAGGCGCCGCCTGAGGGCTGACAGGTTTATCTGCAATGCATTTCCCCCCCTCGGGTCGTCTGTCCCACCCTCCGCCTCTGTGCTGTCAGAGCAGGAGGGGCGCTAAGGGTCCTGGAGGGGGAAAGGCTTCTGGGAGGGGGATTTGCCAGCAGGAACTATCCAGCCGTGTTTGCGTAAGCACCAAGCCAGAGAAGATTCTGGAAACAGGACAAGGCCAGGGCCCTAGGACCCGTGGGAGTGGGCAGGCCTGGAAGTGGGGGGAAGCGGGGAGGACGCAGAGGAGGGGCAGACAGCGGCCTGGAGCCGGCCGGGACCTGGGAACCCTCGGCCCCACAGTGGCCCCCCAGGGGCTGAAGCCCGCTGCCCAGCCGGGTCCCGGCCTGGGTTCTTGCCGCGCCCTGGCCAGCCCCGGGGCCCGCCGCCCAGCCCGACAGCCCTCCTCTTTGCTCTGGCCCCAGGTTCCTATGACCCCAGCTTTCAGCTCTGCTCCTCCACCCAGCAGGGTCCCCTGGCCTCCCGCTCTCCCCTCTGCTCCCTGACGCCCACCCCAGGGAACGCCCAGGACACCCCCTTTTCCCGTTAACAGAAGCACTAGCGCCCAGAGCGACGTGGCCAGCACTGACCACGGCCCTGGGGGCCGGGCATGGACCCGGGGCCTGAGCACCCTCTGCCCTCTCGGCCTGAGACGGCCTCGCCCAGCTGAGAAAGGGCGCTGGGCGTGCAGGGGCGTGCAGGGGCAAGCAGGGCACGAGGGAAGTCCAAGGCGCGGGATGCCCCTAGGCTCTTGGCCATGTCACATAAAATTCAAGAACATGCCAGTTTAGTCAGGCCAGCAGAAAGAGGTTATTGGGAGAAAGGAGAGAAAGGCTCACACCCAGGGGGACACGCCAGTGGCGTCCTCCAGGCTGAGAGGGCCGAGGGCGGGGCCTTTACTAACTGGGGAGGGCTCCCGCTGCCTGCTGTTCTGATTGGCTGCCTCTCCCTCCCCATCCCTCAGCCTCAGGGGGCCAGTGATGAGAACTTTTGGTTGGAGTTCCCAGGGGCCAATGGGGAGGCCTATGTGGAGTTCCCTGGGGCCAATGGGAGGCCTAGGTGGAGTTGTCTCAGACTTCCAAATGAGGCCTGGTGGCCGGGGTCCCAGTGGGGTCTGTCGGCCTTGTTCTGGGTAGCAGCCTTCGGTCGGGGCTTCTGGGCAGGGTCTCAGGGCTCTGTTCTCTGCTGGGTCCCGGCTGTGACTCGTCTTCCCTTTTCTCCTATGCTGACCTGCTTCTGGATTATCTTTCCCACTTCCCAGGAAGACAGCCAGCTGCGTAGCCTCAGGGCCCGCCTGCGAACAGCCTGCGGGCTGCACTGGGCTGGGCTGGGCTGGGCTGGGCTGCGCTGGGCTGCACTGGGCTGGACTGGGCTGCCTGGGCTGGGCTGGGCTGCCTGGGCTGGGCTGAGCTGGGCTGGGCTGAGCTGGGCTGGGCTGGGCTGGGCTGCACTGGGCTGGGCTGGGCTGCCTGGGCTGGGCTGGGCTGCGCTGGGCTGGGCTGGGCTGCACTGGGCTGGGCAGGGCTGGGCTGGGCTGGGCTGCGCTGGGCTGGGCTGGGCTGGGCTGGGCTGCGCTGGGCTGGGCTGGGCTGGGCTGGGCTGGGCTGGGCTGCCTAGGCTGCACTGGGCTGGGCTGGGCTGCGCTGGGCTGCGCTGGGCTGCGCTGGGCTGGGCTGGGCTGCCTGGGCTGCGCTGGGCTGGGCTGGGCTGCGCTGGGCTGCGCTGGGCTGCACTGGGCTGGGCTGGGCTGCGCTGGGCTGGGCTGGGCTGGGCTGGGCTGGGCTGCCTGGGCTGGGCTGGGCTGGGCTGCGCTGGGCTGGGCTGGGCTGGGCTGGGCTGGGCTGCCTGGGCTGGGCTGCGCTGGGCTAGGCTGGGCTGGGCTGGCCTGGGCTGGGCTGGGCTGGGCTGGGCTGCCTGGGCTGGGCTGGGCTGGGCTGCGCTGGGCTGGGCTGGGCTGGGCTGGGCTGCCTGGGCTGGGCTGGGCTGGGCTGCGCTGGGCTGCGCTGGGCTGCGCTGGGCTAGGCTGGGCTGGGCTGGCCTGGGCTGGGCTGCCTGGGCTGGGCTGCGCTGGGCTGGACGCCAGCCCTTCCTCCTGACTGGGCAGGACGAGCTCAGAGCGCAGCACACTGTGGGAGCGGTTAGGCCTGAGTAGCACTCCTTGTCTGAGCCGAGGAGCCTTGCAGTGGCTAAGATCCCCGAGCACCAGTTTCTTCACCTGTAAGAAGGGACAGTCTCTTCCTCAGAGTAGGTATTTAGAAAGTGGTGGTTCTATTTAGTATTGATATTATTATGACTAAAGCTATCTTGTTGCCTGTCCAATAACAGTCCCAAATCCAAAGGTGTTTTGTTTTGTTTTGTTTCTTTATTACTCCTATCCCTATTTTGTTCCTCCATCCTGAAGACCCTGGGATGGCGATGTCCACTCCACCTCTAAATCGAGAGGGGCTTAGATCCCACATGGCTGCTGAATGGGACCCTCCTGCTTGCAGCTGTAGACTCTCTCGGTTCCCTGGTGTGGTGGTTGACCATCCTCACCTCCCTGTTAGCTGACCTGGGTAAGTCAAGGCAAACAGCCCCTCTGATGGCCCTCTGCACCCAGAGTAAGAGCTGTCGGCCAAGCACAGACTCCCGAGACTTGGTGGGGGAGGTGGGGTGGCACTGATGGCTGAGACCAGGGTCTGGGAGGGTAGACTCTGACACCTGCAAGTGCGGACGGCCTGAGAAGATGGAGACCTGACGTGTGGATGGCCCGAGGGCAGGAGGCGGGTCTATCTCCTGCGGCAGAGCTGGATAAGGAGCGCTCAGCCTGCACAACCCCAGGCCCCGGGAGGGGGGCCCTGGAGGCCAGGGAGGTTGTCTGGGGACAGAGAGATGGCAGCTCGTGTAACCGAGAGTCAGGAATTAGCAAATGATTATGATTAATGGATCATTATACAGATGCTTTTTCTACTACCAAGAGCAACACTCGTAGGGGACATCACTGACGCTGGCTGGAGCGGCCTCGTCCCTGCTCAGGGCGCGGCTACCACGGGCGCAGCCTGTGCCTGCTTACGGCTGCGGGGTAACCTCCCACCCTCCCGCGAGGAGGCCCTAAGGAAAACCCCGCACTGCCCGCTCCTCTGTCCAGGAGCCGTGACCCCTGATAACGGTTGTCACTGCGTGGCTCCCCCTGATTTGGGGGCCTCCCCATCCCGTTCAGCCCCTTAGTGTTTGTTAGTGAAGGAACCTCTGCCAACTCCAGCCCCATTATTCATCAGTACCCCGATGTTATAAATTATTACGAGAATTTCTGCAGATCCAGGAGGCAGTTTCGGGGCCGTCTAGGCAGCTGACCTCCTGTGTCTGGGCAAACAAATAAACTCTTCTCTTTGAAACCCCAGTGTCTCAGGAATTGGCTTTAAGGGTGCGGCGGGAGAAAAGATCCCGCTTCTGCTGGGTGACACCCGGAGTCAGCGCGGCCCGGGTGGCAGCTCAGGGCCAGGGTCTGCAGGGCGGGAGGGCGCATCTGCTCAGCAAGAGGGCGGGGACGCAGGCCCCTCCCGGCGCTTTAGTCCCCCCCCCCAGGCCTGCTCGTTCCCACCTTCGTGGCGCAAGCTGGGACCAGGCGTCTGCGCTAGGCATGGGGAGAAGGCAAGGAAGTACTGGGGGCAAGGAAGTAATGGTACTGGGGGCCAGGGAATGAGCCCAAAACCTCATATGTGGGAAGCCGGCGCTCAACCACTGAGCCACATCGACTCCCCTGAGTGGGTTTTCTTCGCTTGTTTTGTTTGTTTTTGTTTGGAAGGCACCAGAACTGAAGCCGGGACCTCCCGCGTGGGAGGCAGGAGCCCCACGGCTTGAGCCACATCCGCTCCCACCCCTGCTGTCTTTTAAGGAGGGTTTTCAGAAACTGCCACAACTTAATCACATAACCACACCAAGCTGCAAAGTAGCCTGGGAAATGTCCTCTTCTCCTGGACAGCCACGCTCAGCTGAACATTCCATCACTGCGGGAGAAGGGGCGGGGTATTGGCGAAGGGCAGTCTCTGTCACGAGATGTGGGGAGAGGCAAGAGAGAGCTTTCCGGGGTGATGGTAAGATTTTGAGAGGCTGGATTACACAGACATGCATTTTCAAAGCTCATGGAATGATCCTAAGATTTGTGCATTGTGCTTTGTATAAATATCTCTAAACAAACCACAGGGCTGTAAACAAACACCGAACTGCTGTTAAAGACGTGCATGCTGAAGGGATTAGGGTAAAGTGTAGTGAGGTCTGCAACCGTCTTTGAAATGCACTAAAAAATAAGAGAGATGGATGGAGAGAGGCACAAGGAAGCAGGTACGATGACCTGTGGTCGGGTCTAGGCGGTGGGGAGATGCTCTGTACAATCCCGTCAACCTCTCCACAGGGTTGACGTTTTCGTGATAAAATATCAGAGAAAGAAGGCTCCCCCACCCCCATCCCTTCCTCTAGTCTCCCAAATCCTCCTGCCAGCTTCCTCTGTGCCCGCTGGCGGTAGTCTGGGCATGGGCAAACATTGCACGCCCACGGCAGTCTGTCTTTCCCAAGCGCTGGCCTGCTGAGCACACTGCTGGAGCCTTGATAAAAACGCGCTGGGACCCGCTGCCCCCGGAGCTGCCCGCAGGCTCTGCAGCCCACCTCCCAGCCGGCTGCCCTCCACCCGACCCTGCCCTGCCCCTCGGCGCCTCCCAGCAGCTCTAACCCTCAACCAACTGCCCCCCGCCCCTCCTCTTCTCAGAACCTTCCCACCGCCTCCGGGCCTTTGGAAACTGCACCGATTCCCTCCCGGTGAGACTGTCGCCCCCTCTCCTGCCCCTACTGCAGGGTCAGTGGGGTGGGCAGCTCTTCCCGTGCCCCCCTCAGCTCCCCACATCCTTGTTTTAGGCTCTTGGCGCACTCTACCCTGCCTTCCCGGTGACCCCAACGACCTCCTGGGGACCGAGCCCACAGCGGAGGGAGCTGTGGCTCTGGGAGGGCTTCCTGGCAGAGGTGGCATCTTGGTGGGGTCTTCAGAGAGGGTGGATCTCGGCCAGTGGAGACAGGGACAGCGTTGCAGGCTGAGAGAACACATGGAGACCTGCAGGGGGAGGGGGCGAGACAGGCGGGACGGGAGGCTGCAGGGGGAGGGCGCTTTCTCAAGGGGTGGAAGGTGGCTTAGAGGCAGGGGCACCCCTCAGAGCTGGGCCAGAGCAAGCGGCCTGAGCCCGCCAGGCTGCGCGCCGCAGCCCTCAGGGGAGCGTGGGAGCCGGGTTGCAGGGGGGACGTCTTTAATTTCAGAAGACCCTGCCACCTTGCCCTGCGGCGGTGCAGCCTCACCTCCTCCAGCGGTGTTCCAGAGGCGCCCTTTGTTCCGGGGTTCCTGAACACGGCTCCCAGTCTGGACCCCCAGTGGGGGGCTGCTCCCCCCCCCCCTCCGGCAGGTTTGCAGAGCAGCTCCGCTCCAGCCTCAGCACAAACGGCTCCACAGGGGGGCCCGGCCTCCCCCCACCTCGAGGCGCTCCTCCTGCCCGGTGTTTCCAGGCCTCCTCCAGGAAGCCGCCAGGGGTGGGGCGAGGGGTGGAGCATAAGAAGTGAGAGTGGGGGAGGGGGGTGCCCTCCTCTGTGCTCCCATCTGCCGTGGGCTGTGCTTCAAGCCCACCTGTATCCAGGTGTGCCGCCATCCGTTGTTTACTGGTGGGGAAGGCAGGCCCACGCGTTCCCGCCACGACGCCCCGCGTGGAGGCCGGCTGCCCGGGAAAGGCCCAGCCCGCGGCCCCCAGGCCCGAGGTTAACCACGGAGCTGCGGACCCAGAGCCCTGGCTCTGACCCCACCAGCTGCCCGGCCTCGCAAGCTCACCACCCTCCAGGCGCCCCTCACCTGGGAAATGCGGATGATGCTAACAGTGTCAGTGACACAAGGGCTTTTTAAATAGAAAAAGCAAGTGCTCAGTAAAGTGTATCTTAAAGTCATTCTCTTCCACATAAACGTATTTTACATATTCAGTAAGAAAGGCGTTTGTCCCCTTCAAGAGTAAGCGGGAAGAATTAGATTCGCCAGCAGAAGATGGGTGATGAGGGTACAAGGCCAGAGACTTGTTTTTTGTTTTGTTTTGTTTTAAAGATTTATTTATTTATTTCTACACACATACATCCACACACACACCTGTTGTTTGCGCTTGCTGTGTCTGTTCGTTGTGTGCTCATCTTCCTTTTTTTTGAAGGAGGCACCGGGAACAGAACCCAAGACCTCGCATGTGGGAAGGAGGTGCCCAATCACTTGAGTCACCACCACTCCCTGCTTTGTTGGATCTCTCATTATGTTTTCCTCCTTGTGTCTCTTATTGCATCATCTTGTTGCATCAGCTTGTTGCACCAGCCCGTTGTGTCAGCTCCCTGTCTTGCTCATCTTCTTTAGGAGGCATCGGGAATCGAAACTGGGACCTCCCGTGTGGTAGGTGGGAGTTCATTCACTTGCGCCACATCTGCTTCCCCAGAGCCGGAAGTTTAATTAGTTCCCTTCTGCACTTAAGGCCAAGCCCTGAAGCCTGCACAGGTGGGGGAGGGGGTGGCCAGCCTGGGAAGGGCCCGTAGCCCTGGCTGGGGACACGGCCCACCCAGCCCAGGAGTGGCCCACTGGGCAGAGCCTGGGGCCTGGGGTCCCGAGACTCAGCCTGCAGGGGGCCCGAGGCGGGCAGGCTGGGGTCGCCAAGGCCGGGAGGCGGGTGGACAGGAGCCAGTGCAGAGGAAGCGAGAGGATGCGAAGTCCAGAGACAGCAAGCAGGCTCCCCCCAGCGAGTCCTGGGCCCGGCCTCCCGTCCGTTTAACCCTCTGTGCGGACGCCACTTCCCTTCTCCACCTCTGACCCCTCAGGTGCACTTTGAGCTTCTGCTTAAAAGGAAAAGCGGGACAAACGGGAAAACCAACTCAGGGTTGCCGACCGGGCTCGGTGGCTGAGCCGGCTTCCCACAGCCGAGGCCCCGGGCTCAATGCCCGGTCCTGGAACCTCCAAAAAAAAAAAGGAAAAGCATCCCGGGCAGAGAGGTGGGCCTGAGCGCGGCCCTTGGGGTCTGTGTCCACAGTGGTGGCATCGGTCTCCCCCTGAGGGCAAAAGCCAACACGGGTGTCACGAGGCCCTGACGAGCCGCGCGCCGTGCGCTCTAGAGGCTGACCGCCGCTGTTCCGAGCTGGGACCGCGCTCCCCGTTCCTCAGGTGGGGACACGGAGGCTCGGGCAGGTTAAGTGGCTCCTGCGGACTTGCGAGCCCCCAGCTCTCCTCCCGCAGGCAGGCTTTCCCCTGGAGGGGAGCCCAGCGGAGCTGGCCGGGGTCCTGGTCGCCCTCTGCGCCTGTCCCTCTCCCTCCCTCGGGCCCCCTCCCGAGGAGCCCCCTAGGGCTGCAGCCAGACAACAAAGCCCGTCCAGCAGCAGCGGTCACAGAGGTGAGAGCTCGTTCCACCAAGGGCCAGGGGGAAGTGGGGCTAGGAGAGAAGCCAGGGTGCTGGGGAAAATCAAGACTTCCATAAATGGAGAGACATCCCGTGCTCCCGGACTGGAAGACTCAGTATTGCTAGGATGTCAGTTCTCTCCAAAACGATCTGTAGAGTCAACACAATCCCAATCAAAATCCCAGCAGGTTCCTGTGAAATTTGACAAGGTTATTCTAAAATGTAGATGAAAATGCAAAGGACCTAAAATAGCCAAGCCAATCATGAAGCGCAATGTTGGACAACTTAACCTGGTTTCTATAAAGCTACAGTAATTAAGACTCTGTAGGGAAGCAAATGTGGCTCCTGAGATTGAGCTCCCGCCTACCACACGGGAGGTCCCGGGTTCAATCCCCAGATGCCTCCTAAAGAAGACGAGCTTGACAGCGAACTAACATGACGGACTGACCCAGCGAGCTGACCCAGCGAGCTGACCCAGCTGGATGATACAGCAAAGAGACACAAGGAAGAAAAGCACAATGAGGCAAACACAGGGAGCAGAGGTGGCTCAAGTGATTAGGCACCTCCCTGCCACATGTGAGGCCCTGGGTTCCGGTCCCAGTGCCTCCTAAAGAAGACGAGCTGACGCAACAGGTGGGGCGCAGCAAGCTGATGCAATGAGATGATGCAACTAAGAGACACAATGAGGAAACACGATGTGAGACAGGCGGGAGCAGAGATGGCTCAAGCCATGGGCTGCCTCCCTCCCACATGGGAGGTCCTGGGTGCAGTTTCTGGTGCCTCCTAAAAAAAAGACAATGGAGGAAAAAAAAGAAAACACACACACAATGAACAGACAGCAAGTGCAATCTATGGGGGTAGAGGGAATAAATTTTAAAAAATAAACCTATCTTTTTAAAAAGAGCATACATACTGTGTGGTTCCACTTACCTGAAGTCGGCGAACAGGCCAGCTAATGTCTGGGGAGAAAGGTCTGAAAAGTGGCCACCCCTGGGGAGGCCGGCTAATCACCGGGAGGGGCACGCGGGAACCCCCCGGGGAGCTGGGGAGGCCCTGGACCTCGACTGAATACAACTTCATGTGCACACGTACACGTCTGGGTCATACACATGTAAAAACCCATCAAATCTGTGCTCACATCTGTGCACGCTACACTGTGCTGTATCCTGATTGTAAAAGCCTCCTCGTTAGCTGCACTGTCATCGACGGTGACAGGTGTTCCACGTCAGTGCAAGGCGTGGGTGCTGGGGTGGGGTGGGGGGTCCTGTGTTTTATGCATGATTGTTCTGCAAACCCACAACTTCTCTAAAAAAAAATAATTGAAAAGAAAGAAAATAGAGAAGTTATGGATGCTAAAGCTCCAGGCCTCATGCTCTCCTCGCACGAAAGCCCCAGAGGCCAAGGAGGCGGGGCAGGCACACCTGAAGGCCAGGAGCCGTGTGCGCGCGGGTGACACTTCAGCCGCTGCGCCTCAGTGCCTGCCGCAGTCCACCTCCTGCGCCCATGAAAACCCGTGGGAGACTTTGAAAAGGGAGAAGGACTCCTGGGAGCCCTGGGCGGCAGATAATCCAGCCAGGCTGGGTTTTCTGATTCCATAAGCGCCTCTGTTTTTCAGCACCTCCGAGCTCTTCTACAACTCCATAAGCTGTACAGGGCCGGTGGTGAAGCAGATGACGCCCGCCCACAGAAACGCTGAGGAGTTTTGTCTGGTGGAGGTGCAGCTGATGACTGTCCCGTGGAAATGGGCCAGTTGTGCATCTATTTGTGAATTTCTTTCAACATTCCTGATGGTCTTTACCTGCATCTGCTCTTTGAAAAATTCTTCTTTGAACCAGTTGAAACATCTTGCTGGTTCTCATTTAAAAAGTTAAAGTCGGGAAGCAGAGAGAGTTCAAGCAGTTGGGCACCTGCCTACCACATGGGAGGTCCCAGGTTCAGTTCCTGTACCTCTTAAAGAAGACAGGCAAGGCAGGGAGCTGACGCAATGGGCGAGCTGATGCAATGAGCAGATGCAATGAAGAAACACAATGAGAGGCACAACACAAGGAGTGGTGTTGCTCAAATGATTAGGCATCTCCCTCCCACATGGGATGATCCTGGGTTCAGTTTCTGATGCCTTCTAAAAAAAAAAAGAAGACAGACACAGAGCAGACAGCGAGCACAAACAGTGAGGGGGAGAAATAAATAAATAAGTAAATAAATAAATCTTTTTAAAAAGGTTAAATTCTTTGACTCATGTTTATTATACATTTAAGTCATGAATTCTTTAACATTCTCTTTCCGCAATTCCTTCTCTATTACCCTTTCCTCTTGATGAAACATGTCGATGTCTCTCCATCTCCCACATCAGCTCATACCTGTCTCATTTTTCAAATCCACTCACATTTATTGAGCACCTTGGCATTTGCTGGGCTCTGTGAACACACAATGGAGGGAGACCCAGCTCTGCCCTCCCAGGCCAGGAGGGAAGAGCCCACCTGCTTCTAAGAATTTTCAGGACCACAGGCTCATGTGATCATCGCTGCAACCCTTCAAGACAGTAATCAATGTGATCCTTGCTATTCCCATCTCTACTTTATTGGTAAGAAAACAGAGGCAAGAGAAGTTTGCCCAAACACCTATAAGGCATATGAATGTGTTCAAGTGTTCATGGGGCATTGTCACAGTGGGTGGAGACCTACACAATAACCAAAGAAATATCAAATTCCCATCCTAAAGAGCTCTGCCATATTCTCTAATGGGACAGCAAGAATCCCCCAAGTAATTGATGGAGGATGTACCATTGATGGGTCCTTGACTGTGATGACTGTACTTATGAATCTGTACTTTTGAAACTGAAACTTAGCATAGTATTATAGGGTGCCTAAATGTTACCTCCTGAGAACCTCCTTGTTGCTCAAATGTGACCTTTCTCTAAGCCAAAACTCATCATATAAATGCATTATCTTTCCCCCATGGGACATGACTCCTGGGGATAAGCCTCCCTGGCACAGAGAGATTATTGCCAAGAACCAACTTGCAATGCAACTGGAAAAATACCTTGACCAAAAAGTGGAAGGATAAAGACAAGTAAGTTTATATGGCTAAGAGATTTCAAAGGAGTTGGGAGGTTATTTCAGAGGTTATGCTTATGCACATCTCAGCAGGAACTCATTGACTGCCAAAGTAAATATTACCTCAAATAGTGGGGCTCCTGAGGACTCTGGAGACATCCAGACACTATAGACAGGGCAGACTGTTCAGGAATTTGGTGCCCTTCCAGTGGGTCCTACTTTGGAATTTATGCTCCCCAGTGTGATATAGTTGGACTCAGTTGTGTTTTCCCTACACATGGCTCTTCTGACCCTTCTATTTGAACCAATAGTTAGTACTAGAGTTGATAGGTTTATGTCCAAGACACTTAATCTTTGGACTGTCCATGTGCCAGTTGGGCCCTGAATCTCAGCAGACTTGCAGCATCTAGTCTCCAGTTCACTGGACTCACCCAGGAGAACTAACAAGGAGATGATGACTGACAATGACCATATCAAGGAACAGAGAGAGTCCACAACTGCAAGCAAGAAAGTCCCATCCATCTGCCCCATGGATCTAAGCTTCCTCTCAATTAGAGGTGGAGTGGGCATCACCATCCCAGAATCCTCAGGAACCGGGAATGGATGATGGACTAGAGTAGACTTACTGTTGTTCAACTGTATACTTTTTTTTTAATAGCTTTTTTTTTTTAATTTTTAAATTTATTTCTCTCCCCTCCCTCCACCCCATCCTGGTTGTCTGTTCTCTGTGTCTATTTGCTGCGTCTTCTTTGTCCGCTTCTGTTGTTGTCAGCGGCACAGGAATCTGTGTCTCTTTTGTTGCGTCATCTTGTTGTGTCAGCTCTCCACGTGTGCGGCGCCATTCCTGGGCAGGCTGCACATTCTTTTGCACTGGGCGGCTCTCCTTATGGGGCACACTCCTTGTGCGTGGGGCTCCCCTACGCGGGGACACCCCTGTGTGGCACGGCACTCCCTGGGCACATCAGCATTGCCAACTGTAGACTTTTGATCCTAGCAATGGAAGAATTTTATCATGAATATGGAGGCAGTGGCCACTGGAGGTTGTGAGGGAAGGGAGAGGGGAAAATGGGTGTAATTTGGGGGCATTTTGGGGGCTTGGGAATTATCCTGAATGATACTGCAATGACAGATATAGGCCATTATATATTTCATAATAACATGCAAAAATGGGCAAGAGAGAGTGCGAACTACAATGTAAACTATAATCCACACTTAGTGGCAATGCTACAAGATGTGGTCATCAATTGTGGCAAATGTACCATACTAATGAAAGATGTCGTTGATGTGGGAAAATGTGGGAGGGCTAGGGAGCGGGGCATATGGGAATCCCTTTTTTTTTTTTAAAGATTTATTTTTTATTTATTTCTCCCCCCGCCCCGTCATCTGCTCTCTGTGTCCATTCACTATGTGTTCTTCTGTGTCCACCTGCATTCTTGTCAGCGGCATGGGAATCTGTGTTTCTTTTTCTTGCATCATCTTGCTGTGTCAGCTCTCCGTGTGTGCAGCACCACTTCTGGGCAGGCTGTGCTTTTTTCGCATGGGGCAGCTCTCCTTGTGGGGCACACTCCTAGCACGTGGAGCTCCCCTACGTGGGGGACACCCCTGTATGGCAGGGCACTCCTCGCCCACGTCAGCACTGCACGTGGGTCAGCTCCACATGGGTCAGGAGGCCTGGGATTAAACCCTGGACCTCCTATGTGGTAGGCAGATGCTCTATCAGTTGGGCCAAATCCACGTCTCCCCTATATTTTTTGTGTTACTTTTATGTAATCTAAATTTCTTTTTTAAAAAAAATAAAAATAAAGTGTATTTTTTAAAAAAGAGAGAGAGAAACTTGCCCAACAGTTGAGCCAGGACTCAAGGCAATTAGACCACTGGATGTTATTTGTTTATTTATCTATTTTAGGAGGTACCGGGGGTTGAACCTGGTACTTTGTACATGCGAAGCAGGTGCTCAACCACGGAGCCACACCTGCTCCCTGTACCCTGGGTGTTTAGATGGTCCCCGTTGGGGACCAGTGGGAGCGCCTGAGGGCCCTCTGCACATCCCAACATCTTGGTCCCTCAAAGAAGCCTGGTCCCCTGGGGGACACGGAGGAGAGGAGGGGGAGGCCGGAGAGTGGAGGCAACGGGGAAGGGACTCATGCCGCTTTGGGCGAGCGGGGTTGGCCGTGCGCGTGCACACGCGCGTGCAGGGACCTGACCCTCCCGCCAAGGCACTGGATGAATCTGGGGCTGGGGCAGCGCTGGCTGGCCAGGGGAGCCCCTGAGGCTTGAGCTGAGCCTTCAAAGGCGGTCTTTCTTCCAGGAGGGGCGCTGACCGATCACCGTGCCAGGCGGAGCCACTTCAGCTCGGCGACGCTGGAGGAGGGGGCTCTGCCCCGCACCGGCCTTCCCATCCCAACCTCGCCCACTCCACCTGCCCGGCTCAGGTGACCAGAGCAAAAGCAAAGGGCATCGAGGCAGCCGGAGGGCAGAGCTCGGGGAGCAGAGGGCGGAGACAAAAGCTAAGGACGCCAGAGAGCGACCGTGGGCCCGCAGGGGGAGGCCGCCCGCCCACCTGCGTCCTGCTCCTCGAGTCCAGGGCAGTTAGGAGTCCTGTGGTCCGAGCCTTTCCCAGGACCCCACAGCTACAGCCGTGCTCAGGCCCAGCGTGTCGGCCCTGGGGACCGAGCCCAGCCCCTAGTCGGGAAGGGGACCACTGGGACCTGCCGTCCCCTCATCGGAGCAGGGGTGGGCATTCCCTGGAGACAGTCTGACTCAGGTGGGGGTGTGTTATGACACCCAGCCCATGCCCCAGGGGTGTATCTGTCCCTGACAGGGAGGGAGCGGGTTCCTCCACTATGGCACATGCGCGTGCGCGCACACACACATACACACACACACAGGCGTGCTCTGCGTAGGTCACAGACTCAGACCGGCTGGCTGAGGGGAACCAATTCCCACTAATGAAGCCAACCTCGCCCTGTCTCTTTTTTTTCCTTTCCAAAGATTTATTTTATTTTATTATTTCTTGTTGTTTGCACTTGCTGTGTCTGTTTGTCTTCTTTGCTTTTTCAGGAGGCACCAGGAACCAAACCTGGAACCTCCCATGTAGGAACGAGGTGCTTAATCGCTTGAGCCACCTCTGCTTCCTGCTTTGTTGTGTCTCTCATTATGTTTTCCTCCTTGTGTCTCTTGCTATGTCAGCTCGCCATGTCTGCCTGTTGCATCAGCTCACTGTCTTCTTTAGGAGGCACCGGAAACAACCAGGACCTCCCACATGGTAGGCAGGAGCTCAATTGCTTGAGCCACATCTGCTTCCTCCTGTCTCTTCTCTGAGTCAAATGTCTTTCCATCAGAGCTTTTGCTGGCGGCCCTGACATCCGTATTGGAGTGGGTTGATAAGTTTTAAGCATCTCTCCTTCTGACTTATAAAACCACTGGAGGTCTTGCCTATCTCGTGCTGCTGGTTGGCCAAGGAATGTAACCAACAGTTAAAAATCAGAGAACAATTGTGATTACTGAATCAGTATATAGATGCCTTTTTGCTTTTTAATATATTGTAGAATAGCCAAAAGTGAATCTCTGAAATGACTGAAACTTGCTAAACGAGAGGCCTTTGATCTTTGATAATGATTGCAAACCTTACCCTGTGACTGCAAAAGCCTTGAGAGCGGCCCCTCTGGCGCCCACCCCACCACCCTGCTTTTCAACTTTGGAGTCTCATGATCAGTAGACAGCCCCCTCGAGTTTGCTACCGATGGAACTTGAGCCAGCCCAGGACGAACGCACCCCAATTCCCGAACCATCTTACTAGACGAAGCTAGAGCAAACCAAAACTGTTGTCAGTCTGTGCACGCTCAGTAATTAGCTCATCTCTAACTCTGCCATCTCAGGCCACGACACTCACTAGCAAAGCCCTGCCTGTCTTTGGCTACTATAAAACTATCAGAATTCCTGCAGTTCAGGGAGATGCATTTTAGGCTGATAGGCCACCTGCTCCGCTCTCTTTGCCACTTAGAGATAAACTCTCTCTCCAAACCTCCCTGTATCAGGAATTGGTGGTTGGAGCGCATCAGGCAGAGACCCCCCCGCTTTTGCCGGGTAACAAAAGACCCTGGTCAGGGAAGCTGCAGGAGCTGCTCTCAGAGGACAGAGGGGACAGGAGAGAGAAGTCTGGGAACACCAAACACCACCTCCTGCGTGCCAGGACTCCAAGTGGCACGTCCCCGTGGTGAGCACGTTCCACGCCTGGCCCCCTGGGTTCCAGCACAGCTGGGGGCTCACCGTGATTCTGCTCCCCGTTTCACAGGCAGGGGAGCCAAGGCACAGCCGCCCAGCTGTCGGTGGTGAGTCAGATCCACACAGCCAGGCTGGTCTGCCTCCAGCAGGTACTTCCTGCATCCGGGAGCCCGCATCCGGGGGGCTCCCCAATGCCCGGCCGGCCTGCGGCCTGGATGCTGCGTGGGACATGGGAACGTGTCTCCCCTGAGCAGAGCAGGGGCAGCACGCTTCTCTGCCGTCATAGGCCCGGCTTTTCGGCACCCACGAGTCCCAGCTGGCCAGGGGTCAGCATCCCTCCCCCAGAAGACGAAATGAGGCCCAGAGTGGGAGCCGACTTGCCCAGGGTCTCACAGCGAGCGGGTGGCAGAGCCGGGATTTGAACTTGGTGTGCTGGGAGGCTGGTGCCAGGAGGCGGGGGATCTGTACAGCCGGCGGAGCGGCTGGGCGGCGGCGGGAGCTGGTTTGCAGGACTGTCAATCAACAGGCAAGGCGGGCGACCCCCCCCCCCAAGCATCCTGGAGGGTTGAGGGGGGTGCTATGAGCTCTTGGGGGAGACTGCTTGCAGCGAGCGCGGCGGGGGAGCCTCGCTGGAGGGTGTGGGGAGGGGAGCCCCAAATGAGTAGGGGGGTGGCTATGAGAGGAGGCGAGGGGGGCCGCGGGGAGGGGGCCGCGGGGCGCGCGGAGGCGGGCAGGGGGAGGGGAGGGGGCGCAGCATTGATCATGCTCCATCAGATTCAATCCTGAGTGAAAATGGATTTTTTAATGCGTCTATTAGCTGCTTTGAAAACGCAAATTGAGTTCAGGAGAGAAGGAGTTCGCCATCAGAAAACAACTGGGAATTGGAGGCCCCGCGGTGACCCCCCTCCAAGCCTAAATTTAGCCTTGGGAGGAGAGAAGGGAATGGGAGCCACTGGCCCAGCCGCCTGTCCCCAAGCCCCAGTCCCAAGGCATCTATTCTGCAGAAAAGAGCAACTTGAGGCCCCAGAGGGAAGCCAGTGCTTTGAGAAGGTGCAATCTGGGAAGGCTTCCTGGAAGAGGCAGGGTTCTTAGGGGCCTTTGAAGGTGCAAACTCAACAAATCCTGGCTCAGGTAAAAATAATAATAATAATAATAATAATAATAATAATAATAATTCCCAGCCACCTTTTGCCCTGTCCCTTGCACTTTGCAAAGGCTCCACCACTCTCTCCCAGCTTAGTCCTCTCAGGGACTGCAGAGGGCAGGCGTGTGTGTGGGCGCATTGCACAGCTGAGAGGCTCACAGAGGGAGACTGTGGCCAAGGTCAGCTGGGCATGACCTTGGCTGGGAGTCCCCAAATGTGCTTTATGAGACCAAAGTCCCTGGGCGGGGAAGGTGGAGCTGAGGAGCCACTCCGGGGCTGGGGATGGGGCTGGCTTCTTTATCGCCCCGCAGGTGAGGCGAGGAGGGGGCTGCAGGGGCGGGGAGGGGGTCAGAGGCAAGGTCCCTCCTCCCCATTGTCCTTCTCTCTGCCGGGAGTCTCCTTTGCATATGCAAATGAGCACATCCTCCTGCAATTACACAGCTATCAGGAGCAAATTACCTTCGTGCTGTTTACTTTCACTGTCCTTAATTAATCCGGTTATTAGATGATTAATGAAGCCTGTTTGGTGAAAAATTCATAGCAAGAACGTGTGGGGTGTGTACGAGGTGTGGGGGGGGGGCGCGTGGCTCCCCGTTGTGTGCGTGGCACCTGTGTGCGTCGCACGTGGGCGGCGGCAGGCGGCTGCTCTCCTCGTTCAGAACCCAGGCGCCCCCTTCCCTGCCCAGCCCCTCCGCTGCCTGCCCGAGTGTCCTGCACACATCCCTTCACCTCCCTCCTTCCTGCCCCCCGTCCCAGCACTCCCAGCCCCCCTCTTGCAGCCCATCGCCTCCTCCAGGAAGCCTTCGTGGCTAGGGAAGGAAGGTAGCCCTGCGAGGACAAAGGCCCCAAGCGGGCCTGGAGGGCGGGGAGTCGGTCCCAGGCCTTCTCCACCGCCCCCAGGGCCCGCTCCCAGTGCCCCAACTCCTACGCGCCCCGTGTTCGCTGCCCTTCCAGGCGGTGGGCAGGCGCGCTCCAGGGGCCCCCCTCTCCCCTCTGCAGGCAGCGCTTACCTCTGACGGCCGCGGTCCAGGCCCCACCAGAGGTTAGTCGCGTGCCACGCACACACACGCCTGCGCATGCATGCACACATATGTACACGCATGCACACACGCAAATACATGCACACACGCGCACATGCCCTGGACCTTGACACCACCAGGCCCGGCATCAGGGAACGCTAAGGTAGTATTTCTTCTAATATCTCAGCAGTGACAGGCTGAGCCCCCGGCTGCCCGTGCTGACAGTAGCCCGGCGTTTTCCCTGAGGTACCCCTCCCCAGGTAATTTCTGGGGACTCCAAGGAAGGTGTTTATGACTCATAGATCCATTCTGGGGCCACTTTAATCTGGTATTTCTACCCAGCTGCTATTATACTATGTTGTTTCTGTATGTCTTATTATTTACCCTACTTAGAATTTATTATTTCTTTCCGAGGATTTGTCTTTTTTATCATTTCTGGAAAATTCCTAATCAATGTATTGTTAAATATTGACTATTGCCTCCCCTGTTTCTTTCAATTATCTTCTCTCTGGAATTTGTAGATGACATTTTCTTTCCCATGTGATAGCCTGTGTCTGTGTCTTTTTCCCTTTTGTTCATATTTTTCTCTCTGAGCTCCATTAGTGACCAATGATTTCTGCAAATCTGTTTCCTGGTTCACTATTTCTTCAACCATATCTAATCTACTGTTTAACCCATCTGTCAAGTTTTAAACCGCAACACTATTGTTTTCCTTTCTGAGTCAATTTTTCATTTTCATCTTTGCCTAGTTTTCCTAATAGCATCTTGATTTCTTGAAACATTTTAAGTGTGCTTTTATGATGTTCTGGATCCGACCATTTCAATACCTGAAGTCTTGAAGGTCTGATTGTGCCATTTGTTGTTTCTACTGAGTGGCTCATGATCAGTTGCTTCTTTGTGTACTCTGTAATTTTTTATTGTAAACCCAAGCTTAGCCAGACTTTATCCATGGGACTCCTCTGTGGCCTGAGTTAAGGGCATGACCCTTCCAAGAGAATGTGCTTTTGTTTCTGCCGGGTGGTCCAGGTGCCACCAACACAAGACCACTCACTGCTTGGCGTTTCCCAGAACACACAAGGAGCACAAATGTTTCCCCTGAACTCCTATCTGGGCAGGCTTTTGGGTACCAATTTAAAGGTGACTTTTCTTTCTACTTAGAACACAGGCTGAAATAGACAAATTTTCTTGTCATTTCCCTTTGCTACTGGATGCATTTTTTTCTCTACCTTTCCATGAAAAGTGTAAGCCTCTGAGAGTCCTGTCTTTCTGTGGAGGTCTCGGCTGCAGCTCTCCACCCGTGGGCCCCGCGGCCTGTCTCCTCCCTCCTGGGCCCTCACCAGGCCTCTCGGCTGGTGGTTCTCAGCCTGGGTAGCTTTGTCCTCTCTAGGGACACTTCACAATTCCTGGAGACGTTTTTGATGGCCACAGCTGGCGGGAGTGCTGCTACTGGCATCTGCTTGGTAGAGGCGGAGGATGCCGCTAAACATTGTGCAATGCACCCAACACCCCCGTTAACGAAGGATTTTGACCCAAAATGTCAACGGTGCTGCTAGTTGAGAAACTGCTGTGGGTCAGGGAGCCATGCAGATGACCTGAGGTCTCTCCCCTGTGTCAGAGTCCCCTCCCACGCAGAGGTCCTGCGCCCGCTTTATTGCTGACACCCTGAAGGTTTTCCTCGTGTTTATTCACGCACTTTTTACCAGCACAGCCATGCATTTAAAACACCAGTTGTCCTGTTTTTTGGAGCGTTTCTAGGTGTTCTGTGGGGAGAGCTTTTCCAGAATGTCCACCTGCCTCTCGCCTGCACCTGCCTCTTCATGTCGGCTGCACGGGCTCACCCCTCGCCCGTAGCCCTGTAGCCTTTTCTAGGCTATCTCTGCACCAGCGTGGGCCCCGAAGCCCAGAGAATGTCCAGGAAAGTTTGGCAGACAAGGGAAAGGGCCTTGAGCGTGCGCAGGGCTCCCCAGCAGCGGATACTCTTGGGACTCACAACCCCCTCACCCCCGCTCTCCTTGGGGCCCCACACGGGGCAGCCCGGGAGCTCCAGGTCTGTTCCCCCTCCCTGGCTACAGCCGGGGAGAGGACCCAGTGCCCTGGCCGCGCCCCGCCCACCGCCCAGGCCTTCCTGCTGCAGGACCTTCCCTCCTTGCCCTCCCGCCTGGGTGTGTCCTGCTCACGGGTATCCAGAGCCTGCCTGGCCCACCCTCCCCTCCGCACCGACTGGTGGGCGGGTGTATGGATGGACGGGTTGGCGGATGGACGGACGGATGGATGGGGCCTGGCTTTGGGGCAGGCCCAAGCAGAGCAATTACAGTGACCGATTGTCCATGTCCCAGAGTCGGGGTGATTTAGCTTCCCAGCGACACGGCGTTAGACAGCCGCTGTCCATTGCGAACGTGCATTTAAGGAGACAGTTCTCTGATGCCTCAAGGACACAGCCGGGCGGGAGAAGCGCCCAATTTACATGACTAAACAGCGCACTTAACTTTGCAGAGTGCCGCATCTGCATTCCATTTGTGGCGACTTTACGGTTTCCTCCAGCGCGGGCGAGGACGCTGGCTTGTGTAAGCCTGGGCCCACGAAGAAGCAAATGGAGCCCGTTCCCAAACCGAAGCAGGGCATCTCCAGCTCTGCGAACCTGAGCTGCCGGCCGCTCCCCGGCGGCCCTTCCCTGGAGAGGGCAAAGCCAGGCCCCTCTCCCCCCAGCAGAACCCCGGGCAGCCCCCCTTCCTCCCTGCAGCTCCAGCCGCACAGGGCGTCCCTCTGCGCCCGCCACTGCTTTAGGCATCGGACGTTAGGCAGACCCAAGGCCCTGCCACACGGGCTCTGTTCTCCTCAAGGACAAAGACACAGATAAGTGTGTGAGAAGAAAACACAGAGCTAGGAAGGCACGCTAAGGGGTGTGGAGTTTTTCTTTTTGGAGTAATGAAATAAGTCTAAAATTTTTTTGTGATGATGAATGCAGAACACTGTGATTCTACTAAAAGCCCCTGAGGGGAGCAGATGTGGCTTGAGCGGCTGAGCGCCCGCCTGCCACATGGGAGGTCCCAGCTTCAGTTCCCAATGCCTCTTGAAAAAATAAAACAAACAACAAACAAATAATGAAAAACCAACTCAGGGAAGCTGATGTGGCTCAGGGGTTGAGTGCCAACTTCCAATATTTGAGGTCCCGAATTCAATTCCCAGCTCCCAGTACCTCAAAAAAAAAAAAAAAAAGCCATTGATTATACACTTTCAATAAATTGTTTGGTGTGTGAATATATCTCAAAACTGCTTGGTAAATAAATAAATAATTGTGCAAGAATAGCCAAAAATAGCAGCTATGTACAGCAGGAGAAACAGAGAGAGATTGGAAGTTGAAGAATTTTCCCATTTATTTGTCTGGTTTTTGTTTATTATTATTATTATTGAAATGATGAAATGCTCTAATGATGATGGAAGTGATGAATGCACAACTATGTGATTATACCAAACACACCACTCTGGATGAACTGAATGCTTTGTAAATATGCACTAATAAAATTGGTTTGTTAAAAAAGCAAAGAAAATAAAACAGGCACGGAAGGACGAGGACCGTGAAGAAGAATGAAGTGTGCCGGTGTCTGGAGGGACGGGGGAGGCTGCGTCGGGGTGGGGGGGTCCGGAAAACCCTTCTGTAAAGAGGACTTCCTTCAGTGAAGTCCTGAGACTTAAGGAGGGAGAAACAGACATGGCTCAAGCAACTGGGCTCCCGCCTGCCACATGGGAGGTCCCTGGTTCAGTTCCTGGTGCCTCCTAAAGAAGACAGTGAGCTGGTGTGACAGGCAGGTGCGGCAAGCTGACGCAACAAGAGACACAAAAAGAAAAACATAATAGGAGACACAATAAAGCAGGGAGCAGAGGTTCCCAGTGCCTCCTAAAGAGGACAAGCAAGACAGAGAGCTGACGTGAGGGCAGGCGCAACAAGCTGACACACCAAGATGATACAACCAGGGTGGTGGACTTAGCCCAGTGGTTAGGGCGTCCGTCTACCACATGGGAGGTCCGCCGTTCAAATCCCGGGCCTCCTTGACCCGTGTGGAGCTGGCCCATGCGCAGTGCTGATGCACGCAAAGAGTGCCGTGCTGCACAGGGGTGTTCCCCGCGTAGGGGAGCCCCACGCGCAAGGAGTGCGCCCCGTAAGGAGAGCTGCCCAGTGTTAAAGAAAGTGCAGCCTGCCCAGGAATGGTGCCACCCACACGGAGAGCTGACACAACAAGATGACGCAACAAAAATAAACATAGATTCCCGTGCCGCTGACAACAACAGAAGCGGACAAAGAAGAACATGCAGCAAATGGACACAGAGAACAGACAACTGGGGGAGGGGAGAGGAAGAAATAAATAAATCTTAAAAAAAAAACGAAACAAGGAAGATGAACAGACACGCAAGTGCAAACAAGGAGGGAATGGGGAGAGATAAATAAATAAAATAAATCTTAAAAATAAAAAGAACTAACTTTAAAAAAAAAAGGGCTTAAGAAGGAAGACTAGGGAAACGGACTTTGGCCCAGTGGTGAGGGCGTCCGTCTACCATATGGGAGGTCCGCGGTTCAAACCCCGGGCCTCCTTGACCCGTGTGGAGCTGGCCATGCGCAGTGCTGATGCGCGCAAGGAGTGCCGTGCCACGCAAGGGTGTCCCCCGCGTAGGGGAGCCCCACGCGCAAGGAGTGCGCCCGTGAGGAGAGCCGCCCAGCGTGAAAAGAAAGAGCAGCCTGCCCAGGAATGGCGCCGCCCACACTTCCCGTGCCGCTGACGACAACAGAAGCGGACAAAGAAACAAGACGCAGCAAATGGACACCAAGAACAGACAACCGGGGGAGGGGGGGAAATTAAATAAATAAAATAAATCTTTAAAAAAAAAAAAAAAAGAAGGAAGACTATTCCACATTGAAGGCGCAGCCGCTGGAGCCTTGGAGAAGAGCCCACGGGGCTGGGCTGAGAGGAGAGAAGGCAGGAGGGAGGTGAGCCTGGAGAAGCACGGAGGGCCAGGCCCCGGGACCCGCACAGCCCTGGCCCGGGGTTTGAGGTTGATTTTTTTTTTTTTTGAAGTTTCGTTTTTTGTGTGCCTATTTATTTTTTTAATATTACATTCAAAAAATATGAGGTCCCCATATACCCCCTCCCCCCTCCTCCCATAACAACAACCTCCTCCATCACCATGAGACATTCACTGCACTTGGTGAATACATCTCTGAGCACCGCTGCACCCCATGGCCAGTGGTCCACACCATAGCCCACACTCTCCCCCAGTCCACCCAGTGGGCCATGGGAGGACATACATGTCCAGTAACTGTCCCTGCAGCACCACCCAGGACAACTCCAAGTCCCGAAAACGCCCCCACATCTCATCCCTTCAGCGGCTTTCAGGCGGGGTGAACCCGACATTGCCGCAGGCTCCCCGGTCGCTGTGTGCGAGTGAGGCGGGCCAGAGCCGAGGTGGGCGGCCTGGGGGGCGTGCTCCTACGCCAGGCCGCGGATGGGGGCGCCTGGGGGGCGTGCTCCTAAACCAGGCTGTGGAGGGGCGGCCTGGGGGGCGTGCTCCTACGCCAGGCCGCGGGTGGGGGCGCCTGGGGGGCATGCTCCTACGCCAGGCCGCGGGTGGGGGCGCCTGGGGGGCGTGCTCCTACGCCAGGCCGCGGATGGGGGCTGGGGGGGCGTGCTCCTAAGCCAGGCCGCGGGTGGGGGCGCCTGGGGGGCGTGCTCCTAAGCCAGGCGGCGGATGGGGGCGCCTGGGGGGCGTGCTCCTACGCCAGGCCGAGGCGGGGGCACCTGGGGGGCGTGCTCCTAAGCCAGGCCGAGGCGGGGGCACCTGGGGGGCGTGCTCCTAAACCAGGCCCAGGTGGGGGCGCCTGGGGGGCGTGCTCCTACGCCAGGCCGCGGATGGGGGCTGGGGGGCGTGCTCCTACGCCAGGCCGCGGATGGGGGCGCCTGGGGGGGCGTGCTCCTAAGCCAGGCCGAGGATGGGGGCGCCTGGGGGGCGTGCTCCTAAGCCAGGCCGAGGCGGGGGCACCTGGGGGGCGTGCTCCTAAACCAGGCCCAGGTGGGGGCGCCTGGGGGGCGTGCTCCTACCCAGGCCGAGGATGGGGGCGCCTGGGGGGCGTGCTCCTAAGCCAGGCCGAGGTGGGGGCGCCTGGGGGGCGTGCTCCTAAACCAGGCTGTGGAGGGGCGGCCTGGGGGGCATGCTCCTAAGCCAGGCCGGGGTGGGGGCACCTGGGGGGCGTGCTCCTACGCCAGGCCGCGGGTGGGGGTGGCCTGGGGCAGGCGCTGGGAAGCGGGTGGGTTTCTGGAAACACTTGTCGCCCGGGGTGAGGGGCGTGAGAGAGAGGAGGAGCCACGGTCGGCGCCGCGTCTGCGTTTCCAGAGCTGCTGCGACCAACAGCGCGGGCCGGCCGGCTTCACCCGGGCAGCCCCGCGTCCCCGTCTCGAGGACTGTGCCCCCAAGAGCCGGGTGCCGGCGGGCCCGGCCTCCCTCCAGGGCCGCAGCCCGTCCCCCTCGCTGTCCTCCATGCCCCCGCCGGCTGTTTCCTCTGTGGGAGGCCCCGTCGCCCTGGACGAAGGCCCTGCCTCGTGCCGCTTGGCCTCAGCCTCTTCCGAGCCCCGCAGTGTTCACGCGCGTTCGCGCTCGCGGGACCAGGCGCGGCGTGCGTGGGTCTTGGTGGGACACGGCTCCCGCACCAGGGTTGCTGGCCGGGCAGCTGGGAGGACGTGGGGCCCTGTCCTGAGGGCGCAGCGGAGGGCCAGGAGCCCGGGAGGAGCGGGGAGCAGGCGGTGGGCCGCGGGGCTGGGTCGGGGAGCCTGGGGAGGCCCTCCTGCGTCAGGGCCACGGACCTGAGGCGCCCCCCGGGGAGCGAGCATAGTGAAGAAAGAGCCTGCGGCCCGGGAGCGCAGCGGCTCCAGAGGCGTTCAGCGCTCCTCCCCTGCTCCGGGCTCTGCGGGGGCTGCCGCTGCACCTGCGCCCTTCCCGGTGCTCCCCTGCCGGCCTCGGCCGCTCCGGCCCGCGAGCCTCCCACAGCGCCCTGGGCCTGCTGGGCCCCGTTCCACCGCAGGACCTTTGCCCACGCGCTCGCCTGCGCTGTGCTCCCTCTTATCCCACGCTTCTACTGCCTCCTCCTTTCTGGTGGAAATTCAGGGCCGCCGCCCTGGAGAGGCCTTTTTTTTGTTGTTGTCTTTATTTATTTTTTTAATATTACATTTAAAAATATGAGGTCCCATGTACCCCCACCCCCTCCCCCCACTCCTCCCATAACCACAACCTCCTCCATCATCATGAGACATTCACTGCACTTGGTGAATACATCTCTGAGCACCGCTGCACCTCATGGTCAGTGGTCCACATCACAGCCCACACTCTCCCCCAGTCCACCGTGGAGAGGCCCTTCTCGACCCGGCGCGAGTGTAGCTGTCAGCACCGCGTCTGCACACACACGGCTGCTCTGCCTGGGACCCTCTTCTCCTCTTCCGGAGGACTCTTTCCACTGTAACTTGAGTGCGCCTCCCCTCCCGCACCTGACAGGAGCTGGGGGAGCTGCGGGACACTGACTCTCCGCCCACCACGCCTGCAATAAAATAAACGGTGCGCGGGGAGTGACCGGAAGCAGGACCCGAGGCTGGCTGCGCAGGTGCTACATTCTCCACGCTGCACCAAACCTCACACCCGACCGTGGTCGACAGGACGGGGCTGCTAGCAGTTCCAGTCGTCTCTCCCTCCGGACTACAGGATTACCTGTCCTCAGCCCCTTAAGGTGAGGTGTGGGCGTCAGACTTGCTTTAGCCCATACCCTACGAGCAGCGAGCAGCAAGGCCGGGCCCCTCACAGGTGGAAGCGCTCACGGGCTGCTGTGCCGCTCTCCGCGCCCTCTCCTCCCGCCACGAGAGCCGTGTGCGGGGCAGCGCCCACCACCTGCAGCCCCCAAGTGACAGGACGGAGCAGGGCCCCACCCACGATGGACAGTTAGCTGAGCAAGGGGGAAAGCTCGGGTGTTTGGTCTCTGAGTTTGTGATACGCAGCACAGCCCAGCCCACCCGGAAACAAGACAATGAGCTCCAGCCCATGACCCCTCTCTGTGCCCGCTTCTCAGACTCATTCAGCCAGCATACACTAATCAAAGGTTCGCTGCACGCCGGCGCTGGCCGCACGGAGAGGAATCAGACACGGCCCAGCCTCTGAGGAGCCTGTGGTCGTGGGTGTAGAAATGGCTGAGGAAGTACAATAAAGCACGGTGCAGTGGAGCTCCGCGATCCCGGAGGAAGGAATGCTAAAGCAGAATCTTGCGACGCGGATGTGGCTCAAGCATTTGGGCGCCCGCCCACCACACGGGCGATCCAGAGTTCCCCACGCCTCTAAGAGAAGACGAGCAAGACGGCAAGCAGACCTGACAGACTGGCGTGATGGGCTGGCCCGGTGAGCCAATGCAAAGAGCTGAAACAAGATGAGGCAATAAGGAGACGCAACGAGGAAATGCAATGAGAGACACAAGAAGGCAGGGAGCTGTGGCTCAAGAGATTGAGCCCCTCTCTCCCACTTGGGAGGTCCCGGGTTTGGTTCCCTGTGCCTCCTAAAGAGAAGACAAGCAGACACAGAGAGTGCACAATGAATGGACACAGAGAGCAGACAGTGAGCCCAAACAATGATGGGAGAAATAAATAAAATAAATCCAAAAAAAAAAAGTAGAATCTTGACTTGAAGGTGCCAGTTGTCCAGGTGAGGGTGGAGGTGTGTTCCAGAAGGCGTGGCATCCTTGGCACAGGGACCAGCCTCGCAAAGGCCACCACAGGGGAGACAGCATGGTAGGGGACCCAGGGGAATGTGGCTGGATTAGTCAGAGGAAGCTGCTCTCCCGTCGACTCCAAAATACATCAGCTTAAACAAGACTGAAGCTGGCTCTCCCACAGTAACAGTCCAGAACGTGATGTCCCAGGCCGCAGGGGTCTCTGCCACCCCCTGCTCTCGGCTTCACCTCCGAGTTCACGGTGGCTGCTCCAACTCCTGCCATCGCATCTTCAACCCAGTCAGAAGGAAGGGGAAAGCATTAACTGGAGAGCTGGAAGGAGCACAAGCCTTTGCTCTGCACGTCCACAGTTCCTGGATGCTCTAGCTCTACAACCAGCGCCCCACCCACCCAGCCTTCCAAGCCAGAGTTATCCCCACATCCTCCCCTCGGTTCCCGTCTACATCAAGCAATCGTGGAGACCACCCCCGTGCTCTCCCGGCTTGGCGTCTCCTCCCCGGGTCCTCAGCTCTCCCAGGATCATGGCGATAGCCTCCTAACACAACTACCTCACGCCCAGTCTTTCCAATCCAGCACGCACACAGTGGCTGCCCCAGTTTCCAGCTCCGACCAGGTCCCTTCCTCCGTGGAGGGAAGTCCAGGTCCCTGGGCGCAGCCCCAGCTCCTCCTGCCTCAACTCTGCCCACCTCTCCGTTTCCAGCTCTCACCCCTGGGACCTGCCCAGTACCCTACTTGGGCCGTCTTCCAAAACACCGAGGCGTTTATGGCCTCTGTCCCTCTGATCCTGCCTCTTCCTGTCCCTCTGGCAGCGTGCTTGTGCTCGTCGTTCAGGGCTCCGCTCACGTGCTCCTCCTCCAGGAAGCGGAGTTGGGGTCCTTCTCTGCGTGCCTGGGGCATGTCCCTACTCTCCACTTCCGCATTATTTTATGATTATTTCTTCAGGCTAGTTGTTCCGTGTCTCCAGAAACAGCCGTGCATCTGGACACACAGTGGGGCTTTTAAAAATCGAATGAAGAAATGAGCGGGGGAAGCAGAAGCCAGCCAGAGCGCCTTGGAGACAGTGCGGCGTGGGGGCCAAGGGCGGGCGGCGAGGCCGAGCCGGGAGGTCCCAGCTCCACCACTGCTGTGTGCACCTGAGCAGGTCAGTGGACCTCTCTGGCCTCACTGTGCTCCGTCAGTAACATGGCAACAATGATAGTGCTTCTCTCATATAGTTGTTAGGAAGATTAAACAATTCAGGTAAAATTCTGACAACAGCGCCCGGGGAGCCGGCCGTCCTCCGCCCGCGCTGCTTCACCAAGGGCGGTGAGGACCTCTAAGCGTCCGAGCAGAGGAACGGCCTCGTCAGCTCCGCATCTCGGAAGGCCGGGAGGACGGTCCCACATCCGGCCAAAATGACACACAGGGAGCAGGTTCACCTCCCCCCCAAAGCAACTGAAAAACGGGTAAGACGCAGGGAAGCACAGTTCTCCAGACACTGGACACTGACCGGTCCTCGGGGACCTGGAAGGAAACGACCCAAACAAGTAGAGGAACAATGCTGGAGATCCAGCCGTGTCGCCTCCCGCCAGCCAGAGCGGGACACCTCAGAAACCACGGGGTGCAGGCCGTTCTCCTAAGGTTTGCCCCGGTGGTGGGGCAGAACGGCCCTGGACGAAATGCTGCGCTGATCCCACCTGAAAAAGCTTCAAAACAAGACCTGAAAAGGTCAAACTGTTTCCAAGTAACCGAACCACATCCCAGGAAAAGCTCAGGAATATTCACAGGTATACAAAAACATCTGGCATCCAATGAGGGAAAATCCACGATACTTGACTTCCAATAAAAAATTGCCAGGCATACTTTGAAGCCAGAAAATACTGCCCATAATGAGAGAAAAAATCAATCAATTGAAACCAACCCAGAAATGACACAGATAATAGGATTAGTAGACAAGGACATTCGAGCAATTATAACGGTATCCCATATGTTCAAGAAGCAAGAGGGAAAAGTAAACGTGCTAACTAGAGACACGGAAAATATTTTTGAAAGACTCGGTCAAACCTTAGCTTGCCAGGTCTACTATGACAAATACCACTGGATGGCTAGGTTTAGACAACAGGAATTTATTGTCTTACAGTTTTGGAGGCTAGGAGTCCAAAATCAAAGTACTGCCAGGCCATGCTCTCTCCCAGAGTCTGCGGGATTCTGGTGCTGGCCTCCCGGCAATCCTTGGGGCTCCTCGGCTCATAGCTGTATCTCCACCTCCATCACACAGTGATGTCTCTCCTTCTCTCACTTCTACTTCTGAGTACGATTTCCTGCGCTCATCAGGCCTTCCACCATATTGGAGCAAGGCGCACCCTAGTCAGTCCACGACACCTTAACTAGCCGCATCTGCAAAGGTGCAGGTGGACCACACCCACAGCCTGCTCACCTTTACTAATGACGCATTCCAAGAGCCACACCTGCAGGGCTGGGAGTTAAGACTTGAAGATGTCTTTTGTGGGGGTCATGATGTACTCAATCCCCAGTACAACCCTCTGGAAATGAACTACCATGCTGAGATTTAAAGTGCACTGGGGGAAGCGGACTTGGCCCAGTGGTTAGGGCGTCTGCCTACCACATGGGAGGTCCGCGGTTCAAGCCCCGGGCCTCCTTGACCCGTGTGGAGCTGGCCCATGCGCAGTGCTGATGCACGCAAGGAGTGCCCTACCACGCAGGGGTGTCCCCCGCATAGGGGATCCCCACGCATAAGCCCCGGAAGGAGAGCTGCCCAGCACGGAAGAAAGTGCAGCCTGCCCAGGAATGGCACCGCACACACAGAGAGCTGACACAACAAGATGATGCAACAAAAAGAAACACAGCTTCCCGGTGCCGCTGATAAGGATAGAAGCGGTCACAGAAGAACACACAGCGAATGGACACAGAGAGCAGACAACAGGGAGGATGGGGAGAGAAAAAAATAAAAAATAAATCTTTAAAAAATAAAGTGCACTAGATACAATTGACAGCAGATTGGACACTGCAGAAGAAAAGGGAAAGGAATTTGAAGACATGGCAATAAAAACTACCTGAAATGAAACACAGAGAGGAGGGAAAAAACAAGACTGAAAAAGAAAATAAGACTATCAGTGAATTGTCCGACAACCTCAAGAAGTTGCAGTAGAAGTCCCCAAAGGAGAGCAGACAGAGGGGAGGGCAGAATATTTTTCAGAATAGGGTGAAAACTACAAATCCATAGATCTAAGAAGCTCAACAAAACCCACGTTCAAGAAACACAATGAGGGAAACGGACTTTGGCCCAGTGGTTAGGGCATCCGTCTACCACATGGGAGGCCCGCGGTTCAAACCCCGGGCCTCCTTGACCCGTGTGGAGCTGGCCATGCGCAGTGCTGATGCGCGCAAGGAGTGCCGAGCCACGCAAGGGTGTCCCCCACGTGGGGGAGCCCCACGTGCAAGGAGTGCGCCCGTGAGGAAAGCCGCCCAGCGTGAAAGAAAGTGCAGCCTGCCGAGGAATGGCGCTGCCCACACTTCCCGTGCCGCTGACGACAACAGACAACAGAAGCGGACAAAGAAACAAGACGCAGCAAATAGACACCAAGAACAGACAACCAGGGGAGGGGGGGAAATTAAATAAATAAATAAATCTTTAAAAAAAAAAAAAGAAAAAAAAAGAAACACAATGATAACTACACCAAGGCACATCACACATGGCTCAAAACCAGTGATTAAGAAAAAAAGTTATAAGCAGCCAGAGAAAAAGACAAATATGAAGATTAGGATGATGGTGGCATTCTCCTCAGAAACACCATAAATAAACCAGAAGACAGTGGAGCAGCCTCAGAGGAGAGCTGAGACACCCTGGAGGCTGGCGGAGGCGCCGGGAGACCGTGACGGTCCAAGGGAGAGAGCCAGGGGGGCGTGACCGCCCAGGTGGCAGTGTGGATGGAGGAGGGGGAGAGGGCGTGGAGGAGACCCAGCGACTGGCGAGGAGTGAGAAGGGGCGGCCAAGGTAAGGGGCAGCCTTCTGGCTTGGGCAGCTGCTGAACGACAAAATGGGACACATGGAGAACAGGTTTAAGAGAAGACTATTGGAGACTGGGAGAGAGGTATAAGCTTGACACTCACCTGAGGCCATCTCAGTCAGGAGAGGAAAAGCTCTAGCACCGTAATAAAAATCCCAAAACTTGTGTAGTGCAGCACGAGAGTTTATTTCCTGTTCACACTCAGTTTATCCCGGCCGGCCCGGGCTCGCTCCATTCAGTCACGCAGGGACCCAGGCGCCCTCCATCTTACGTGGCACCATCTCCACATGTGACTGCCAAGGTCGCCACGCAGGAAGAGGCACGGAGGAGGCACGCCAGCCGCCTCGGGCCACAAGGACACGCCTTGTCTCCACCCACAGCTCATCGGCCAGAACGAGTCAGAAGCCCCCACCCCACTGCAAGGGAGGCTGGGAACCGTGGAGGATGCCATGAAGCACCGCGGTCCGGAGTGTCATGAGAGGGGCCGTGGGCTTTTGGAAGGGGAGGAAGAGTAAATGAACACAGGAGTGGGGCCCCTGAGGGCGCCCTGGCATTTGAGGGGCAAGGGAAGAAGCCCCCAAAGCAGGAAAACGTACTGTCCTGGGAGGTCAAGGCAGCCAAGACGAGGGGAAGGCTCGCGTCTCCACCGCATCTCCTGAGCTCTACGACTGTGTCGTTCTGAAAGTATTTTCAGTAGATATTATTATCACTGTTTCACGGATGGAGAACCTGAAATGGCGAGAGCTGAGGGACTCAGGCACCACGTCAGAGGGGATGGCAGAGCCATGGCCAAAGCCAGGGCTCCTGGCCCCGGGCCCCTCATCCGCGTCTTCTGCTTTTGCCCCACTCTGCCTGTGCCCAGAGAGGTGCCAGGCGTAGCCACTGTGTCCAGACTGGAGGGCAACACTGACTCCTCCCTCCAGGCTGCCCTCCCTGATTTCCCCCGGCGTCCAGCAAGCTCAAAAGGGAGCGTGTTTTCAGGGCTCTGAAAATCACAGGATCCCCCCCTCACTTTCCTGGGTTGAAGGATGGTGGTGGGAAGGGTCTTTCCAAGCCTCTCAAGTCTAGAAAGCCTCTTGACCTCTCTGGGACTCAGTTTCCTCCTCTGTAAAGTGGGGCGGGGGTGCGGGCTGGCAGCAGCTGGTCCTGGAGGCCAGTCCAGCTGAGACAGTGTTAGCCCCACCCCTCCTGCACCAGCGAGTCCGGCCACCGCACCGTGGTGGGGTGCGGGGCCGGTAGGCCCCCCTTGACTGGTCCCCGCCCCAATTTCTCCATCCTCTCCTGCTTCACAACATTAAGCCTCTTCCTCCAACCACACACAGGAAACCGGGGCTGGGGGAGCTAAAAGAAGGGCCTGGTTTGCACATCCAAGCCCCTCCCCCACCCCTGACTGTGTGCGCAGTTGCCATAGCAACTGGCCCCGAAAGACTCTTCTCCGCAGTCGCCTCCCCTTTTTGTAGAGCTGGAATGCCAGCTGCTTGCCCAGGCTCTGAGGGCTCAGAGCTGGATCACTCACTGTAAGGATAAAGAAAGTGAGGTCAGAGAGGGAAAGCAATTTGCCCAGATGCACACAGCTAGCTGTCCGCAGAGCCTCACTTAGCACCCAGGCCTTCTGATTCCCATCCCAGGGCGCCTGTCATCCTGGGAGATAGGGACGGGTCAGTCCCCTACCCAGTGACCAGCCCACTGCCTCTGTGCTCTGGCCAGGCCTCTGGGGAGGAGCTTGGCAAGCCCAATGGGGCAGAGCCGCAGAGACAGAGCCGGGAATGGGGGTCCCTCTGTAGAGCCAGTCAAGCCCCCTCCCCAACTCCCTCCTTCCACAGATGCTGATCGGGCGCCTGCTCCGGGCCAGGCACTGCTCTAGGTGCGGGGGGTTCCGCTGGGATCAGTCAGACAAGCCCCCGTCCTGGTGACACAGCGTTCTGCTGGAAGGAGGAAGAAACGAGCTGACAGGTGGGAGCTGAGAGAGGGAGCTGGAGAGCGGTGGCGGAGGCAGCTCTGGGAGCCAGGGCAGTCGGGGCCGTTCTCCCAAAACCAGATCTTTCACAACTTACCTGGCCCCGGCAGCACCTCTGGAGCGTCTGACTCCAATACGAGCTGGAGAACGTGCCCGGGGCCAGAGCCCTGGGGCTTTAGCCGTGAATGTCAGGCACGCCAGCGGAGGTTGGAAAGCTGCTTCGTGGCCGTGGCTGCCCTGTCTGTTCCCAGCACGGCCTGCTGGCCCCTGATATCCAGCAAGGATCCCCCACCCCCACGCCCCACTCGCCAGCACCAAAATCATAACCCAAATGCACTTCCTGGTGCGTCGAGACAACCCTTCACCTCTTAGTTAGAGAGAAAAGCCATGACTAGAAAAGCCATGACTACAAGGGCCTCCAGCAGATACCGGGTGTCAGACAACCAACATCAGCAGACCTCTATCTGGGAGCGGATTTTTATTACACTCTTTATCATGGGAAACATCAAACATGCACAAAGGAGAATGACAGAAAGAACTCCGATGTGACCCGACCCAGCTGGAGAGTCGGCAGTTCGCGGCTCCTCGGCCCCCAGCTCTGCTCCCTGCCCGCTGGGTTATTTTGAAGCTACCTGGGTCTGGTTTGATGAGAAAAAGTAGAACAGGAAGCCCCCCTCCCAAACCAGGAAGAGGAGGTTCCAGAAGCCTGGGTCAATAAGGCGGGGGGGTCTTGGGTGGCAAATGCCCACGGCAGACCCCGGGGTCAGGCGGGACGGAGGGAGCAGCTGGCCGCAGGGAGGGCGCCGGGCGGCTGAGGAGGAGGCGGGAAGGGCCGGCCAGCCGAGCCCCACTTCCTGCCCCAACCCCGCCTCTCTTTGTTTCTTTCCCCCTTCTTCCCCTACCCCTCACTGGCAATAAAAACATAATTACGGGGCTTTATATTTTAAAAAAAGGCAAATTATGGTGACACGCTTTAATTATCCGCCAAGCAATGGCGGGCTGAATTACACAGGCAGGGCCTCGGAGGTTACCTAAAAATAAAGCAAGAAGCCTCATTAGATGCTAATTGCTGCTTTTGCCACTCAAGTGAGATCTTGGCACCATGTCCCGTTTGGTGCCAGGCTGTCTACGGGAGGCCCAAGCCCTGTGAGGCTCAGAGTGCCGGGGCCACACCCCACAGGGTGGTGCAGGCGAGGCAAGAGGCCGAGAGGGGGCCCAGGGGCCAGGGGCAGCGCCTCAGTTTCCCCCGATGTTCAGTGGGCAGATGGAAACCCCTGGGCCAGGGGCGGGAGAAGAGGCCAACAGCCCGTTCTCGGGCTGCAGAGAAGGAGGTTCCACCCAGGCTCCAGGACGCCGGCACCTTCCTGGGGCCTCCCAGGACCCCTCACTGGACCGGGAGGCTGAGCTGGTGCTGAGGGGGCCCAGGGCCCAGCACCTGCCCCGCTGCCTTCAGGGCCTGAAGGGCCAGAAAAGGCGGCCTCAGAGCCTGCCCATCGCACTGCCGGGACCCGAGACAGCCTGGCCCCTGGTTCTGGAGCTGGGTTCCCTGTGTGGCCGGGGAGTCCAGGGAAGGGGAAGGCGGCTGGCCACAGAGCACATGGCCGCAGAGCACGCGGTCGACAGAGCACGTGGCCAACCGAGCACACAGCCCACAGCACACGGCCCACAGAGCACACGGCCCACAGAGCACACAGCCCACAGAGCACACGGCCCACAGAGCACACGGCCCACAGAGCACACAGCCCACAGAGCACACGGCCCACAGAGCACACGGCCCACAGAGCACACGGCCCACAGAGCACACGGCCCACAGAGCACATGGCCGCAGAGCACGCGGTCGACAGAGCACGTGGCCAACCGAGCACACAGCCCACAGCACACGGCCCACAGAGCACACGGCCCACAGAGCACACGGCCCACAGAGCACACAGCCCACAGAGCACATGGCCCACAGAGCATGTGGCCAACCAAGCACACAGCCCACAGAGCACGTGGTCGACAGAGCACATGGCCAACCAAGCACACAGCCCACAGAGCACGTGGCCCACAGAGCACGTGGCCCACAGAGCACACGGTCGACAGAGCACACGGCCCACAGAGCACACAGCCCACAGAGCACACGGCCCACAGAGCACACAGCCCACAGAGCACGTGGTCGACAGAGCACATGGCCAACCAAGCACACAGCCCACAGAGCACGTGGCCCACAGAGCACGTGGCCCACAGAGCACACGGTCGACAGAGCACACGGCCCACAGAGCACACAGCCCACAGAGCACACGGCCCACAGAGCACACAGCCCACAGAGCACGTGGTCGACAGAGCACATGGCCAACCAAGCACACAGCCCACAGAGCACGTGGCCCACAGAGCACGTGGCCCACAGAGCACACGGTCGACAGAGCACACGGCCCACAGAGCACACAGCCCACAGAGCACACGGCCCACAGAGCACACAGCCCACAGAGCACGTGGCCCACAGAGCATTTAGCCACAGAGCATTTAGCCACAGAGCACATGGTCGACAGAGCACACGGCCCACAGAGCATGTGGCCCACAGAGCACGTGACAGACCCCACGTGGAAACTCCCTGAGAAGACAGCTGCCTGAAAGACCCTGCAAGACCCTGACCACAAGATCCCATTTGGAAAAACAAGATCCTGTTTGACCCACGAGGTCCCATTGGATCAAAGGGGAGCCCTGGACCCTCAAAAGGCCTCACTATTGGCCCCTGAGAACTGACAAGTAGGGCAACCAATCAGAACAGCAAGCAGCTGGAGTCCCGCCCCAGCATCTGATGGGGAGGAGAAGACACTTTAGGAAGCCCTGATGGGGCGACATCCGCAGCTCCCCCCGCACCCTGCCGGGATCCAGGCTCCAGGGCGCACACTTTCCTCATTTCCTAGAAAACCCCTTACTGCCGACCCTATGGCGTGTCCCTAAATTCTTTTATGCTGCATCAGCCAAGAACCTAGAAGCCAGAACCCAGAGCCATCGGGTAGCACCCGGGGTCCTGGGCGCCCCACACAGGGTCCCGTGCACCCAGCTGGCCTGGACTCGGCGGGCTCCTGCCCGGGGCTGGCGTGGCCTGGCTGCCCTGGCCCCTCGGCATGTCTGGGCTCTGTCCTGGGTTTGTCCCCACAAGCTCGTGCGTGGGCGTTTTTGCCTCCTCCTGACTTCAGAGGCTCCGAGTGGGTCCCACGTCTGGCCCGCTCCCCGCTGTGCACCCGGAGCCCACAGAGGGTGCTTAACCTCTGAAGGAGGCCCGAGGAAGGGAGGGGCCCGATGGGTGGCACCCGTCTCAGCTGGCCTGGGGCCCTCCTGGTGTGGGCACTGAGAGCCGTAGCCCGGGAGCCCCTGGTCCCGGGCACACCTGGGGCTGAGCCCCCACCCCCGCCTACGTCCACGTAGTCCTCAAGCTCGTGACGCGGCGGGGAACAGAGACCCGTAGGTGACGGTGGCCCCGGAGCTCCCATGCAGGCCGTCTTCCGTGTAGCTCCCCGGGCAGGCTTCCGGGGTGCTGGGGCTGCTGGGCTGGGGCCAACCTGGAGAGCAGCCGAGGGAGTTAGAAACCCAGGGAGCCCCCGGCCCAGGTGCCTCGGCCCCGCAGAGCCTTAGACACCTCTGCGCGCCCAGCCCTCCTCCCAGAGACCCAGACCCAGTGGGGGGGGGCCTGGGCGTGTGCATCGCCCACAAGGGCCCATGGCGGTTTGGAAGTGCGAGCTGGGGGTACACCCTCACTAGCCAGAGGCTCCTGTTCACCCTGAGCCCGGGCGCCGGGGGCCTCTCGCTCCAGCCAAGTCCTGGGTGGAGGGAAAGGCCCTCCCTCTGCCCATGCAGGAAGAGGGCTCGGATGAGCAAAGAGCCCTTCTGGGAGCACAGGTCTCTGGGAGCTGCCAGGGACCCTGCAAAACCCCAATCTTGATGAAGCATAAAATACCTGAAGATCCTGAGCCTCTGTCCACCTTCCTTGGGTCTCCCACAGGAGCCCAGGGCATTAGAACCTAGGACGGGGAAGCGGACGTGGCTCAAGCGATTGGGCTCCCGCCTACCACACAGGAGGTCCCGGGTTTGGTTCCCAGTGCCTCCTGGAGGAGGTGAGCTGGTGCAGTGGGCGCAATAAAAGAGACACAAAGAGGAAAGACAATGAGAGGCACAGCAAAGCAGGGAGCTGCGGTGGCTCAGGAGGTTGAGCACCTCTCTTCCACATGGAAGTTCCTAGGTTCCTGGTGCCTCCTGAAGAGGAGACGAGCAGACGCAGGAGAGCACACAGCAAATGGACACAGAGAGCAGACAACGAGTGCAAACAACAAGGGGAGAATAAAAAAATAAATCTTAAAAAAAAAAATATTTAGGGAAAAAACCCAGGCTGGCGAGCCAGAGCCTTCCCCACCCAGGGCCTGGGGGCAGCTCTCCTCGCAGGCCCCGGCTCTGGCTTCAGCAGCCTCCGGCTTCCAGATGGCGGGCCGAGGACCCCGGGGCACCTAGACTCGCTGCCGGAGCAGACCTGACGTCTGAAAGTGCTGCGGGGCATCCCGGCCCCGAGCAGGCCACACACCCCCTCTCTGTGCCCGGCTCGGCTGCTTGGAAAGCACCCCCAGCCCTGCCCCACATCATCTCACCAGGGGACCCTCAGCATTTCTGGGCTCAATTCGGCTCCCTAGGAGCTGAGTCTGCCCCCTCGGACTGGACGCTCCCCAGGGCAGGACTGGCTTCCCCCTCAAATGCGGGGGACCTGGAAGGTGGGACTGTGTCCCCCTCCATTCGACTGGTAGCACCCCCTGAGGACTAAGCCCCAGCCCGAGCTGCCCCGGCTCCGGGGGCTCCCTCGGCCTCGCCCACCATGACCTTGAGGGCTGACCCCTTCCCCCCCAGCGCCGAGGGGCAGCTCCCTCCTTGCGGAGGTGATTCTCCCCTTAAAACCTAGAGAACCCCTCACCCGGTGCATTCCCCTTCCCAGACGGGGGACCCCTGCAGCTGCGGGTGCACCTGGGCTGAACATCGCACCGTCGTGTCCCAGGTCAGCACCTCCAGCCTTGGGCCCCTGGGCCTCAGCCCGCAAGAGGGGCTGGAGAAGGGCAGGGCGCCCGGGCTGGGGCGGGGGTGCTGTCAGGGAATGGCCTGCGGGGAGAGCCGGCTGCACCCCCTCCACGTCCGCCCCCCGCCCACACACACGCCCTCGAGGCTTCGGGCACATGCCCTGGGGGTGACCCACTGGCCTGGCCGGGGCTGGGGCAGCGGGTGGCAGGGACACTGGGTGGCAGTCTCAGGGGGCACCACCGTCTGGCAAGGTGACGCGTAGACGGGCTCGCTCCTGTGCCCCCTTCACCCCCCTTCCTGAGCGCACACGAGCTGCCCGGCTGCAGGCAGATGCACACGGCCCTCCAGGGAAGGGTCACTTCCAGAGACAGGTGTGCGCGTCCCGCCCCCACCCGCCCAGGAGCAGGCTGGGCTGACCAGGGCACCAACACCTGGCAAGGCCGAGCGCCCGCAGCCTCCCCTCGCGCCCAGGCCCCGGCCAGCTGCCTGGCTCCCCCCAGGGCCTCTCGGCCCCTCCCCGGCGGCCGGCCCGGGGGCGGGGCAGGAGGGGGGCTCGGGCACCTGCGCCCCAGCTGCTGCCCGCGGCCTCACTGCGTCGCAGGCTCTATCATTTCCCAGGCGGGGCTCGGCCTAAACTGCTTCCTGCTCTCCACCACCGGGGACGCAGCTGGGCCGCCGTGCCTGCGCACGCCCGCCGCCAGCCGGGGACGGGGGCCCTGACGACGCGGGCGCGACCCGCACTCAGCTCCACTCCGGCCCACGCAGACACCGACACAAGGCACACACACACGGAGGTGCCGAGAGGACAGACACGCAGTCCAAACAGATACACACGCACCTGTGCCACACACGTGGGGACGCGGGTACCGTCAAGGGCACACACTCCCCATGCCGGCCTCTGGGACAGACACACGTCATCTGAGCTCCTGTGAGCCGGAGGCAAGCTGGACAGGCAGGCTGCGGGCGCTGGCAGCCGGGACGCCGAGGGCTCAGAGGAGCTCTTCCTGGCTGGAAGGAGAGAGGGACTGGGAGGGGTCCTGGGTGGAAGGGACCTGGGACCGAGGAGCAGAAATGGTCCCACCCTAGGGGCTGCAGGGTGGTGACAGCAGCTTCCCCACTTAAGGGCCATGGGGGGCTGGTCTCAGAATCTTCTACTATGGCCTGGCCTTGCTTGGAAACCGGCCCCTCCACGCCTCCCGGATGTCCAGCCCCGCGGCGGCACCGCCGGGTCCTCCGTCTCCGTCATCCAGTTCCTTCCTCCTGGCCCTCCCGCAGCACCCCGCCCCCACCCCCTGGCGGCCCGAGCCCGTGGTCCCACTGCCAGACCCTCAGAGGATGTGCAGCCAGGGTGCAAAACCATGTGTGTATTTTTATTAGAAATGTTCTTGGTATAAAAACAATCATGCGCTACACGTTGTCGTCGATGACCGTCACCAAACACCCAGGCACTGAACTCCGTGTCGTCGGCAGGGGGGGGCAGGCGGGCAGGCGGGCGGGACACGCGGCAGACGGGAGGGGGCGGGCGGGCAGGCTGCGGGCCACAGGACACACACAGAGGCCACGGGGGGACTCAGCACTTGGCAACATACTCGAGATTTGTTTTTGTTTGGGCTTTTTTTGTGTTTTGACTTTTTTTTTTCTTTTTTCTTTTTTTTTCCTCTTTTGCAACATGTAAGATTTGATGGGTGGCAGGGCTAGCGGGGACAGAGGCTGGATGTGAATGAAGCAAGGAGCGGGGCTGAGGACAGGAAAGGAAGATGCAGAGAGAAGAGACGAGGATGGAGCCAGAGAGAGAGAGAGAGGAGGGGTCTGGAGATGGGGAGATGAGGGAGAGGACGTGGGGGAAGAGCCGGAAGGAGATACAGACAAGTGGAAAGCAGGGACAGAGGAAGACTCGGCAAGACGGACGATGGCGACACGAGGAGGTAAGAGAAAATGAAGGCGGGGATGGAGACAGGCCCAGGGACCACAGGACAGACGGAGTCGAGGGGGAAGACCCGCTCTGGGCCCCCCGACCTGCGCCCAATGATTGGGGACCAGGAGGGGCAGTGTCCAAGCCCAGGCCCTGCAGGGGGCCCGAGGCCGCCTCGGCCCCTTGTCTTCCTCCTGCGTCCACCCCGCTTGCCTGGGCTGCCCGGCAGCGACTGCGGGGGCTCCGCCGGCCGCAGCACCAAGCCTCGTCCGTGGGCGCCCACAGGCAGGCGGGACGTTGGAGCGGCCCCGGCCCCGCGCCGGCCACGGGGTCTCAGGGTCCTCTGCGCCTCCAGCTGCGCTCCGGCGGCCTAGCTAGATGGCGTGGTTGGTGTAGGTGACGTAGGTCTGCTTGGTGGCCAGCACTGGAGGGAAAGAGACCAGAGGGGCCCAGGATCAGAAGGGGACCTTTCCACGCCCCTCCCCACCGGGCCCCGGAACGGGGCGTCCCCGTGCTGCCCGGCCGTGAGCCAGCCCCCCCAGGGCCCCCCAGCTCCTCGGGCACAGCGCAGCTCCCCCAGCTGGGATGTCCATCCGTCTCTAGAAATGACCGGTCATTCAAACAGTCCCACCCAAAGCCCACTCCCCCGTGAGCACCTCCCCACCACGGAAGCCCCTGCCTCCTGGTTCCACACTTTAAAAGAACCACTTCTACCTAGGATGCACCTCTACGACCTGACCTACAGGACAATCAGAGGGACGTTGTTTCACAAGTTCAACACACATTTTAGAACTATGCATACAAGGAATATACATTAAACAGATGCGAATGGTGGTCCCAGGCAGGGGAGGGGAGATGGAGAACGGGGGCTGAGGGAACAAAAGCCTAACATCAGAGGGGACCCTGCAAGGACCAGCGATGACTGGTCATCAGCTGAGGCCCATGATTCACTCGACTCTCTGCCTCCAACGCCCAAGGGAAAAGTGAATCTTCTCGGAACCCCCGGCCCCCCCCCCCCACGGCCCTCTGAGCATCTGGACTTGGTTTTGGGGTCCCTGTCTCCTCAGCCTGAGCCTCCCTGACCTGCACCCGTCACTCCGGGCCTGGCTCACGCCAGGGGTGGGCTTGGGGTTGCATTTGTAGGTGTCTCCTGGCCACAGCCCTTGGGACCCTTCCCCTACCGGGCCAGCGGCACAGCCAGGGAGCAACTGGCGCTCTCGTGGGCATTGTGCGGGGTCACGCTCCTGTCCCCCCGTTCAGACCTCACAACAGGCCAGCGGGGGGCTGAAGAAGTGCCGCCCCCCTTGACAGGTGAGGAGCCGAGGCCGGGGGCGGGGGGGGGGAGCCGGCCAGGTCCCCGGTTCTGTTCTGTCCCGCCGAGGCACAGGGCGCCTCTGGGGGAGGCGGGGCGCCTCTCGGTGGCTACGGGCAGCTGAGAGGAGAGTCATCAGAGGCCCCCGGAGCGGGGTCGGCCAGCTGGAGCTGGGGGGGAGGCCGGGTGGCAGAATGGTGCACCCTTTGTCCTAAAGCTGCTGGCACCAGTGTCGGCCAGAGGCGCCCACCAGGGCCGTGTGCCGGAGAAGAGGGCAGGGCGCGGGCAGCAGGGCTGTGGATGGCAGGGCGCGGGCGGCAGGGCGTGGGCGGCAGGGTGTGGGCAGCACGGCTGTGGATGGCAGGGTGTGGGTGGCAGGGCTGTGGATGGCAGGGTGTGGGCGGCAGGGCGTGGGCAGCACGGCTGTGGATGGCAGGGTGTGGGTGGCAGGGCTGTGGATGGCAGGGTGTGGGCGGCAGGGCATGGGCGGCAGGGCTGTGGATGGCAGGGCGCGGGCGGCAGGGCTGTGGATGGCAGGGCGCGGGCGGCAGGGTGCGGGCGGCAGGGCGCAGGCGGCAGGGCGCAGGCGGCAGGGCTGTGGATGGCAGGGTGTGGATGGCAGGGCTGTGGATGGCAGGGCGCGGGCGGCAGGGCTGTGGATGGCAGGGTGTGGGCGGCAGGGCTGTGGATGGCAGGGTGTGGGCGGCAGGCCACGGGTGGCAGGGCGTGGGCGGCAGGGCGCGGGCGGCAGGGTGCGGGCGGCAGGGCTGTGGATAGAAGGGTGTGGGCGGCAGGGTGTGGGCGGCAGGGCTGTGGATGGCAGGGCGCGGGCGGCAGGGCTGTGGGCGGCAGGGCACGGGCGGCAGGGCTGTGGATGGCAGGGTGTGGGCGGCAGGGCTGTGGATGGCAGGGTGTGGGCGGCAGGCCGTGGGCGGCAGGGCGCCGGCGGCAGGGCGCGGGTGGCAGGCTGTGGATGGCAGGGTGTGGGCGGCAGGGCGCGGGTGGCAGGCCGTGGGCGGCAGGGCGCGGGTGGCAGGGCTGTGGATGGCAGGGTGTGGGCAGCAGGTCACGGGCAGCAGGGCGTGGGCAGCGAGCCGCCCGCTGTTACTCTCCGCTGGGCGCCGGCTGCGCACTCGAGGACCACGTTTCCCAGCTTCCCTCGCAGCTCCGCGTGGCCCTCCCAGACCACGTTCCCGCCAACGACACGTGAGCGGAAGGGCCGCGTGCGACTTCCGCGCCATTTGATTACAATGGGAAAAATAAGCACACCAAAATTTTTTTTAAATCACATAGGACCCTGTTTCCCTGCCCTTCCTCTCCCTCCCTTCCGTGGGCAGAACAGACACGAGGCCCACGCCCTGCCCCGTCACGGGCCGGGATGATCCTCCGGGGGCCAATGGAGCCACAGGACGGGGGGACCCGGCCCCAGCCTCCGCCCACACGCCGGCGACCGCTGCGTCCGACAGAAGCAAGCATCTCTGCGATCTGAGCCGCTCTGTCCTGGCGGTGTGGCCTGAGGCCCACTCAGGGGCAGGATTCCTGCACCCAGCCTGTCCTGGGGGTGGGAGAAGCAAACTGGTTGGGGGCGGGGCGAGCAGAGGCCGCATCACGGGACCCGAGGGGAGGCATGAAGATGAGAAAGTTCAGCTGAAGGAAGAACCTTCTCCTGGCCAGGGCTAAGCACGGAATGGGTCGCTTTGTGTGGTAGTGAGCTCTCAGTCAGGAGGAGCATTCAAGCAGAGGCAAATAATCACTTGGCCAGACAGCTGCAGGGAAGTTGCAAGTCTTAGGTGTTGACAAATGCATGTGCTAATGCAGGGGTTCTTAATCTTTTTTGCTCCACGGACCCCTCTGCCAGTCAGGTGACAACCACGGACCCCTTACTAAGTCTACACTGTGCTGTGTATTATTTAATAACTAGATCACACCTGTCCCCACAAAAAGGTTTTTTTTTAATTTCAATTCATGCTCACGGACCCCTTGCTAATGGAAGAAAATGGTACCCACAACATCTACAAGAAGCATAAGGACTCAGCGCAGCACTTGACAGTGACAGAGAATGCCCATGTTCATTTCTAAACTGCCCAGCTTTCCTCCAGGGTGCCGGGTGACCAAGAGGAAAGGAACACGGGGCAGGGCTGTTTGGATGGGGAAGCACCCAGGGGGTGCCCTGGGCTGGGGCGCACTCGGCGGCTGCAGGCTGGGCCCCCGGGGACGGGACGGCGGAAGGTGCTGGAAGGGCGGTGGGAGGGTAGGTGCGAATCAGCGCTCAGCAGGCAGCCCTGGAGTCTAGCCGCGGGGCGGCCGCAAAGGCCCTCTGTGACGTCGGAAAGGGCCTTCCCTGCTCTGCTGGGCCTCAGTTTCCCTGCCTATCCCATGAGCGGGGCGGCCCTTTGGCCTAGACTTCTCTTCTCGAGGGTCTCCCGGGCCCCCACATCTCTACGCCGCCCGAACCCCCACGGTCAGAGAACAGAGCCCGCGGCCGCTCGGCCCCCAGCCTGCTTGCAGGCGAGGCTGGTGAGGAGCCGCCCCCCGGGGCTCCCCCACCCCTGCGTGAAATGACAGAATGGGGTTTCCAAACCTGTAAAACCCACCGCTGGGTCCTGGCTCAGAGGCGAGGGAGCAGACCGGAATCTCTACCGGCTGCCGGCCAGCGAGAGCCAGGGGCACGGCCGTGGGGGCACCGGGGAGCCCGGGGGTGGGCGAGGGAGCGGCGGGGAGGCCAGGCGCTCTGGCACCTGTGCCCCCCAGGACGCGTGTCGTCTGGAAAACCCACTTCATGGGGGGGCACTCAGCCGCCAGCCAGGGCTCCTGGCCCTTCCCTGGAGCCTCGGAACCCAGGGGCAGGGGGCCGGCCAGGGCCCTCCAGGAGCTGACTGTGAGGCTCAAAGGGCCAGAGGCCGGAGACCTGCGGTCCAGCCCTGCCCTCCCGAAGGGACCTCGGCCCTGCAGCCCTCCCAGCTCACCCTCCTCTCTGAGCCCCGACTCCCTCATCCAGGAAACGGCGCTGCTGGCGAGCCTTTGGCTGGCACGGGCTTTGAGTCCTGCAAAACGCCGGGCAAAGGGTAGGGCCGAGAGAGCTATGACTGTGGTGCCAGCGGCAGGCCAGGGTGCCCGCGGCGTGGGAGAGGGTGGGAGAGGACCCCCGCTGTCACCCCGAGCCGAGGACGGGCCCTCGCGGCGGCTTTCAGGCACCGCGGTCTCTGATGACAGGCGGGCAGTGGCCGGCCCGAGCGGGCAGCCCCCCGTGTGCTGCCCGGGGTCTCCAGGCCCCATCTGCCTACAACCCAGGCCCTGGATTATTGATTCTCTTGTTTAAAGATATGTGCCCTGACAGTGACAGAGTGAAAAATGTCCCTGCTCCACTGCAGTGACACCTCCTCCCTCCTCCCGCTCCCAGCCCGGCTGTCCCCAGCATGAACCACCCGCCCCCAGCCCGCGGCTCCACGGCCCCTGCTGCTAGCGGGCTGAGAGGCTGAGGGCAGGGGAGCTGGCCCGGGGCCTCCCGGGGGCGGGGGAAGCAGGGGTCTGGGGACGCTGCGTCTCTCCTCTGCTCCGCGCCTCCCACCCCCACCCAGGTCTATGGAGTGGTCCCTGCCCACCCCCTACCCCCTAGACCAGCCTGAGCAGGGGCAGAGTGCCAAATGTCCCCGAGGGGCCGTCGGAGCTGGGAGGCCCCACCCTCGGTCCCTTCTGGCTGTCCCAGCGCCACCACGCTTTGGGGCAGGTGTCACCCCAGGGCGCTGGCCCAGCTGTCCAGGAGGGCTCTGACCCCGCTGTCAGGAGCCCTGGAGCAGGCCTGTTGGTCAGCCCCGGGCCTGCCCCTTGCGGGGACAGGCAGGAAGAGGGACGGGCAAGTTGGGGTCCGGGCAAGGGGAGGCAGGCTCGCCGGGGCCTCCCCTGGGGTTCTGGCCTGCGGCTGTGGGCCCACTGACCCTGCTCTGTGTGGATGGTCTGGGAGACGCCGTGGGAGCCCCAGGGCTGTGTGCGGGGAAGCCGGGTGGGGCTCGGAGGAGCAGCAGGACTGGAGAGAAACTGAGGTCATGGGGCAGGGGGTGGGAACACACAGTCACTAGGGGCTGGCCATCAAAGGGAGGACGGAGTGAGAAGCCAGGCAAACTGTCTGGCATAGAGGATTGGACATCGGAGACAGGGAGGCCACGGGAAGCAGGGCCAAGGGACAGACCCTGCGGTGGGGCACAGAGGCCAGCCACCACCTTGCTGTGTGACTTTGGGAGAGCCACTCACCCTCTCTGGTCTCAGCTGGGGAATCAAACCCCGAGCCCTACCAGGGCCTCACAGGATGGCTGAAGATCACCCAAGAGAGAAGAGAGCTCTGTCTGGACGTGGGAACTCCCTCCTTTCCACAGTTCATACTTTCTCCAATGGAACAGGGTTGAGAATGCACCACCAGAGGCCCAGGGTGGGGACCCCATAAGAGGCGCCTATTTACCCCATTCCCTGTCCCCAGCCCAGACACACGGAGGAGGGAAAGGGTTCTGTTTCTCCTGAAACAGGGGATGGCAACAGGGCTTCCTCTCTGGAGCTTCTGCCCGGGACTTCCTGTAGTCTAGCCTGTATCCCTCCTGCTGCCTGCGAAAATGTACTGGCAGGAGGGATCGCAGGGCTGGCTCCCAGGCCCCACCAGGATCTGGAGCTCTCTGGGGACAGGGAGAGGACCCCTCCTCCCCGCCCCCTAGCAGCCCTAACCCTACCCCGCCAGTGGAGTCCCCACCCAAGACTTTTAGAGAGGGCGGGAGGCTGCGGGAGCCGCCATTTGAACCACTGGGGCTGTTACAGGTCCAGGGAGGGGCCAAGGCCTGCACTGGGCTGGGGTGGCCGCCCTGCGGCAGCTGGACGTGACCAGGGCAGAGGCCTCCACCATCCACGGATGCAGAGGCGGCGGGGCGCAGCCGGCAGAGGTCGGGCCTGGCCCTGCCGCCCTGGCCGCGCGGCCCAGCTGCGTCCCCTCAGCCTCGTCTCCTCACCTGTAATTACGCGGATGATAGAACCTCTGCCATTCAGAGTTGCTGTGAGTATAAAACAGCAGCCCTCGGGAGCTCTGACATACAGAAGGGGTTCAAAGAACGGCAGCCCCTGTGACTCACCCCCCCCCGGGGTACCCGGGGACCCAGCCTAAGCCTCACAGCCAGGGGCTGGCTCCAGGAGGAGAGGGAAGCGGGCAGAGACGGTGGCTCTGCCTGACCCGTCGTTCCTCCCCGGCCCCGGAGGGACATGCTGCGCCCATGCCTGGACCTTGGGCTGCCCCTCAGAGGCCCAGGCCCCTGCCCCCTCCCTGGTCACCTCAACCGTGACGGTCTCAACTCCTGGGACAGTCCCCTGGGGACACACAGACCCACCCCACACCCCTCACTTACCCATCCCAGCCTGGCCTGGCCCGTGTCCCAGGCGCCCATCTCTCAGGGCCCTGCTAGGGGGTAGCTAGACAAGGCCAAGCTGGGGTGTCAGGGCTGCTCTGACACCAGGGCCTCCTCTCTCAGGTTACCAAAGGGCCAGTGAGCAGGGGTCCTCTTGAGACAACCAATTTTCTCCAAAAGGATTTAAGAGCATAGGTGAATTTCTCTAATCTCTCTAAGACTCAGCACATAAATATACTCCCCCCCACCCCCCACATGGGACATGACTCCCAGGGAGGAGCCTCCCTGGCACAGAGGGATTTTTATCAAGTGCCAACTAGCAATATACCTGGAAAAAGACCTCGGCCATAAGGGCGAAATGGCAAATATAAATGAGTTTTTATGACTAAGAGATTTCAAAGTAAGCCAGGAGATCATTTCAGAGGTTTTACTCGTGGACGTCGCAGCAGGATCCCACTGATCTCCACAGTAAATATTGCCTCAAATAGCGGGGCTCCTGAGGGCTCTGGAGACATCCAGACACTATGGGCAGAGCAGACAGCTCAGGAGTTTGGCGCCCTGCCAGTGGGCCTTACCTTGGACGTTACGCTCCCCAGTGTGACAGGGTTGGACTCATTTGTGGTTTCACTACACATGGCTTTTCTGCCCCTTCTATTTGAACCTATAGATTGTACTATACTTGATAGGTGTATGCCCAAGAGATTTAAATCTTTGGTCCATCCATGAGCCAGTTGGGCCCTGAATCTCAGCAGAGTCACAAACCTACACTTGAGTTCACTGGACTCACCCAAGACAACTAACAAGGTGATGATGATGGACAACACCCATCCCGAGGAACAAAGAGAGCCTGCAACTGCAAGCAAGATGGTTCCATCCACCTGCCCCATGGATCTAAGCCCCCTCTCAATCAGAGGCAGAGTGGGCATCACCATCCCAGAACCCTCAGGACTGGGGAATGAACAATGGACTAGAGTAGACTTACTATTAGCTTACTATAGAAGTATTGTTACTCTAGCAATGGAAGAACTCTTATCATTGATGTGGAGGCAGTGGCCACCAGAGGTTCGGAGGGGAGACAAGGAAAAACAGGTGTGATATGGGGGCACTTTCGGGACGTTGGAATTGTCCTGCATGACGTTGCAATGATGGATACAGGCCATCATACATTTTGTCATAACTTAAAAAATAGTGCAGGACAGAGTGCAACTATAACGTAAACTATAATCCACAGCTAGTGGCAATGCTCCAATAGACGCTCATCAATTTTGTAACAAATGTACCGCACTAATGAAGGGTGCTGTTAATGTGGGGAAGTGTGGGAGGGGGAGGGAGAGGGACATATAGGAATCCCCTATAGTTTTTATGTAAGATCTGTGTAATCTAAAGTTTCTTTTTAAAATAATCGACAAATATTAAAATAAAATAGGGCATAGGTGGAAATGTGGGTCCAGGGGCACCTCAGGGTCCCCTGCCTGAACCGGCTCCGCAGAGCCCCCCCCCAGGTGGAGCGGCGCTCCCCGGAAACGCAGCACAGCAAGGGGGACGGAGCCTGAGGCTCCCCGAGGCCCCGGGGAAGGGCGGCGCTCCCCGGCGCGGCGAGGCTGTCCCTGCGCCCCGCCTGGGCCCGCCGCTGGCTGCGGCCTCCGCGGGGTGCCCCCTCGGCCCCCCCGGGACGCGGCTGGGGGCGCCCCGCGCTGCCCCGGGCCGTGCCAGGAGGCGGGCGGCGCTCACCTGGGGCCTCGAGGTTCTCGCAGAGCTCGGACTTGGCCTCGCCGTTGGGCCGGAAGCTGCCCTTCTGCGTGAACTTGTTGGACATGGTGGCGGCGGTGACGACGGCCTTGAGGCTGCGCTTGCGCTTGGGCACGTTCTGCTCCGGGTGGAAGAGGATGATGTAGACCTTGGGCATGTAGAGCATCCCCAGGGACACCGAGGCGCTCAGACTCACCGAGACCGTCAGCGTCGTCGTCTGGATGTACAGCTGGGGGCGGGCGGGGCGGAGTCAGAGCGCGCCCCGCAGTCAGAGCGCGCCCCGCCCTGGCCCCGCGCCCCCGGCCCTGCGCCCCCCGACGCCGACCTGCGCCCGCTGCCTTCGGGCAGAAGGGAGAGGGTGTCAGAGGTACCAGCTGGGATTGGGGCCAGGGTTCCGGGATCGAATCCTGCCTCCACCGCTTCCAGCTGTGTGCTCTCGAGCATGTCTTTGTGCCTCGGTTTCCTCATGAACAATATCGGCAAGAGAATCATGGTACTTACCTGATAAGGCTGTCGTGAGGATTAAATGACTTGATAACTGGAGAAAGTGTAAACTATTGCCTGGCACCTGGTGAGCCCCACATAAATGCTTGAGATCACTATGTGCTGGGGGGGGGGCCGGCGTCAGGAGCCCCCGCGGCCAGAGCTGACCCCTCCTTAGAGGAGTTCCCTGCCCAGGGCTGGGAGGGCGACCATCACGCCTCGGGGTCCCTCCCGGGGGCTGTGCCCCCAGCCCCGCGGGCCTCCCCCACCCACCCGAGCCCAGCAGGCGCCCTGCCAGGAGGCGGCCACAGGCCCAGCTCGTTTCCCTCACTCGGCAGCACTAACAGTGACAGATGTTTAGCGGAGTCAGAGCGCATTAATCTGGGTGTCGGATAATCCATTCTTCAATAGCCGCCTTCTGGACAGGGCGACAGGTCCCATCCCGCCCCTCCCCGCCCCTCCCCGCCTATCCTCCAGGCCTCAGCTGCCCCTCCGCCCCTGGGTCCGGGAGATGGGTCAGGGTGGGGTGAGGGCACCCAGGCTGTGGCCTCCAGGTCTGGGGGTGGGGTGTCAGGAAATGTTGTCCCCCCCCTCCCACCCATCTGCTGTTTCTGGGCCTGAGCCCCCTCCCTTGGGACCTGGTAGGTATGCCACTTCTTCCAGGAAGCCCACCCTGACCTCCAGCTCTCTCTGACCACACCCTCCCCCATAGTACCCTCCATTCTTTGCACCCAAGCCATGGGGGACACGGGTCTGAATTTGCTCCCTGAGGTCAGGGGGTCCTGGCCTCCTCTGGCAGTCCCCTGAAGGCCAAGGTCAGGCCTTCCCACCCCCATATTCCTCTCCATTCCCGGTTTCATACTTTGGGGGACGGGGTCTGGGGAAGCTCTAGGGTCTGGGAGGAGATAGGTGGTGGCAGGAGCAGAGGCTGTGTGGCCCTGGGGAGGTCTGCGCCCTCTCTGGGCCTCAGTTTCCTCATCCGTACAATAGCACGATAGCACCCGCCTCACCCAAATCCCAAGGCCTCCCGAGCCTATTCTTTCAGGGGCTGCAAGCAGCGGAGTGAACTGAGGAGGGCGGAGGGGGGGTGTTCCCACGCCAACGCCCCTGGAAGGCCCGCCTCTGGGGTGGGGGGCCCATCTCCAGGCTGGGGGGCCCACCTCCAGGTTGCGGGGTCTGCCTCCGGGTTGGGGGTCCCGCCTCCGGGTTGGGGGGCTCGCCTCCGGGTTGGGGGCCCCGCCTCCGGGTTGGGGGGCCCGCCTCCGGGTTGGGGGACCCACCTCTGGTTGGGGGGCCCACCTCCAGCAGGACTCTGTGGGGACAAAGGCTGGGAGAGCAGAAGGGCTGTTTTATTTGCCACCAATTAGGAAAATGCCACTGGCCCAGGGGAGATGGCAGCCAACTCCCCAGTGAGGACAGAGCCCTCGGGACAGACGGACATTCCCGACCCTCACCCACAATCCGCACTCACCCAGGGGCAGGGGGGTGGGCTCAGGCTCTGGAGGACCATCCCAGACCCTTGAGGAGAACGTGAGCCACCCAGGCCAACCAAGAAGAGGCTCTACCAGGCCTCCGCCATCAGACCGGGAGGGCCCGGGGGACGGGAGCGTGTGCCATTGGGTTAGGGGGTCCCAGGGCCAGGGGCCCGGGCTCCAGACCCCGCTATGGGGTGAGGAGCAAGCTTGCTCCCCTCTTAGGGGCCGCAGCCTTGCCAGGCAGGGTCAGCTCACGGCCGGGGCCACCTGCGCGGTCACACAGGGCCCCGCACTGGAAGGACGGTGCGCCTGACTTAATGCTCTGCTGTCACCATCGCAGAGCGCTTAGTGATTTTGGAAGAAGGGCCCCCACGTGGCATTTGGCCATGGGCCCTGCACATTATGTCGCCAACCCCGAGCACACACTCCCAGCCGCGGGGGCCCCTTCCTGCAAACAAAAATCTAACGAGGGGTGTAAGCAGATCAAATCTGAGCACAGCTTCTCTGGGAAGTCGTGTCTGCTGGGGCCCCTCCAGCCGTCCCGGGGCACTCGCGCAGCTTAGCTTCTGCGGATCGGGAATCCTTCCTCTGGAAGGCAGAGGAACAGCCCGACATCACGGCTGCCGTGTGATGTCGGTGTGCCAGCCACGTGGGGGCAAAGGGTCCTGGGAGGCGGCTGGCCCCGTGCCCTGGAGAAGCGGAGCCGCCCTCGGCATCTGGAACTCCCCCCTCTCCGCTGGAGGGAGCCTCTGGTGAGGGCACCGCTTCCCGGAGCCCGCGTGCGAAGGCGCGCATCGTCACCCAGGGGCGGTTAGCTGGCACCTCGGTGAGAGGAGCCGGATCCTCGAGAACCCAGCGGCGCCCCCTGAGGGAGGGGACGCAGGCGCGGACGAGGGGCGTGAAGGCAGGAAGTGAGAGGCGGGCTTCGGGGTGAGCTCGCCCCTCCCCTTCCACCCGCCTCCCAGCTCTTCCCCAAATCCCACCCTTCCTGCTCCCCCGCGACCCTCCATCCTCTGCCAAGAGCCCTGGGACCAGCCTCACTCGTCACCCGCCCCCCGGGGTGAAGGGGGCGTCAGAGCAGGGGCTGGTGGGTGAGGACAGAGGCCACGGAGGGGGGCAGCCTCGGTACGGAGGCCGGCTCTCCTGCTCCTGCGCCAGCTGGTGGGTGCAGGGTGCGAGGGCCTGGAAGGCGCCAGCGGGGCGCCGAGGAGCTACCCCGGCCAACCCGGCGGGCATCGAGATCCTCGGGCTCCCACAAGCCAGGCGAGGGAGGCCCCACGCCGCGGCCGGCCCCCTGGCCGCGTCCTGCCCCGCGCCTGGCCGAGCAGCACCCCACACAGCGGAGAAAGCCCGCTCTGGACTCAGAGTGATGGCAAGCGGCGGCGCGATAAGCCCTGGAGATGCGGGCGAAGGCTGGGAAATCCGTCTGCCTGCTCACCAGAGCGGCACAGCCAGCCCACCGCGAGCCAGCCCCCCGCCCCGGGCCAGCTCGGCCGGCACGTGCCGGTGCGTCCACACACGCGCCCGGGCACACGCGCGCCTGCTCACACACAGCCCCGTAAGCCCACGCACACCTGCATGCACACAAACACACCTGAACCCACAGCGACACTCGCTCAGGCTCTCACACACCTGGGCTCACGTACACACAGCCCTTCATGCAACTGGGAGTACACACACCTACACACGCAGGCACACGCAACACCTGTACCCACGCCCCAGCACACACACCTGTGCACACACTCGCTCTGCACACCGACGCGCGTCCCAGCTGCCAGGAACCCGTCGGCACACGCAGCGGGCCACCCCCAGTCGGCGGGTGTGCGCTCACACTCACACGCTGCCATCCACCGCGGGACATGCCCACGCGCGGGCACTTCCACACCAGCACACGTCGGGGCGCACCGCGCAAATCCACCCCCTCGATCTGCACCGCCGGGGCACGCACCCTCACGCCCGCCCGCCAGGCCGGCAGCCCTCACGGCGCCTCGAGCTCTGGCCGGGTAAGGCGCAGCCACGCAGCTCCCAGAACGGTCTCAGGGCCGCCCCAACCCCAAGAAGCCCAGGAGGCGGCTCCAGCGGGATTGCCGCGCCCATGTCCTCCACCCCCTCCACACGCAGAGGCAGCGCCCTGGGCCCAGAGAGGGCAAGGGCCGTGTCCTAAGCCACACAGCAGAGCAGGGTCTTCAGGCCACATGGTGGAAAGAGGCCATCCTGCTGTGTGACCCCAGACCAGTCCCTGGGGCTCTCTGGGCCTCAGAAGAGATCATCTCAGAGGTTCCGTGTCACAATCAGTGCTGAGGGGAGCCTCCCAGAGAGAGAAATCAGAGGCGGGTGGGTTGTGTGGAGCGACTGGGGTGGGGTGGGGCAAAAAGTGGGGGCTGGGCCCCTGCCTCTGGAGGTGGGAGGGTCCCACGCCCGAGGTGGCAGGGACCTCACTGGAGAGCGGGGTGCTGGCGGGCAGGCAGGGGGAACTCCGGGAGGGCGAGTGAGGGGCTTAGCCGCCACGCTGCCGGCCCCCCAGCCTGCGCCTTCGCCCCTGGGGCCCGGGCAGGGGCCTCCCGGTACTGCTGAGTCATCTCCCAAGCCGCCCGCCTCCTGGGGTGTGGGGCGGCCTCCCCGTGGCGCTGAGGCTTGGGGCTTCTGAGGTACCTGCCCTCCGCAGGGAGGCCCCGGCAGGTGAGGGGAGAAAGGGGTAGCAGCTCCCAGGGTGGCCGGGCACGGCGGTTCTCTGGCCCAAGCGTGCAGGGGGGCCCCGTCCTCCCGGAGCCAGGCTGGTCCGGGGTCAGCCTCCTGGAGCCCCGTGCTCAGGCCCCCACTGGAGGCACGCCGTGAGCCCCTGGGCCAGGCCCACAGAAGTCCCGGGGTGGGTGAGGGGCAGAGCAGGCAGGGGGCGTGGGCACTGGGGAGCAGGGATGGCAGGGGGAGGGGGCTGCTGAGTCAGAGGCGGGGTCCGGTACAGGAAGCGGCTTCACGTCTCTGGGCCCCCATGTGCTTGTGCGTGACCAGTGACACTGGACCTGCCGGCCACTGTGGGGCCTCGTGGCCGCTAGGCCCAGTGCCTGGCACAGCGGCTGGCGGCAGCCTCACGGAACGTCCCCAGGAGCCCCTAGCCCCACCCCAGCTGGGCCTCGCCCCTGCACCGCGGGCTCGCTCGTTCAGCCGTCCACACAGCCGCTCCCCTGCATGTCCAGTGGGCCTCCCAAACTCGGTGTGGCCGAAGGTCTCCCGCCCGAGCCAGGCCCCGCCCGCTGCCCCCCCCCGTCATGACCCAGGGGCAGAGCCCACCGAGTCACCCCTGCCTCCTCGTCAGCTCTCACCCACCCGCCAGCCATCAGGAGGCCAGGCGGCACCACCTGTGCTGCGCCCGGCGCCCACACCCCCACCGCCCACCTGCCCCACGCCTAGCGCCCACACCCCCACCGCCCACCTGCCCCACGCCTAGCGCCCACACCCCCACCGCCCACCTGCCCCACGCCTAGCGCCCACACCCCCACCGCCCACCTGCACTGCACCCGCGCCCACACCCCCACCGCCCACCTGCCCCACGCCTAGCGCCCACACCCCCACCACCCACCTGCCCCACGCCTAGCGCCCACACCCCCACCACCCACCTGCCCTGCACCCGCGCCCACACCCCCACCGCCCACCTGCACTGCGCCCAGCGCCCACACCCCCACCGCCCGCCTGCCCCACGCCCAGCGCCCACACCCCCACCGCCCACCTGCCCTGCACCCGCGCCCACACCCCCACCGCCCACCTGCCCCACGCCTAGCGCCCACACCCCCACCACCCACCTGCGCCACGCCTAGAGCCCACACCCCACCGCCCACCTGCCCTGCACCCGCGCCCACACCCCCACCGCCCACCTGCCCCACGCCCAGCGCCCACACCCCCACCGCCCACCTGCCCTGCACCCAGCGCCCACACCCCCACCGCCCACCTGCCCCACGCCTAGCGCCCACACCCCCACCACCCACCTGCGCCACGCCTAGAGCCCACACCCCCACCGCCCACCTGCCCTGCACCCGCGCCCACACCCCCACCGCCCACCTGCCCTGCACCCAGCGCCCACACCCCCACCGCCCACCTGCCCCACGCCTAGCGCCCACACCCCCACCACCCACCTGCGCCACGCCTAGAGCCCACACCCCCACCGCCCACCTGCCCTGCACCCGCGCCCACACCACCACCGCCCACCTGCCCCACGCCCAGCGCCCACACCCCCACCACCCACCTGCCCTGCACCCAGCGCCCACACCCCCACCGCCCACCTGCCCCACGCCTAGCGCCCACACCCCCACCACCCACCTGCGCCACGCCTAGCGCCCACACCCCCACCGCCCACCTGCCCCACGCCCAGCGCCCACACCCCCACCGCCCACCTGCCCCACGCCCAGCGCCCACACCCCCACCGCCCACCTGCCCTGCACCCAGCGCCCACACCCCCACCGCCCGCCTGCACTGCACCCGCACCCACACCCCCACCGCCCACCTGCCCCACGCCCAGCGCCCACACCCCCACCGCCCACCTGCCCCACGCCTAGCACCCACACCCCCCCACCGCCCACCTGCCCTGCACCCGCGCCCACACCCCCACCGCCCGCCTGCCCCACGCCCAGCGCCCACACCCCCACCGCCCGCCTGCCCCACGCCCAGCGCCCACACCCCCACCGCCCGCCTGCCCCACGCCCAGCGCCCACACCCCCACCACCCACCTGCCCCACGCCCAGCGCCCACACCCCCACCGCCCACCTGCCCCACGCCTAGCGCCCACACCCCCACCGCCCACCTGCCCCACGCCCAGCGCCCACACCCCCACCGCCCACCTGCCCTGCACCCAGCGCCCACACCCCCCACCGCCCGCCTGCACTGCACCCGCGCCCACACCCCCACCGCCCGCCTGCACTGCACCCGCACCCACACCCCCCACCGCCCACCTGCCCCACGCCCAGCGCCCACACCCCCCACCGCCCACCTGCCCCACGCCTAGCACCCACACCCCCACCGCCCACCTGCCCTGCACCCGCGCCCACACCCCCACCGCCCGCCTGCCCCACGCCCAGCGCCCACACCCCCACCGCCCACCTGCCCTGCACCCGCGCCCACACCCCCACCGCCCCGCCTGCCCCACGCCTAGCGCCCACACCCCCACCGCCCACCTGCCCCACGCCCAGCGCCCACACCCCCACCGCCCGCCTGCACTGCACCCACACCCACACCCCCACCGCCCACCTGCCCTGCACCCGCGCCACACCCCCACCGCCCACCTGCCCCACGCCCAGCGCCCACACCCCCACCGCCCGCCTGCACTGCACCCACACCCACACCCCCACCGCCCGCCTGCACTGCACCCACACCCACACCCCCACCGCCCACCTGCCCTGCACCCGCGCCCACACCCCCACCGCCCCGCCTGCCCCACGCCCAGCGCCCACACCCCCACCGCCCGCCTGCACTGCACCCACACCCACACCCCCACCGCCCACCTGCCCTGCACCCGCGCCCACACCCCCACCGCCCCGCCTGCCCCACGCCCAGCGCCCACACCCCCACCGCCCGCCTGCACTGCACCCACACCCACACCCCCACCGCCCACCTGCACTGCACCCGCACCCACACCCCCCACCGCCCCCGCCTGCCCCACGCCTAGCGCCCACACCCCCACCGCCCACCTGCCCCACGCCTAGCGCCCACACCCCCCACCGCCCACCTGCCCCACGCCCAGCGCCCACACCCCCACCACCCACCTGCCCCAAGCCCAGCGCCCACACCCCCACCGCCCACCTGCCCCACGCCTAGCGCCCACACCCCCACCACCCACCTGCCCCACGCCTAGCGCCCACACCCCCCACCGCCCACCTGCACTGCGCCCAGCGCCCACACCCCCACCGCCCGCCTGCCCCACGCCCAGCGCCCACACCCCCACCGCCCGCCTGCCCCA